>NC_039484.1:1620739-2220739 GCF_003590095.1 Trichoplusia ni
TAACGAGGCCGGTCTAATTGTTTGGAAGTGTCCCGCTTGGAGGGGAACGCTGCGCTTATTATTACTTCTTTATTTCTTTCCAACGTTTAATGTTATGACGCTGATGATATTTCATGTTGTAGTATATGGGAAATTATTTTAGCTTTATTAAATTGTTCGTTTTTCCGTGAAGTTCTTTTAATATAGCAGTTTTCTTTAAAAAACTTTCCTTAACATAATGTTTGTTGCCTCGATTATTAATTAGATTTCCTTTAAGGTTAGATGTCTTTTTCACACATATGGTAAGCATACGTAAAGATTTGCAAGATCTCAAGTTGCATAATTTACGTTCCTAAAATAATATACAATATATTCTATTATTTTACCGGACTAAAAATGTATACAATGTAAGCTCTCACTTCTCGTCTATTTTTAGCGTTTTTTCTCTATTTATCTAAAAAATGTTTCAAAATATTGATCTGCTACATCTGACATCTTTGTGTATACTACAAAATGCAAATTTGGACATTAAAACTCGTCCCCGGGGTGTCGGCTCAACACCCCGCTGTCGGGTTTATGAATAATGGCACATCCTTACTGCCACTGTTAAACGACACTTTTTTATACGACACACTTGTAATTTCTTAACGAGTTGCTTTATTTATCTTAGGACAATAGAGCGTGGTAGAAAATTAACAGTTTACGAAAGTTTCTGATTGTCGCTGTCTATGTTTATAGACAAGAATGAGGTAGGCATAATAGAGAATATTTTTATGAAAAGAATATCAACCTCATTATTGTTAAAAAAGAACATTATTTAAATTAAATATATAATGAATCTTAAACGCAACTTTTTCTTTAACAGCGCCTGCGATAACACTCTTAGCACGCTTTGACAGATGGGACCAAATCTATACGTCTATACTCTATATATACTAATATATAAAAGCTGAAGAGTTTGTTTGTTTGAACGCGCTAATCTCAGGAACTACTGGTCCAAATTGAAAATTCTATTGGTGTTTTCCATTCAATTATCCATTCATCGGGGAAGGCTTTAGGCTATAAACCTTCACGCTGCGACTAATAGGAACGAAGATACAATGGAAAATGTGAAATAAACAGGGCATTTATAAATCATAACTTATATCTTCTACCCACGGGACGAAGTCGCGGGCAACAGCTAGTCATAAATAAATTACTATAACTGATAAAAATACCTCTAAGAAGAAACTAATAAACATTTCACAACAATATTTACAGTCATTTCAAACTATAGCCATTTTTTATTGCGTTTTCCTTTCTAACAAGGCCCGGGTCAGCTTTCTGTCTAGACTAAGTCTCCGTTATTCAATAACAGGAGATAACGATATCATAATAGAGTTGGTTCTGATTTCCTTGAACTATGAGGTTTTGTCGATAGTAGACAAAGCTTTGTACATGTTCCACGAGTAGATGGTTCAAGTTGGACATTATTAGAACGTTAAAAGAACCATATCTACGCAACAGACCGAGTTTTTAAGATAAACATTAACATCGGTAGCAACAAATTGGTACTCAACCAGCATTCAATGCAATCAATAAATTACATAAAAAAAACCGGTCCAGTAACTCTTAAACGCGCAACACTAAGGGCTTCGTACAAATACGATAAATAAAAAGAAATGCAAACAAAATTGGTTACCTATCAAATTGATGACCGCAAAAACGCTTACGTTGCTTAACCTCGGTCTTTATTTTTTTTGTAGCGGATACAGAAATACATCATCTATGAAAATTACAACTTTCTAGCAATCACGGTTCATGAGATACAACCTAGTGACTGACGATCGGACAGAAGGACAAACGAAAAGATAGCGATGCCTCAGTAACTTCAGTCCGTTTTTATCTTTGAATACGGGCACCCCAAAAACAACTCTTAATCTCATTCAGTAACAAAATAGTATCACGTTCAATCTGTTTTACTCGTAATAAATAATAAATAAATATCCCTTAGGACCTGACATTACCGGTCACTTGTATTCATTACGTTGTGATTAATGAATTATTACCAACCTGTAATTCATGAGAGTAATTATAATCACAGACTTCAATACTAAAGGTACATTAGATGTTGAATTATTTTCTGTTTTCTCGTCTGCTTAAAGACTAAGAGGTATGAAAAATATTATCCTTACTGACCTACGACTGGTACTATAAACACGTATTTCGTGATTGTATGTTTGTCACACTTTCACTTTCGAACTGCTGGGTGAATTTGGTTGATATTATTTTGTATGGAACTAGACGACACCCTGATAATAGACAAACAATTTTCTTTCGCGGGCAGCAGCACCAAGCGGTAGACAACCAGGCAAGGCGAATTTTATTAACTTCCTCAAAGTAACTGAAATGTTGTTTTAAATATTTAATGCACAAATTAAAGTTAAGACAATTATTAACTTTGAAAATGAAAGCAAATACCCTCAAGCTATCAAAATTGGAAACATCATTATAAAGTTGTCAAAAGTCAATTACGGTTGTTAACGCAAAACAAAAATAAGTAAAAGAAAAGTTTGTGTTTATGTGATAGACATGAAATCTAATTATACCGTGATAGGTTGCACGAAAATATTTTCGAGTGACGAAAATATTTGAGTTTTGGAACGACATCAGAATGATGTAATTTGTTTTTTTTTTTTAATTTTTAATTATTTTAAAGGTTTGAAAGAAGAAGACACGCTCAGACGACCATAAAAGAAAATGAGATCAGAGCAGGGGAATGATGAGTTTTTCATTAATTTTAAATACTTAGTGAGAGAGAGCAGTGTCCCATTTATCTGATCTCTTAATTTAGAAACGACACAATTGTATTATGATTCGGAAGTGGGGTTAAATTTACAACAAAACTTACAGTCTTATACGATTAAATATCTTTACATAATAACATAATTCATTTAACTTAATTCTCTTTATCCACAAACTAATTCAAAAATTCTCCAGGAAAATTCCAACAGCTACACAAATACAATACAAAACATCCCTTGTTTCTCGAACAGCGCTAAAAAAGTTAGTTTTTCATATTTCCTACGCTTCAGTCAAACATAAATTGCATACTTTCGTCGCATCTATTTCACGTTGTATTGTTTGTTAACCGGGCAAATGAAGAAAGTTTTGCATTGATCCCGACGTTGGGGATTTTCAGGGGCCTACTATCACCGCCACATTTGTGGAAGAGAGTTGGCGCTCTATGCCGTGATTTTTTTTGTCTCGCTTCCACATCTGCTACAGCCTTACTTTTTGAGATTGAGCCAGAAGTGGTAGCTGTCCTCAGTACGAAAAACATTTTTTTCTTATTATCAAAGGTACATTCACGTCTGATTTGTTCCGGCATTTGTTATTTTTCCCCATAGCGACGATTGTTCTTGAACCTTTTGTTTTGCTTCCTTTGACTGTGAGTCGAAACTTGTAATTAAACAGTGTTCTCTTTTATTATTTGTCGATACAATGTTAATGTATTGGTTGACTGATTTTTGTCGATCTGTCAGAAATCTGGGTATTGAGTAGAGCAGAATTCTAGTAATATAATCAACATATACTAATTCTGGTACAAGCTCAATTGTTGCTAGTTAGGGCAACAGTTGCCCGCGACAAGCAGACTCTTAATTGATTGATAGATCTTCTTAGTTACCCTAACATGGCTTAATTCTTTTAAATTCAACGGAATCTTTCGATTTTCTTTTTCCATACATAACAAATGGTTTTCCCATAAATTACCTGTCCACAGCAAGCAACAACAAATACGTGACAATTGAATCGTGTTATTACCATACAGCAAACGGCTGTCATACTAAATACAGTAGGTAGTGTAAGCAATGCATCGCATGCTATGATAACGCGTCCCGCAAAGGAAGTGCAGGCCGAGCGGCGCCGCTTTGTGCCGATATCGGAAATTGAACACCATCCCGACAACTTTAATCGGGTAGGTAGCTTTTGTTTGTTCCCATCCACGTTTACTGTTGAAATGAAATGATTCCTAGGCTGGATACACTATTTACTACAGCTTGCAAGTACACTTTTGCGACTAGTTAGATTTTTATATGTATCGGACTTCGGAAAATGGACTTTTAAGTTGTCAAAAAATACTGAATTTGGGAATACAAAGTAAAGCACTTCTAGGCATTCGGAAGCCTCAATTTTCGTGGACTAAGTTTTAGACAGTTCTACAATCAAGGCAAAGCGGTACAGAATAACAGCCATAAATTGGTTTGCCTCAAAATTACAGCTGCAAAAGCAGATCCCTCAAAGCTAGAATTAGGTACGCCACGTATGTAGTTAACATTTGCATAAACTCGGGGAATAGTTACACAAGTTTTAAATGTATGCAGTAAAACATTTACAATTCCTCTGTGCTTATAGAAATTTATGAATATTATGGAAAGTTTTTGCGTGTAACGTGTATTTCGGTATCCATTTTTATAACACTGACATTTTACATGCAATTATCGTGTTGAGATATTCAACGCATTGCAAATGTTAAGAAAACCAAAATTAAATCATGTGCTTTCTTTCAACTTAGTAAAGCAAACGATTGTCATAGAATAAAAGCAAATTTCTTATAAATTACGTTTTTCAGACACAACTCGCGACCGCACGATAAACTCGCCGAAATAAGAATCGTTGCTAAGCATAAAGTTGAAGGCGCATTTGTGTATTCAGTTTACTATATTACGTATTTTAAGTGTCCTTCAATTTCATCATAAGCTTATACTTAAGACTTTAATTCAAAATAAAAAACCTTTTCTACGCATTTAAACATCTTGCTAAATTACAAAAGCAACGGCAGCGCCCAAAAAGAGAAAATCAATTGTTCCAGACTTCACAAACAGGTTGTAATAGAAAACAAGGATGTCTGGCCCATCAGTGTTGCGGTCACTGTAAAGGCTAAATCAGGAAATGAAAACGTCAAACGCATCTGAATGGCATCGTAAAGCCTGAGGGCAGAAATTAAATGCCAACCTGAAAATTGATTCTGCTTCTGTGGTCATCGCATGTCGACAATTTCAATAGCGTTGTATGCACGAAAATGAGCTTTCACGTCAAAAGCGAGAGAGTCACGTCAAAAGTTTGATGTTTGGATAATACTGGGCTGGGTTTGGATTTTTCCCGTGATTTCTTTTTAATTGTTTTTGTATGTCCAGTGAAGTTCAGTCCATGTACATTTCATTAATTTTTATTTCGAAATTGCCAATCCCAAATATGTAACATGGCGTTTAGTTTTTACTTCGTCTACAACGATTTTATGAGGAGATTTTACATCATTTTTTAATATGATTAATTATGATGTTTCTTATGTTTATTCAAGGCTCTATCGTAATTTCAGTTTCGTCTAAAAGTACCTCTAGACAACTTTGCGACATAAACGAAAAATAATCTTTTTGAAGAATTATTTTCTACCAACAAATCATAAAACTCATTTCGAGTACCATAAACTATTACTTGGATCTATTTATCAACGTCTGAGGATAAAATAAAAACGGTACCTGCAGCAGCCGGTACTTAATCATCTGGAACTGGAGTGGACTCGCGTTATGGCCTAGGAGCACGCAACGGCTATCGAAATATTGGAAGGATCGGTTACGTGTAGACCACTTACTTGAAACAAGATTCCATATGTTTTGCAAATATACTGATAACCCACATCGTGTATGTTATCATTTGTAGGTTGATATTTCTTGGGGCTTTTTTTCAATTACTGTAATGGTATGTAACAGTTTTTGAACAATATGCATAGGTAATCGTATTTAATAGAACGCTCAATTTAATTAAATTTCCGAATTCCTCAATGCATAAGAAATAAAATGGTTAAGTATGTTTATACTATGGGAAAACCTTTTTTGAAGTATTTAATTTATACGATTTTTTTTGGGGTATCATCATGCAAATACTACATACGGAAAACTAGGATACTAGGTAACTACTCGAACCTAGGGTCATGATTGCACGTCTAATTTTATCTGTCAACAACAAGAAATCCCAGCTTGTCTTGATGGGAAACCTGACTTAATAATATTCAAACATATCATGCAGTGTGTACATTTCAATTGCGAAGTTCCCAGAAATTAGGTGCATTTGAGAAATTGTTGACAGGTTAAGTTGCCGTGGAGTCTCATGACAATTCCCATTCTCATAAACATTACAATTTAATAGCAATTCGGTTCCGAAATAAATTATTATTTGTAGTAACCATGACAGTTGATTGAGATGAGTCATTATGAAGACCACTTAAAATTTAAAAGGGCAAACCATTTTTAGGGGAATTCGGAGTTCAAATTAGTTTATCTATGATTATATGCATGCGTTTAGTCTCGACCAACCATAATTTAATACTAATACGCAATTACGATATTATTTTGCACTCTTTAGAGGCAAAGCAAATGAAAATGCCGTGTCAAATTGTAAGTATGAATGTACGGCTATCTGTTACCTAGTCTAGAATTCTTCACTCCTTCATTAGCCATTAGGCTTCATAGACGTGTAATAGTCATATATTTTTACGAGCAATGACGACACATAGTCATCACACGATAATCTGTTGCTAACGATCTTAAATAATTTGACAGGGTTTAGTCATACCACTTCTAGACGTTACTTGAGCAATTTCTTACTTTTCCCTTTAACAGAATTTATTTGCTATAATACCTATTACGGTCGTATTAAGGTCTACTTTACCATACACATTGTCAGCGAAAACTACTCCTACTAACTTCTCCAGATATCTTACCTTCATGTAGGATCCCCCGTTCTTTTCCTCGCAATGTCGTCTGATGTACCGTTGACAAATGTTCGACATTTTCCACTCTGAAAATTACAAAAACCTTGTTAGTTCAAACAATGGGATTGTTATTTTCGTACATAATATCAATGTCATTGTTGTAGAATATACTAAAGGAGCTTTTGTGGGTAGGGTCAAAGATAGAAGTGAAGTGTCCAAAATTCAGTAGACCGTTATATGTTACTCGGAGTTAGTAGGAGTGAGAATTCTCAAGGGAGGTTATAAAACGGCGCTTGATCCTAGTAAGGCTGATTAGAAACTGATACGTATTACATCGTAAAAAAGGGAAGATGGTGCTGTGGATGTAAATGGACAATCCTATTTTTAGCTTGTCTTACGCACATTACTTACGTTTGATAAATATGTACTTTGTCTTAATAGAGGAGCTTTAAAGTTAGGAAACATTAAAAAAAACGATTTTTATAATTAATATCATCTAAGTTGTCTTTACAAGGTCAGACCTACAATTTGCTTTTAAACAAATTTCATGGAATTAAGCTACTTTAGGTAAGTGGGAGTTTTTGACAAAACTATTATTCTTTACATCAAATTGTTCTCAATTTCCTACGTGGTAATGTAGATTTTGAAAAATTGGCCTAGAAGTACTTAAGCACAACCATAACCAATGGAAATTTATTCTCCGAGGTAGCCAGCCACCCGTGTCGCAAATATCTAAGTTCTTAGTCACCTATCCGTTCACGCTAACCTAACCACTGTCTACCCAATCTAGTACACACAAAACAATCGCCAGAGCACTGATTGTATGAGATTGTTTAGAATATTTAACTCTCAAATCATTCAATAGCTGACTCAATTCATAAACAATTGCTTTCATCCATACTTGACAAGCAATTGAAGCAAATACTTGAACAATAAAAAGTAAGTAATGATTTTATACGAGGCATCGTAAAATGGGAAATTATTTGAAATACTTAACTTTACAATTCCGACAGGATTAGGATTTGGTTGTTGTTTGTTTTCGTCTTTTATATCGACATTCCATTTTGTAACATTAAATCAGAAGTGTAATAAAAATACAGCAGTATCAATCCTATGATATCATCTTCTATTAATAGTCAAGCCAAAGGAAGCCAGAATACGGATGGGCCTCTAATTACTAACCAGTATTTAATTGGCTTTTTCCTTTAGACATCTTCCCTGAGAGTATTAACTCGTAACATTCTATTTTGCGCCTTCCTTGAATTCCTAGAATCCAGTATTTATTGACGTTTCTTAGAAATGTATCGTCAGGTTAGATCAACTAGGGAAAAGACTTGGGAAAGTATCAAGGAATTTGTTATGGCTTGTAAGTCCATTGTGCTATAACCTAGAAAAATGCAGCTAGAATGTGCTTTAGATTAGAATCCTAAGTTGAATGGAGGTTGATAACGACTGATATGCATCATCTCACAATTGTTTTCGGGAGTGGATATTCTGAATGCTGGTGAAAGACATACGAGTTATCGGAATAAACCGATGATGAGCTGGGCATATATGCAATATCGGAGTTCAACATGATGCTGCTATAAATATTTAAAGGCCAATAGATGTTGTTAATATAACTATTAGATCAGCAATAAATGTTGAATCAGGAATCCTACTTTGCAATGATCAAGTAAAACATTCAGTTTTATTGTTTACTTTATCCATATCATATCATATCATATTTTCCAATGACAACTTTAATTTGAACTCTTGTACTACTAGTTGTAACCCTTATTGAACCGATTTTACTGATTTTAATTTGGGCTAAATTCTGATCCGAAGAAAGTGCCAGAGCTACTTCAGAGTAACATAATCAGTCCATGACAAAGATGGATCTGACAGTCAGTGTATATAACTATGAATCCCTTCTATACTATGTAACTATTTATCTTTGTTAAATCCTGTGTCGCGCAAAAAATAATATTCTACTCTATTATATGCAGTTTGATCATTTATGATACGGGTCGAAGGCATATCAGAAGGATGTTCAAGGATTATGAATATATAACAGTTTTAGAAGTCCTTTGCAATATCAGTATAATGACTTACGTGTCCATTGACTGCATGAACTATACTGCAAGAGCAACGTCATATCTTCGAATTTACGGATACACTTTCAACACAACCTTTATTCAATGTTCCAAATAAGCAATCAAGTAGCAACTGACCAGCAATATTATTGTAACTACGCTGTTGTTCTTTAACAATGTGACGAACAACAAATAAACAAAGAGAGAAATTAGTTAAACATCTATTGTTATTTGCTGTCGTTACATTGACAACATCTATTTGGGTCGATAGTGGTGTCGTTACTCAACGGCCGGTGGTACATTGAGTAAGCTGGATAATGAGTCATTCATTGAAGGACTGTGATACAGTCGCTGTATATTGTTAATGGGACAGCATTTATTGATTACCATTTGTCAGTAATGATCAGTGACTAGGTGCTAGCTAAGATAGGTAAGACGTGGCAAACGCAAACCAATTAAGCGATTATTATTTGGTCGTTCATTCTGTATCTCAAATTTTACTTTTAGACAGACCATGATACATTCGATATACATTATCGCCAAAATTAACTGTCTTATGAAGACGTACATAATACTTATTGCTATTTATTAATAAATCTGATCATCCCATCCTTAGAGTTCATTAACATTGTTAAACTATTACCAAAATCAAATCCTTCCGAAAGTTTACTCTCCGCTTAAAATATATCTCGTCGGGGCTCTACCCTAATCTAAACGTTTTAAATTCTTCGGCACAAGCGTTAACACATTACACTGATTGACGAGTAGCTCTCTAAGTTTGAGCCACATCTGCAGAGCATTCCTCATAGGCAGAGTAAACAAGCTGGAGTTAAAAGGATCGTCTGTATACTTGGGAGAAAATCCCATTAAAATGAACCCTAAGTGATTAAGTAATAAACAAATTATTTAGTTTTATGATGCTTAATTTTTATACACAAATTTATATTCTTAATAATTCCGACTCGGCGTTGAGTTTCCTTCTTCCATCTCGCTGATCAAACTTTGTACGCTGTTTTGCAATGCCTATGTTCAGCAGTGGACAAATATGGGCTGATGAAGATGATGATGATGAACTCTGTTTTTAGTGTAAGTATATTCTTGCTTTATTAAAGAAAGTCTTTCAAACGCTAAGATGCGATATTTAAAAAACGACTAGGTTCCGCTGAAACTCATTGTTTAAGAAGATAGATGAATCATATTAAAATATTGTAACAGGATTTAGTTTAAATTCAATTATTACATTATTAGCCAGTAGGTACTGAATGTTTTATCAGCTAGTTTCATAAAACAGTAGGTACTGTGACTAACGCCGTGGTGTGAGAGAACGTAAATATTATAACAATGGATTTTATCAGGCATTTGTTTTGATAACTTCGAGTAATTCTATGTAATTTCGATTTCACTTTAATATAAAATAAATCTAGGTTTTTTTATGTATTAATGCAAATAACGATTCAGTGTAAGGAATGGAAAGTTAGATTTGCTAGAAAACTAGATTAGTGCAAATGCAACCCTGTAATATAGGCGCCGACCCATTGGGTAACCAGTCAAACCATCATCATCGGCCTAGCCTATTCCCAACTATGTTGGGGTCGGCTTCCAGGGTAACCGGACTCAGCTTACTACGAATGTTTTATAAGAAGTGACTGCCAATCTGACCCCCTCAACTCCGTTTACCTGGGAAACACAATACCCTTTAGTTAACCAGTCAAACCATATTCTACATTTAAAAACTATAAAACAAATCTGGCTAAGAAAAGCATTAACCGAGGCGACACTCCAAAATAAAATGCTGTCAACAAAAATACAATAGAACGAAACATTTTCAGAAGCTTAACACAACATTTTAACAACTTAGCTAGAAACATGAGACCGTCAGACAAAAACCCTCTCACATAACACTAATTACAACGGACCATTTTAGTCGTAGCTTTCATTCTAAAACCGACGTTTCAGCCATTTTGGGTAAACACTAACTGTCCATTATTCGTTCTGGCCGACGAATTCTAACCATTTGAATCGCATCCGGAATGTGTAATTGAAGACGTGTACGATTAGAGACTTATTTGTAGATAGGGAGAGCAAATAGGGGAGGCTGGGTAGCCTTGGATTTTTTTTTAGAAAATCTTCTGTTGTCTCTTGTAAGACAACTTATTTTTCCACGCCTCCTGAAAGTTGTGACATGCCTTGACATTCCTGTTAAGGTATTCATTAGGACCACTTATTATTTGATGTATGTAAAATATTCATTTCTCTTTTTTGTTGCTTGTACATTGGATTCTTCTTATTTATTGGTCAAAATATGCCTTGTAAATGCATCAACAGTGTAAACCCCAGTAGAATTTACTTGTTTTTTTCCATTGTTCGATTTATTTTTATTCTTTTACTTTTTTACGCTGTTCTTGCATAAACATAATATTGTAAAAATTGTACTGTATACATTTTTTTTAAAGTGTAACTTATGGAGTTTCTTGCCGGTTCTTCTCCATAAGAGTGACACTTTGGAACCGCGCAACTAGAGCCATCACCTTAACGTTTTGAAAGTGCCTGGAAAACGGCCTACTTGAAATAAATTTGATTTTGATTTTGGTAGACTCGGCAAGCCTGATAACTGACTATTGCAATAATGTTTTTGACTGATTATGTTTGTTGTTATAATGTTAATCAAATATGTAGAAAAGGGTATATTAAAACAATGCTAAGGCATCCATTTTCTCATCAAATGGATTAAAAGTAATGATAACAACTACACGCAACTTTTAATTCAACACATTACACTTATCTAACAAAAAGTAGATATTATTGCTGCCGAAACAATTCTTAGATGAAACTATTTCTTGTAATTGCTAAATCAAATCTCAATTAAAGATAAGTAGCACAATTATCCCGTAACTTTATCCTCAAACAATTTTCTGCTAACGTTGTTAGTCCTTATCTAGCCCATAATAAACTAGATACTTCGGAGTAGATTTCATTTGATATTTGAGACGAAAACAATCTAATACCTTTCTTGATATCAAATCAACTTTGATTACAACTTAAATTACAAGATCGAATTACAGATTTAATTTTACGAGCCTACTACGCTATTCGGTGTGTCTAGGAGACATTCCAGTATCTCACAATTGAAATAAAATGACAAGAACATAAAATATCCTGATAAAATGTTAGATAATTATATTGATAGAAAATAATACAATTTCCTAATAACACATAAATTAATTAATTGCAGGGGTAGAATATAGGTACAAAACCTGAGTCACTAATTAAAAAAGAACAAGGATCAATTTCCAATGATTTTCATTGAAATATCATTCCTCAGAATAAATAAACTTTTTTACTTCCCATCTTAATATTTGTCGCTATTTAGCACGACAAACAGACAGACGAGACGTTTAGCAACGTCTTAACGAATTGCCTTGTGTACTACTATGTGCTAGTGAGGAAATAGATAGCTAACGTTTAGTATTCAAATATGCGACATGTTCTACACTGCCGACAAGTCGTGTGATCTAATCAAACCCTATCACGCACTTATATGACAACTACATGAATATGTACTATCGAACACACAAATCGGTTAATACGATTATTGATACGATTGACGACCTCCGTGGTCGAGTGGCGTACGCACCGGTTTCAAGGTGTCGCTAGCTCTGAGGTCCCGGGTTCGATCCCCGGTCGAGTCAATGTAAAAATTCACTTTTCTACATTGGCTCGGGTCTGGGTGTTTGTGGTACCTTCGTTGTATCTGAATTCCATAACACAAGTGCTTTAGCAACTTACTTTGGGTTCAGAACAATGTATGTGATGTTGTCCGCATTTATTTATAAAAATGAGTTTAATCACCAGACGGGGAGCAGTGATTTGAAGAACTACTTTTATTTTTGGCCGTAAGGATTTGGTGTTTCGACTAAAGTTGGAAAATCTTGGAAAATATAACTATCCTACTTCCTACTAATATTATAAAGGTATGAGGTTATATAAGGAACATGATGTTTGTTACTCTTTCACGCAAAAACCACTGAACGGATTTAGGGCGAAGCTTGGTACACATATAATACTAGGATTAACACCTAGAATATCCCGGTTTTACGTTCCCGTGGAATCATTTTCGATTTGTAGCGGGCGGGCGCGTGGTCGAAGCCTAGTATCCAATATGAGATTGTAAGTTTTCTTGTCTGTTAACTACTTTGCATCTACTCCCTACGGTGTCAAGTCAGAATAAGTCGGTTAAGACGCTTCTGAAGTGCCAGCATTTTTCAGTAAAACGTCATTAGAATTTACTAAATGGTGATGGACCATGCTTGTTCTTATACTCATTTGTTACTTATGAATACAACTGAAGCTCGTTGATTTCGATTTTGTACAGTAGTATATGTTTATTTTTAAATTCGTTTGTGTTCATAGACTTCTGTTGCTGACTATACTCTCTCGATGGATAATAAATATGAATATCCTTTGAACGCACGTGCGACGTGCTTCTACAGCTACGGTTGAGATTATGCTCTTCATTAGTAAACAGATGTGCGAGTTTATTATTTTTTATTGCTCAATAGATATTCGAGTAAACCAAGATGATTAATACTAAGTACTTTGTAGGGGATAAAGGTTAAGATTTTTACTAGGAGAATGAAATTCTCTAACTGTAAAAAGATTGCGGATATAGGGTGGATTCCACATCAGACCAGACCTAATCAAAGTTGGAGCATATTAGACCATATTACACCGTTCTAAAAATATGGCGGAACCAAATTCATAATAAACCATGTCGTCAAAATTCAATATCAGCACTAAATATCGAAAATTCAACTCTCAAAACTTTTTAATTGGTAAAGAATGAACGAAATACCAGTCGATATAATTGAACAGTGATCTAAAGAATGAAGTTATTCGAAAATCAAGGAATGTTTCCTTAAGAAGTTGTTTGAACTCCGTGAAACATTCCGTTTTATTTGTTTGGACCCTCGAAAGTGTCTCTCTAGGGTCAGCGCTCACTGAACTTTAACTTTTGTTAAAAAGGATGAAAATAAATATTTAGGAATAAAGCCCTACTATATAGTGTGCTTACAGTAATTCTTGAAGGAAACTTGACTACACGGATAGCAGAGTAGATGAGGTCACCTCCTACGCGTCGTGTCGCGGGTTCGATTCCCGTGTAGGACAAGCGTTTGTGTGATCCCCGAGTGCTTGTCCTGTCTGTTTGTGTTTCTTTGTGTATGACTTGAATGTTTGTGAAACTCCCGTCACACAAGGATTAATTTTCTTATTTCGGGAGTCGTTTTTAAATAGAAGAATCTTATAATTACTATTATTTGAACTAAAATAACCACAGATCTGGCTAGATCGCGTAATTTTTCTTCGATTTATATAACGCTTTACATTCAATACTAACATTATATGATAACCTTGAGCATCAGTATGTTACATACTAGTTCAATATTACCTTTGTTTCGAGTTTGTACTAGTCATCATCCCAGTGTACGTGCCATAGAATCGGACGCAGCAATTTGTGTGCAAAGTGCTCGATTGTGGACAGCCTTCTCGTTGCCTAGCAACGGACGGTTACCTCCAAACCATGTTTACGAAACAGCGCCTACTGGCTATTTTGATTTGATTTGTATTGATAGAACGTTATGGCGTTGTTCTGTCCTAGGGATTATTGTACGCCGAATGCATATGGAAGTGGAATTTATAGTGGACTTCGGATTGCGATAGTTCCAAGTCGAAGATAAAGATTTTTGCAATAGCAAAAGCTTTTTGCTGGGCATGTTTTTTTACTGGAGAATTATTCTCATATATAAGAAGAGCATTTCTCTTTTTTTAAATCTAATAGGTAATAACATTCCTTAAATTGCTGAAGAAAGAATAGAAAACTAATAAATAATATAATAACCTACACAAGCATAAAAAAAATTAAGACAAATACTTATATAGATCGGACTCCTATGGTTTGTTTTAACACTATTTATGTGCGAACGCGATATCTTAAGCAATATTTTACACCACCAAACATTTATTTTACGACAATAATTTATCAAAACCGCTAACATATAGCGCTAAAGCTATCTAGTTAGGAGTTGTTAGTAATTTCCTGTTTGCCAAAACTGGGTGTCATCTCGCAAAAAGGGTAGGCTCGGCCTGTTATACCCACCCGTCGCCGGTCGTGCGTGAGTTACGCAGTCACACCATAAATGTTGCCAATTTGCATAAGGGGATGAAAGCTTTCGCGAGATGAGTGTTTATGATGGGTGAGGACATGTGTGGGTGTCGTTCCTCTGAAATTTGTACTGTATTTAATATGAGATTGAACTTGGTGTTATTGGCCCAGCCTAATAAGTTTATTTCATTTTATGGCAACATTTTATCGTTAAATAAGATTGCTGTTTAGTAAGTAACCTCTTTGTGTATTATCCTTATCTCATTTGAAATTATTAGTACGATCCAAACTCTTCCTAAACCAAACTTATTTATTTACGTTCAAAAATAAATCTTAAGAAGGGAGAGATAAAAATAGTCGATAACACAAATTAGTTTATACTGCGTGAACTCGGTGCATGGACACAAACAGCGTGTTCGAATAATGCAAAACAAATTACGACCGAGGATTAACAAGGCGGGCACCTTCACAAAATGACGAGTGCGGTATTTGTACATAGATCACAGAACACGCTTCGTGCCGAAACGGATATAATAGACGCTTTGATCCCTGATCCTCACGCTTTAAATATTAAACAACCTGTATTTTTGGGGCAGCTAAATTGTATTAATAAGGATCGATCGAAAATAATATATTGTGACGAGCAAAAGTTAAAAATTTGATTACCATATTTCTAAGTCAGTCAAACAATTACTTTTCAATTATCATCAATTGAAAAACTATGAATTAGATACAACGTTTAAAAAAAAAACAAATGGATCGTTTTATTAAAACATTTTAAAATGGGAATCCGTGAATCACGTTTTTTTAAAAGTTATCTATTAAAAATCAGGAGTTATAATATTGAGTAAAGTTTCCTTAAAATTCCAAAAATAAAAAACTCAAGTACTAGTTACTTGAGTTGTTTTTTTTTTTAATTTTAAGTTTTAGTCAAGTTGGAAAACAACGGATTACATTTGTTTTGCTGTTTGACTGATACTAATGCTTAATTCTTATCTAAATTGTTAACAGACTTGTTTATTTGTTTATAACCAACAACTAGTGTTCACATTTCTTTAAATAAATGTACTGTTTTTGTCGAAAGTAACATTTTAGCGACTTCCAAATCCAACTGAGTAGTCCGAGGTACGGGATTACGGGATTGTTAGGGCGTCATTTTGGTTTTCGATTTATTTGGTTCAACTGCGAGGGATTTGTATTAATGTTTACATAATTTAAAGCACACGTTTCGTCATAACGCGACAGAGAGTTTTGTGCATGTGAAAATAAATGTGTAGATTCTTTATTTTTTATATATTAAGTATAAGTATATGTTTATGCAAAATTAGTTATTATTTTATAAGTTACATATAATTGTTGTTTTTTTAGTACCTACCTACTTAATAGTCGGATGTAACTCGTAAGTATTAATGGGGTTGTCCTACTTAGTTGTTTTTGACTGATTTGAAATCCTTAGTATGGAATTTATATCCTTAATTTATAACCCGCCTCTCAAAAGTTATTTATCTATACTAATACACAAAACTGAAGAGTTTGTTTCTTGTTTGAACGCGCTTATCTCAGGAACTACTGGTTCAAATTGTTTTTTTTTTGTGTTGAATAGACCATTCATCGAGGAAGGCTTTAGGTTATTAACTATCACGCTGCGACTAATAGGAGCGAAGGTACAATGTAAAATGTGGAAAAAACAGGTAAAATTATTCATCTTCGAGGGCTCCCGTTCAAAAATTCCTAACTTATATCTTCTAACCACGCGGACGAAGTCGCGGGCAACAGCTATAGATTATAAATGGGTTTGCGGAAGACATGAGCCCATCCATACAAAGTATTGATCTCGAAAATTACATCTGCAAACATCCAACTTTACAAAACAGGTGTATAAACACCGGTGCGAATAAACGTAAACGCACAACACAAACGTCGCACCCACATACTTGAATGGCTAAATAACCGGTAAAATTCCCGTAAAAATTACAACCCTCGGGTAAAAACAAATAGGTTGTAAAGTCCTTTGGATAGGCATTTTACCGTTGCCAGGTGATGCAGGCGAGCCTCATTAGTCCGGCTCTAGTCTCGTTTGTCAACACCCCACTTCCGAATTACGGTACGTTTTTTATTAACGCCAATTCCTTGTATTGTAACGAGTGTAATTTTTCTTGGGCCCCCTATTCTTTGGCGGAAAAGTGTTTTTTTACGAGTTGCTTCTGGTCGGGTCATTGATCTATTATTCAAGATGGTTCCGTAAACATGGTGGCTTGTTGCCGGCTAGAGTAAAAATAAGAAGTGCATATACCTGTCGTTACGAACGGTTTGTATATTACTTGGTACAAGCTACTTTATTAGAGTGAGTTTATGCGTCGGTATAATTATTCGTAAATATTCCCTTATTTTGTAACAAGCACACGTTTGAAACATTCCCTCAAACCTAGAAATGTTTTTCTACCCCGAAATGAGGTCATGTCCTAAAACGGTTGCAGACAGACTATAAGACTTTATTACAATCGACCTATAGAACAAAATTCTTTCTAAGTAAACGACTTGTTTTTCTGCAAGAACAGATGTTAGTATAACTGTGTTTGGCATTCACTTCTACAGTGTAATATTACATATCTTGTTATAAAAGACGCAGATTGTAAGGAATACTCCAACAAAACGTTCGGCTATATTAGTTTACGTTTCCCAAATGTACGCGTATCTAAGTTGAAATAAAGGTCTTCCTCCACAAAAAAGTTTTAAACTGGATGCGTCACCAGATAAATCAATACCGTTAATAACTTTCTTCCCTTCCTTCCTCTAATAAGTTATACCAGAAATATTTTCGTAATGTCACCTCAAGTCACCCCCTATTTTAAGCCCCCATCACACGTGACATTTACAGCCCCTCGCATATTCAGATGGTTTAATGTCTGCCTCAACTGGTATTGCCGCATTTTTCATAAGACGTCACTCTCATATTGCCAAATGGGACTGTCTCATCGGCGAATGCGCTCGCAAATGCCACCGCGCGCTTGTATGAAACGTCTGGATCAAAGTATTCATTGCGACTTTCATGCAGGATGTCGACAAAGAGTTCTTTATTTTTTGTTTTGATTAAAAAGTCAAAGAAAACCTTTTTACAGATTTTTAAATGTCGTCTATTGAGAGGATTGAGTGATGGATTCTTGTCGTCATTAGCTGTCTGAAATCCCACACATTAAATCTTTCGAATTCGTTTACAGTTACATAATTCACATTCAAAATAAATGTAACGCCATTAAGAACACTCCATAGGAAAAGTAATGTCGAAATGGAATTACAAATCACGTAAATCTTAGCTCTATTGATACTCGTTTAGGCGCCGATCCATTCACAGTGACACCTTCTGCTTTGCCTCCGATATGCTCTTTGAAGCCAGGAGACATTGATCGATGCTTTTCTAAGCTCAGAAATTAGATTCGAACGAACACGATTCTTCAATACGATATCGTCGTCGGAAGGAGTGCACTTTTATTTATTTTTCTTTAAGTCGGTACCTTAGAAGTTCCTGTTGACATGGTATATGAAATAGTTGTATCTAGATTTATCATAAGCATTGTGCGATGGAATTAGATGGATTATGTTATCAGATCTCTTACGTTACTATATAAAAGCATAATCAAATTCTTTAAGTATTATTGTTAATAATTACCGTGAGAAAAATGATTAGCTTTACTATTGACTAGAAAGATCTTATGCAAATCTTTGAGAATCCTCAATATTAACAATTCCAGTCGAAATAAAAAACAAATTTATCGATAAAGCATGTAGCCACAAATCTATCAACAAGGTTCCAATTTAATTTCATTGTGTGTTTACAGGATGCGTTTAAAATAATTACATGACCCATTAATCGTGACCAGGCCATTTACTCGATACCCTCTTCCCAATTTCTATCTTTTGAGAGCGACCGTTGAAATAACGTTGGGTACTTTTTTCACCTATGGATCTCGTGAAGAATTTAAGATCGTAAAATAAAAGGGGGTTTGAGCTACCTGCTCGGTAATATCTGGGAAATGTAAGTCGATACCAGAAACATTAGAAACTGGAAGTGACTCCCTAAGATGTGTTTTGTGGATAATGTATTTTTTCAGCGGTTTTTTCAGTGTAATGTTGCGTTAACTTTATAAAAGTCAATAAAAATGACGTCATGATTTTTATTGATCTGTTGGTGTTGTTGTTAGAGGCCCAAGTAGGTATACCAGAGGTCGTGGGTTCGATTCAAACCCAGGACAAATGTTTGTGTGAAGAACTCGATTATTTATTCTGTGTTCGAATGATATTAATGTATAATGTGTGTTTTTAGAAATATGTACCTATGTATCAGTTGTGAAGTACTCATAATACAAGTTAAGCTTATATGCTTATATATTGTACATTAATTATTTACTTGAAGCATTACACATTATTTTCAAATATACCATTTTCCCTTGACGCTTCTAGCACGTCCGAAACTATAGCTTGAGTGAATTTTATTGGCGGGCGCCTGATATATCGCGGTGCCAATCGTAAATCTGTTGCCGCGAAATAAATAATTTAAAACTAATAAAAACGGGCCCTCTTCCTGTAATGGTGTGGGTTCAGTTATATTCGTTACACGAAACTCATTTCGAAATCTCAGGTAGCAAGGAATAACGCTGATTACTTGTATAACAATTTTCAGTGACCATATTGTAGTTAAATGAATAATAATGGATACGATTTTTTTAATTTGTCCCGCAAATATATATTGGGCAAATTACACTTTATCAATTTTAGTTAAGTACGTGTGTAATAATTTTCAATTATCTAACTGACGGACTAAATATATTTTTCTTTTATACCCATTATCTCTTTTCATTCACGGGCTAAATCCATGAGAAGAGACCCGGTCCTTTTTAAAGGCTTGAACGGGGACACAGGTCCAACGCACAGAGGCCTTCTTGAGAACTTTAATATACAATGTGATGGGGCATCTACTAGGGATAATTCACCTCCGCTCTATGGGAGAACAGAGATGAAGAATCCAAAGTAGATGCAAAACTATTGCAATATGTATGTAAAACTAAATAGGCTATTATATAAATGAGACATGTTAAGTGGACCAGTTCCTTAAAATGATTCGGAGAACTATGACACCTGCCTTTTTCCACATGGTAATGCAAACAATTAGGCAGGCGGTGACTCGCCGCTCACTAGATGGGCCCCCTATAATACCGTCACGATTGACAGCAGGTGGGCAACACCAGTGCGAGCGGCTAGGGGTGTAGAGAGGTGCGACACCGATTTCACCATCGCGGGTCACAGACCCGGAGCGGGTTTCCTCGTTATTACGCCATTAGACACTTCCACCCCCGAGCATATAGCTCTAGCGACCCCTCTCTAGCCAGCCAGTTAAGGCAAGAAAGAGCTGGGAGTCCCCATAAAGAGTGACCCCCTGGGGTATTCAGGTTCCATTGTGTCGCTACTCACAAACAGCTCGCCACAAGCTGCCCTGCGGATGTATGCTCCTACATAGACCTTCAGATACATTTTTTATTTATATCTCAAGGTTTGGAAAAGCATACTAATGTACCCTCTGGGCATGCGTTATTCCCATGGAGAGAGAGAACGACTAGCCCCGAGGGGTCCCATTATCTTATTATTAACTTTGTCGATTTGTCAATATTCTTGTTATCTATATAATATATGTAGATCGATGATACTGCTAGTCAGTTTTGATACATTTGGACATCGTTTGTATGAGATGAATAGTTTCCACAAATGTTGGAATGCGGCGCACACAGATCATTCATTCAGTATTTGAGGAGAACCACGATTTATTTACATTTAAAGTACCATTTATTTTTACAGCTACAGATTCCTGATTGTAAGCAGACCAATACAAAAATCACGAGGTTAATGACCGAAGACTTCATTCACATCATTGAATATCTTCTTATTATTGCAATTGTGGTTACATTTGTCTCTACAAATAGCTACATAATACCCAAGTGTGTATTACACTGGAGCATTGTACATTAATATTGTTTATTACACGTAAGTACTCCAGCGAGCACCTACATCTTGCGCAAATGCTTTACCATTGTTCACAATGAGACAACTGCAATCGCTAACAGCCGCAGAATTAAAATTACCCCATCTGCAATCAAAATTAGACCTTACGACGATGACACAAGATTAATTATGTAGGAAGGAGGTGATAATTTACGATAACGTATACAGAAAATGCATTATGCAGTACGGAAACGCATTGCTTTCTAAACGTTCGTGTTGTCCAACATATGTTTTGCTGTAGACTCGATACTTGTCTCCGAATGGAATTTGTTGCGAATAAACTACAGTCGGGAAATGTTTCTGAATATCCTCTGCAATGTTTACGTCGCGCGTCGATGAGGTGCACGTGTCGCATGAATAACAGATGTCGACAAACCTCGATTCAAGAAAGACAGTTTGCAAGCAAATGAAGAATTACCAAAAGCCGATCAACAATATTTAATTTAATGATAAGAAATTTTTGTCACACATAACATTTCTTCCAGCACATTAGTAACATTTTTGTCAACAGTAAACGTCACATTAACGGGCATTGTTAACAAAGTCTTACTAATAGAAGAAAAACTGTTTAACATTCCAACGTCATTGTGAAGATTCTCATATTAACACCAGGTTTTCTCACCAATTATTCATCGCCGTGTTAAGAAATGCTATCGTGTCTTACATCGCCGTAATTTCTTGCAACATCTACAAAACGTATACCATTGGAATTTGAAAAGCATCCGTGGTAATGTTCATCCACCATGAAACAATTCAACAAACATGACCATCATTATATTTATTATGAACAAAGCTGGAGAAACGACTTCGCAATCAAGTCAACAGGGTGTGACCGTATCTTGGACCGCACCATTGTTCTAGCCCCTATCATACTGTCATCCTAACCACCCCCTCTTCTCCGTCACCAGTTTTTTTTATAAAGTTAACTGTGTTACCCAGCCAGCGCCAGTAACTCGCGATTTCATTAGCTTCTTGTTTGTTTTGGATGTCAGTGTATGTGCTTTCTGTGACAATATGTGGTTAAAAGCGTATCCATTCATATTCATTGTTGTTTTAGTTTCAAATTACGATATGTCAACATGTGATCCTATTACTAATACCAATTTCAATTCCCACCTGAGAGATTACGCATCGGATGACACGAGTGTAAGTAAATAATAATACACGTGTGACAGTGTCATAGCAATTAACCCTAGAAAGATAGTCTGCGTAAAATTGACGCATGCATTCTTGAAATATTGCTCTCTCTTTCTAAATAGCGCGAATCCGTCGCTGTGCGTTTAGGACATCTCAGTCGCCGCTTGGAGCTCCCGTGAGGCGTGCTTGTCAATGCGGTAAGTGTCACTGATTTTGAACTATAACGACCGCGTGAGTCAAAATGACGCATGATTATCTTTTACGTGACTTTTAAGATTTAACTCATACGATAATTATATTGTTATTTCATGTTCTACTTACGTGATAACTTATTATATATATATTTTCTTGTTATAGATATCGTGACTAATATATAATAAAATGGGTAGTTCTTTAGACGATGAGCATATCCTCTCTGCTCTTCTGCAAAGCGATGACGAGCTTGTTGGTGAGGATTCTGACAGTGAAATATCAGATCACGTAAGTGAAGATGACGTCCAGAGCGATACAGAAGAAGCGTTTATAGATGAGGTACATGAAGTGCAGCCAACGTCAAGCGGTAGTGAAATATTAGACGAACAAAATGTTATTGAACAACCAGGTTCTTCATTGGCTTCTAACAAAATCTTGACCTTGCCACAGAGGACTATTAGAGGTAAGAATAAACATTGTTGGTCAACTTCAAAGTCCACGAGGCGTAGCCGAGTCTCTGCACTGAACATTGTCAGATCTCAAAGAGGTCCGACGCGTATGTGCCGCAATATATATGACCCACTTTTATGCTTCAAACTATTTTTTACTGATGAGATAATTTCGGAAATTGTAAAATGGACAAATGCTGAGATATCATTGAAACGTCGGGAATCTATGACAGGTGCTACATTTCGTGACACGAATGAAGATGAAATCTATGCTTTCTTTGGTATTCTGGTAATGACAGCAGTGAGAAAAGATAACCACATGTCCACAGATGACCTCTTTGATCGATCTTTGTCAATGGTGTACGTCTCTGTAATGAGTCGTGATCGTTTTGATTTTTTGATACGATGTCTTAGAATGGATGACAAAAGTATACGGCCCACACTTCGAGAAAACGATGTATTTACTCCTGTTAGAAAAATATGGGATCTCTTTATCCATCAGTGCATACAAAATTACACTCCAGGGGCTCATTTGACCATAGATGAACAGTTACTTGGTTTTAGAGGACGGTGTCCGTTTAGGATGTATATCCCAAACAAGCCAAGTAAGTATGGAATAAAAATCCTCATGATGTGTGACAGTGGTACAAAGTATATGATAAATGGAATGCCTTATTTGGGAAGAGGAACACAGACCAACGGAGTACCACTCGGTGAATACTACGTGAAGGAGTTATCAAAGCCTGTGCACGGTAGTTGTCGTAATATTACGTGTGACAATTGGTTCACCTCAATCCCTTTGGCAAAAAACTTACTACAAGAACCGTATAAGTTAACCATTGTGGGAACCGTGCGATCAAACAAACGCGAGATACCGGAAGTACTGAAAAACAGTCGCTCCAGGCCAGTGGGAACATCGATGTTTTGTTTTGACGGACCCCTTACTCTCGTCTCATATAAACCGAAGCCAGCTAAGATGGTATACTTATTATCATCTTGTGATGAGGATGCTTCTATCAACGAAAGTACCGGTAAACCGCAAATGGTTATGTATTATAATCAAACTAAAGGCGGAGTGGACACGCTAGACCAAATGTGTTCTGTGATGACCTGCAGTAGGAAGACGAATAGGTGGCCTATGGCATTATTGTACGGAATGATAAACATTGCCTGCATAAATTCTTTTATTATATACAGCCATAATGTCAGTAGCAAGGGAGAAAAGGTTCAAAGTCGCAAAAAATTTATGAGAAACCTTTACATGAGCCTGACGTCATCGTTTATGCGTAAGCGTTTAGAAGCTCCTACTTTGAAGAGATATTTGCGCGATAATATCTCTAATATTTTGCCAAATGAAGTGCCTGGTACATCAGATGACAGTACTGAAGAGCCAGTAACGAAAAAACGTACTTACTGTACTTACTGCCCCTCTAAAATAAGGCGAAAGGCAAATGCATCGTGCAAAAAATGCAAAAAAGTTATTTGTCGAGAGCATAATATTGATATGTGCCAAAGTTGTTTCTGACTGACTAATAAGTATAATTTGTTTCTATTATGTATAAGTTAAGCTAATTACTTATTTTATAATACAACATGACTGTTTTTAAAGTACAAAATAAGTTTATTTTTGTAAAAGAGAGAATGTTTAAAAGTTTTGTTACTTTATAGAAGAAATTTTGAGTTTTTGTTTTTTTTTAATAAATAAATAAACATAAATAAATAGTTTGTTGAATTTATTATTAGTATGTAAGTGTAAATATAATAAAACTTAATATCTATTCAAATTAATAAATAAACCTCGATATACAGACCGATAAAACACATGCGTCAATTTTACGCATGATTATCTTTAACGTACGTCACAATATGATTATCTTTCTAGGGTTAAGTAAAGTGGTGTTATGAATGATAAGAAAATCATGAATATTTCAATTTCCCACCTTGAATTTAATAGGAGGGCCGGCCGGTGTGAAATTTACATGGCTTCCTAAATCTGCTTTCTGTAAGGTTTTCACGTTTGTTATGTTCTGAAATATAAATATTTTCAGTTACTATTTAACCCTAGAAAGATAATCATATTGTGACGTACGTTAAAGATAATCATGCGTAAAATTGACGCATGTGTTTTATCGGTCTGTATATCGAGGTTTATTTATTAATTTGAATAGATATTAAGTTTTATTATATTTACACTTACATACTAATAATAAATTCAACAAACTATTTATTTATGTTTATTTATTTATTAAAAAAAAACAAAAACTCAAAATTTCTTCTATAAAGTAACAAAACTTTTAAACATTCTCTCTTTTACAAAAATAAACTTATTTTGTACTTTAAAAACAGTCATGTTGTATTATAAAATAAGTAATTAGCTTAACTTATACATAATAGAAACAAATTATACTTATTAGTCAGTCAGAAACAACTTTGGCACATATCAATATTATGCTCTCGACAAATAACTTTTTTGCATTTTTTGCACGATGCATTTGCCTTTCGCCTTATTTTAGAGGGGCAGTAAGTACAGTAAGTACGTTTTTTCGTTACTGGCTCTTCAGTACTGTCATCTGATGTACCAGGCACTTCATTTGGCAAAATATTAGAGATATTATCGCGCAAATATCTCTTCAAAGTAGGAGCTTCTAAACGCTTACGCATAAACGATGACGTCAGGCTCATGTAAAGGTTTCTCATAAATTTTTTGCGACTTTGAACCTTTTCTCCCTTGCTACTGACATTATGGCTGTATATAATAAAAGAATTTATGCAGGCAATGTTTATCATTCCGTACAATAATGCCATAGGCCACCTATTCGTCTTCCTACTGCAGGTCATCACAGAACACATTTGGTCTAGCGTGTCCACTCCGCCTTTAGTTTGATTATAATACATAACCATTTGCGGTTTACCGGTACTTTCGTTGATAGAAGCATCCTCATCACAAGATGATAATAAGTATACCATCTTAGCTGGCTTCGGTTTATATGAGACGAGAGTAAGGGGTCCGTCAAAACAAAACATCGATGTTCCCACTGGCCTGGAGCGACTGTTTTTCAGTACTTCCGGTATCTCGCGTTTGTTTGATCGCACGGTTCCCACAATGGTTAACTTATACGGTTCTTGTAGTAAGTTTTTTGCCAAAGGGATTGAGGTGAACCAATTGTCACACGTAATATTACGACAACTACCGTGCACAGGCTTTGATAACTCCTTCACGTAGTATTCACCGAGTGGTACTCCGTTGGTCTGTGTTCCTCTTCCCAAATAAGGCATTCCATTTATCATATACTTTGTACCACTGTCACACATCATGAGGATTTTTATTCCATACTTACTTGGCTTGTTTGGGATATACATCCTAAACGGACACCGTCCTCTAAAACCAAGTAACTGTTCATCTATGGTCAAATGAGCCCCTGGAGTGTAATTTTGTATGCACTGATGGATAAAGAGATCCCATATTTTTCTAACAGGAGTAAATACATCGTTTTCTCGAAGTGTGGGCCGTATACTTTTGTCATCCATTCTAAGACATCGTATCAAAAAATCAAAACGATCACGACTCATTACAGAGACGTACACCATTGACAAAGATCGATCAAAGAGGTCATCTGTGGACATGTGGTTATCTTTTCTCACTGCTGTCATTACCAGAATACCAAAGAAAGCATAGATTTCATCTTCATTCGTGTCACGAAATGTAGCACCTGTCATAGATTCCCGACGTTTCAATGATATCTCAGCATTTGTCCATTTTACAATTTCCGAAATTATCTCATCAGTAAAAAATAGTTTGAAGCATAAAAGTGGGTCATATATATTGCGGCACATACGCGTCGGACCTCTTTGAGATCTGACAATGTTCAGTGCAGAGACTCGGCTACGCCTCGTGGACTTTGAAGTTGACCAACAATGTTTATTCTTACCTCTAATAGTCCTCTGTGGCAAGGTCAAGATTTTGTTAGAAGCCAATGAAGAACCTGGTTGTTCAATAACATTTTGTTCGTCTAATATTTCACTACCGCTTGACGTTGGCTGCACTTCATGTACCTCATCTATAAACGCTTCTTCTGTATCGCTCTGGACGTCATCTTCACTTACGTGATCTGATATTTCACTGTCAGAATCCTCACCAACAAGCTCGTCATCGCTTTGCAGAAGAGCAGAGAGGATATGCTCATCGTCTAAAGAACTACCCATTTTATTATATATTAGTCACGATATCTATAACAAGAAAATATATATATAATAAGTTATCACGTAAGTAGAACATGAAATAACAATATAATTATCGTATGAGTTAAATCTTAAAAGTCACGTAAAAGATAATCATGCGTCATTTTGACTCACGCGGTCGTTATAGTTCAAAATCAGTGACACTTACCGCATTGACAAGCACGCCTCACGGGAGCTCCAAGCGGCGACTGAGATGTCCTAAACGCACAGCGACGGATTCGCGCTATTTAGAAAGAGAGAGCAATATTTCAAGAATGCATGCGTCAATTTTACGCAGACTATCTTTCTAGGGTTAAGAACCGTAATTATAGTCGTGGTAATTATGCAGTAGTAGGCCGGCGTTATGTATTCGAAGGGCCAACTTGTATTTATAATGCAGGTACTTAACCCGGGCGCAATTACTTCGCTGCATAGTTGACAGCATTTAGCGCATTTCAAATGCAGAAATACGCGGGCCGAGGCTGCTTGTGGGAATATCACTGACATGGCCCACATTCTTGATAAACTTGTTGGAACGGAAATGTGACTCAACCGGCAACCGATACAATATAAAATTACATTTACAACTATTTTTATTTAATTAAATTTACTTGTGATCGTCGAACACACAAACCATTGTATCATCTGCTTATCTGAATGTGCCAGTTCTGGGCCAAAGTGCGTCGACTCAATTTTAACTTAAACCTTAAATGCAATAAGTGTTTAATCCCAATCGCACAGTAGCTCACCCACTCATTATAAATGTTATCAATACCGTATTCGTTTCGAAACGATGAGTACTTTGACTTTAAAATGTTAATTTCTGTAAATGTTTGAGATAAAATGCAATGCAATATATTATCCGTCCATTTAAGTACCATCAGATAGATGAGAAATTAAGAGAACAATTTGCCATTAGTACAAAGTTCTTAATATGCATAACTGAGAATCTTTTCCCGTGACGGCCTCGACCTTAACGCAACAGTTAGTCAGATATCAGATCAGTTCTCCGTAGTAATGAATAACGCTTCGAAATAAAACTTCAATGAGATGAGAAAAAATACATGACTCATTTACATACTTTCGACTTGTTGAGTGAACGAACTTGTGTTGACTGTTGTCTGCTTAGATGGTGCATCAAAAACTGTAGATTCAATTAGTATTTTCCTGTTAACATTTTTAGAGAAGCATTTAATTGTATACATTCCAGATTCCAACCAGAATAACTGTCGCATGACCAAAGTAAACCGTAAGAGGTTGCGATAGAGGTTAAAAAGATAGTCAATGTTCAAATTTCATCGATAGACTCTTAATTGAAAAGAAATTCTGAATTTAAACTGAAAACAATTTTAATACAGAAATCGGAGAGGCGATGTAATTACGATGAAAGCAAAATAGTAAAGTTTTAAAGTAGTAAAATATAACAAACCAAAACAAAAAGTTTACGGTCATCAATTGAGGAAGAAACATCGAGTCCATGTGAAAAGGGGCGGTGTTCAGACGGTCGTATCGAACTACCGAAGCGTAGCCAGGGTCTAATTTATTTAATTATTTTATCAAAAGAAATACATTTACAAATTCGTATGTTACTTTTTAGTCGAAAATAGTACTACTAATAGATCGTTATTTGTAATTTTGTTGCGTGTTGTGAAGAAGTACCTATTTATAAGGTATTTACGAGATACTGAGTTTTCATAGCGGGCTTGTTTTAAAGTATCTTACCTATAACGTTCTGTAAAACCTTTACAAAATTATTAAAAAATCCTTAGAACTTCATGCTTTACCAATTAGAGTAGCGATATTTTTATGAATCAGACCGCAAACCAAAATAAACACCTACATTTAAAAAGTAAATAGAAATCGGGCATTCGCAAGATAAGTATGAATCATTTCGGCTATTCGCAGGAAACCCCAGACAGCGCATTGTCCGGTTCAAGCAACAGCCGCGGCTTGTTGTACCACGAACATTCAGGTATTTGTCGTCATTAACAACATTGCTTAGAATAGAAAAATGCATGGCTCCTTCTTAAAACCATGTTTGGTATGTCAAGTCATATTGTAGCAGATAAAAGAAGAACAGATCATTCTCAACATTAAAGGAAACTTTAACGAAAATTTATCCATTCAATTTCATTAAGTTACTATAACCTATATTTAACACGTACCGTTTCATCTAACAAGGAATCGCCAGCACATCTACGATCTGATTTCTGACAAAGATTACATTTTTCTGGTGTTATATTACTGTCATTAACTAAGTAACATGCACTGATTACTATTATGAGACAAGCGGCATCATTGTAATAGCTTCAACATTGTCTAAGACAATGGACTTCTTTAGTTACATAACATATTTGCTTTCTTTACATCCTTCTAACTAATGAAAACATAACATAATTCAATTCTGTTCTACTGGCACATTTTGTTTCAAGACTAAGACACTGCAATTGCCCTCATGATCTTTACTTTTTTTCTTGTAAAGTATAATGCCTTACATTTCTTTCAGGTTACACGCTAAATGATTATGATGATGGCCCACATTTACCATACGGTCATGATTACCACGCTCACGATATCCATCCAGATGTTCACAGTCTACATGGATATAATCACGGCCACCACGACAACCATAGCCCCCATGATCATCACAATTCTCATGATGATCACCACAATTCTCACGATGACCACCATCACGGTTATCACGGTCATCATAATCCGCATGATGATCATCACCATGGTCATCACAGTCATCATGATCATGACTACGGGCACCATCACTATTCAGGACATCATCACTTAGACCATGGTCATTATGATAAACATTATAAGCATGTAAGTATTGACTCGACCTTGTAATGAGGTGATTAATTTAATTATGTTACATCTTAACTTTCAGCGTTTTCTTTTTAATATATGAACAACCAATTACGATTAAAATTGTTTTACATTTCTAAATCTTTTAAGAATCTTTGTCCCAAGCTATTTAGACCGGTGTTGTTGTTTAAACTTAGACCTAGAACACTTAATTGACCTAGACTAGCGACGTGACAATGTATGAATTATTAACTAAAGTAACTACCTAGCTTCGCCAACACCATTCAAATTGATGGTAATAGCTTAATCTTAATTCCGTCCATGCAATCTGTACTCGGACTCGATTTAAAATTACATAATTGTTTCCAATTATTTGTCTTTTATATTCCCGAGCCGTGGTTCAATATTTTTGGATTTTACATTGATATGAGAATATTCTGTCGTATTTTTTACAGGCTTTAGCTGCTAAGACTGCGCTGTGGCCTTTAGCTGGTATAGCCCTACTTGGTGCTGCTGCGGCCCTGGTTAGCAACCCAGTTCTTCTCCAACTTGGAGTTGTTTCTGGTAAGCGGAGAAGACGAGACACCGAAGAAATAACAGGACCTGATTACCCCACAGATTTCTTATCGAAATACAAAGAAAAAATCGATTTGGAAAAAACTGGATTGAAAAGTAACGGGAATATAAGGAGCGATGCAAAATTAAATAACGTAAAGGAGAGTTTAAAGAAGAGGTTATTGAATGTGAAGCCTTATGCAGGATCAAGGAAAATACGTGCTTCGGTTAAGAGTGTTAACCAAATAAGTAAACCATTTTTAAAGGATCAAAGGAATGAAGATAGATTTATTCCTATCCCTCTTAAGTTAAGGTCTCCCAAAGAATAGCGAAATGTGACTTTTAAAAATAGTATTATAATGTTATTGTATATAAAAAATAAAATAAAATTTATTGCTTTAAACCTGTTTTACTAGATTTATTAAGTATTATATTTCAACAGCACTCATATAAACACCATAAAACAAAATAACAAACTTAAGTATCTTTACTCACCAAAAAAATGTTCTCAAATGAGGATAAAAAATTCTAAGAACTGCACGCAACTTGAAAACAAAACACGAAAACGGCAAACTAAGTGAAAAAAACTTGTACGTAGTAATAACCGGCTAAAAAACGAACAAACATAATTGCACAGAGGCGATTGACACTTCACAAACACAGAACAAATCACTAGCACGCCGTGAGCTTAGCCCACAAACAATACACACAGAAATATTGACAAAACAAACTATTAACCGTCAATTGTTTGGTCAAACGTCATCAAAGAACCGATCATACGGTGTTTGGCTTACGAAACGAGTGAAGTTCGAACTGCTGTCGAGAGCGGGACAGTTTTGAATGAAGTTGCCTGCCTATTGACCTTTCTATGTGTGCGCACACGCATGGCGGAGTAAACGTGTTCGGTCGCAGGGGTGTTGAAAAACTTGCTTTATTATGCCCATGTGTGAGTCATGGGACACGTTTTGTGGGTCGCTTGTTATTGGAGAGGAATATCGTGAATACCTTAATCTTTTGTTTTAAAGTGTTAGAACATATTTTTTTTTAGTAGTCAGCTATCCTTTAAAATAAAAATAAAAATATACCGCGAACATTAAAGTTTTAATATTCCATATTTTATCTGAACAACATTATTATTATCTCTACTTGGATAAGTAATTTAGATTGCTATCATAATTTTATTACTATTGAACTTGTTTCACTTTTATTAAACACTGTGCAGCGCCCTCTTGGTTGTATGAGTGCAACTAAAACAACTGCCAACTTGGTCTTGTCTAACGTAGTGGTAGTGTTAAGTTACTAGTACCGTATGTTTATGGTAGATGGCGCTGGCAAAAAACTTTAAGCATGTAAAAAGTTTTTCCTTTTAAAATTGCCAGCTAACAAGTTCTAACTATATTCCACAACAAAAATAACAGGTAAAACTAAAAAACTATTCGTGGATCTGTTTTTATTTTTCATAAAGGAAATAAAGAGAAGGTAAGTCATAAACAATTAAACTTACCAATAAAACTTTAATAACAATTTATTGTTAAAAAAAAAAACAGTATTTCTGCAAAATAATTATTTGATATCGGAAAATAAAATTCATATTATTTAAATGTGGAGCATCACAACTTTTCGTCTCTTATATACTTATAGCTTGAACCCAAACTGAAACCAAAAAAAAGAAAATAATGAGAAAGGATACAGTTAATTCTTGACTAAGTGTAAAAACTTTGCATTTGTGGCTTAACGACTTATATTTATCGCAATGAGGAAAGTAATAAAACACTTGAGTATCAGTTCTTTTTGTTACAATAGGAAGAGGTGTAAAATATCTCCGGCGAAATCACACAGTCCTGGCAAAGACAACAACCTGACCGGGGATTTTAAATTATCGAATATACATAGATATCGGTTTCAGTATAGGATAAAATTAGTTAGTAACGTCTGAATTCTAAAAAATGATACGTACTTTAGGAGCATTTTCTACTGTGCATTTGAAGATCATCGCCGCTCTATCACAACCTTTTTCCCCGTCCGACACCTTTGCATCATTCACTGAAAACAATTATATTGTTAATTAAAACTATATTAACCATCCTAAACCTTCGTATCACTGCGACAGCCAGCATTATGCAGTGTAACGTACAACAATTGTCTTAGGCTGACGATGAGGCGGATGATTCGGAGTACTAAATTGGTAGAAAAAGTTCTAAGCTTCCTGCGACGAATAGCTATATATATTTCATCTGGTTCATTGCTTGTTTGCAGAGTTAATGACTTCTACAAATGTCGACGGCTCGACTTGGGCATATGACAAATTTACACTGAATGAATAAGCCCCGGGCCCTTTCTACTGCTTTAGCTACTTCATAAAGCTTGGTGGCCAGCGCGGGGAAGTCTGCTGCCTTAAATTAAACACGGGCAGTGCCTCTGCGTGCCTCCCAATTACGGAAAGAAGAAATGAATCTTTCATTTAATGTTGCGGCATCCCATGAGCTTCTCTGCATTTGAGACTGCATCTGCGCAAGGGGTGGGTTAAGCACTTCGATAGTTAAGCCGCTAAAAATCTGGGCATACCTCTCCATCTTTCTCAGCACGGAGAAATCCATGGGGTAAAAAGTCCTCAGATAGGAAGGTAGAATTGTACCTTCCTATTTTCGTATTCGTTCTTTAAATGGTCTACAGTATTATGTTATGATGTACTGGCTGTTTCATTTTAAACTATCCTATTTTTTAACCCTGGTTATAAACTACATATATTATGAACCAAGTTTCGTCAAAATCCGTCCACCAGTTTTTGGGTGGAAGCTTAACAAACATCTATTCATCCTTACATTTATACATACAAAGTTTCGCGTTTATAATATGTTGGACAGTAAGATGTGCGCAGGTACCTTTAACACAGATGTCAGCCATTTTCTTTCCGTTGATTAACCGTTTTTCATCTCCGTTCTTGATCATCTCGGCTACCTTGTAACCGTGTTCGATATCATACAATCCTTTGGAGTTCATCTGCAAAATACGGAAATGGTAATTAATATAACATTATATCAAATAATGATTAAGAAAGTAGATACATATTAGAAATAGTCTCTTTGGTAATTTGCCCGCGATGGGATTGAACTTGCAACCTGTGCACACGATTCTTTTCATTGAACACATCATCTCCAAAAAATTACAGTTCTCGATTCTATTATAGTGCCGAGTCCACGTTAGCAACACAATAGAGCAATTAGTACCAGTTAATTGGTTCAACACCAAACAAAAATAGAATGAGCAGATAATAATACCTAGTCATTTGTTTTACCCACGCTTTTTTGGCATTTACGTAATATTATGGCATTATAAAATATTCATGCTCGTGAAAACACATGTAGGAAAACAATTACAAACGTTAATTTTACGGTGCGCACCGGTCGCACTAAAACTAATTAAACATGACATAGTGTTGTTACTAGGATTGTAAAGTCTACGCATATAAAACAATCGTATATATATACACAAAAATGCTTTTAAAGATTCCCCCTGATGTTAAAGTAGTAAAATATGACTATCTCCGTATAGAGTTAATCTGTAATTATTTAACAGATCATTTTGCGGTCATTGATTAAGACAACAAAAAAACAACATCTTTCTAACTAGACCGACCGACAGACAACGGTGCCTGAGTAATTAGGGTTCCGTTTCCACCTTTTGAGTATGGAACCTTAAAATAAATTAGAATTCAATACCTGATTTAATTCTATTCAACTTTAAATACTATGAAGTAGGTATGTTTAAAAATTCCATGTAACTACGAACTTCTCCCTAATAATGAGGAAAAAAACTCTATATTCCGTCGCACAAAAAAGCAAACCTGCTGACAAAGAAACAAATGGTTTCGAAGTCTACCGGATACGAAACCCGACGTCAGTGGACTTTTAGACTGCAATAAACCTTCATATTAAAGTCCAACAGGAAAAAACTATTCGTATGATAGAAAAAACATAATAGCATACTAACTATTTCTGCTGCTTTATAAGCGCAGGCTAAAAGGCACTTGGTCGCAGGCTTCGTCGGCACCACGTATCTTTGCAACTGCATCAGCTCATTGACATCCACTCCTGAATCCGTGTTGCATTTCATGATCAGCTTCATAAACTCCATTTTGAGTTCTTCTTCCGTCAGTGCCTAAGAACAACCACATAAGAAATTGGGAGATATTAGACATTTTGTGAATTAAGTAAGAATATACATAGGTAAATCGAAATCACAGCAGTTAATAATCCCATAAGCCTATATGAAAAAGAAAAACTACAAGTATATTCCAACAAATGTATGGATTCTTAATCTTATGCCCAAATAAATGCACCGAATCTTTACTTACGTACCTAGAAAAAATAAGTAACGAAAAAGAGGTTAAAGTTAGCTACAAAACTAATAAGACTTCGAAAGTTTAATTTAATTAATGTTTACCACTTTTGAATGAGATCTTCTTCGTGCCTAAAGGATAAGTTTAATTAAAATAAAATGAAAAAAAATATACAAAAATATTTATATTCGAAAAATGAAGAGGATTAAAAATACTCACATATGTGCAGCTGCATAATGCCAAAACGAGTATCAGACTGTTCCTCATTATAATATCGATACAAACCCACAACACGTCTAATACTAAACAAAACACATATGTACTTCGTATAAATAGTACAATTTCATCACAGAAGTTATATAAAATTGGTTATTGACGATAGCCCAGAAATTGTTACGTAAAATTATACCTTTAATTACGAGTGTGTTTCATTGTGCGGTTGGTAGAATAGAAACTGTTGATAAAATCTATAAAATAGTCATTAAAGTCATTACAATTAAGATAGTATCTGGCCAACCAAAAATAAAACACTACAATAAAACAATACATCTGCGCAAGGGGTGGGTTAAGCACTTCGATAGTTAAGCCGCTAAAAATCTGGGCATACCTCTCCATCTTTCTCAGCACGGAGAAATCCATGGGGTAAAAAGTCCTCAGATAGGAAGGTAGAATTGTACCTTCCTATTTTCGTATTCGTTCTTTAAATGGTCTACAGTATTATGTTATGATGTACTGGCTGTTTCATTTTAAACTATCCTATTTTTTAACCCTGGTTATAAACTACATATATTATGAACCAAGTTTCGTCAAAATCCGTCCACCAGTTTTTGGGTGGAAGCTTAACAAACATCTATTCATCCTTACATTTATACATACAAAGTTTCGCGTTTATAATATGTTGGACAGTAAGATGTGCGCAGGTACCTTTAACACAGATGTCAGCCATTTTCTTTCCGTTGATTAACCGTTTTTCATCTCCGTTCTTGATCATCTCGGCTACCTTGTAACCGTGTTCGATATCATACAATCCTTTGGAGTTCATCTGCAAAATACGGAAATGGTAATTAATATAACATTATATCAAATAATGATTAAGAAAGTAGATACATATTAGAAATAGTCTCTTTGGTAATTTGCCCGCGATGGGATTGAACTTGCAACCTGTGCACACGATTCTTTTCATTGAACACATCATCTCCAAAAAATTACAGTTCTCGATTCTATTATAGTGCCGAGTCCACGTTAGCAACACAATAGAGCAATTAGTACCAGTTAATTGGTTCAACACCAAACAAAAATAGAATGAGCAGATAATAATACCTAGTCATTTGTTTTACCCACGCTTTTTTGGCATTTACGTAATATTATGGCATTATAAAATATTCATGCTCGTGAAAACACATGTAGGAAAACAATTACAAACGTTAATTTTACGGTGCGCACCGGTCGCACTAAAACTAATTAAACATGACATAGTGTTGTTACTAGGATTGTAAAGTCTACGCATATAAAACAATCGTATATATATACACAAAAATGCTTTTAAAGATTCCCCCTGATGTTAAAGTAGTAAAATATGACTATCTCCGTATAGAGTTAATCTGTAATTATTTAACAGATCATTTTGCGGTCATTGATTAAGACAACAAAAAAACAACATCTTTCTAACTAGACCGACCGACAGACAACGGTGCCTGAGTAATTAGGGTTCCGTTTCCACCTTTTGAGTATGGAACCTTAAAATAAATTAGAATTCAATACCTGATTTAATTCTATTCAACTTTAAATACTATGAAGTAGGTATGTTTAAAAATTCCATGTAACTACGAACTTCTCCCTAATAATGAGGAAAAAAACTCTATATTCCGTCGCACAAAAAAGCAAACCTGCTGACAAAGAAACAAATGGTTTCGAAGTCTACCGGATACGAAACCCGACGTCAGTGGACTTTTAGACTGCAATAAACCTTCATATTAAAGTCCAACAGGAAAAAACTATTCGTATGATAGAAAAAACATAATAGCATACTAACTATTTCTGCTGCTTTATAAGCGCAGGCTAAAAGGCACTTGGTCGCAGGCTTCGTCGGCACCACGTATCTTTGCAACTGCATCAGCTCATTGACATCCACTCCTGAATCCGTGTTGCATTTCATGATCAGCTTCATAAACTCCATTTTGAGTTCTTCTTCCGTCAGTGCCTAAGAACAACCACATAAGAAATTGGGAGATATTAGACATTTTGTGAATTAAGTAAGAATATACATAGGTAAATCGAAATCACAGCAGTTAATAATCCCATAAGCCTATATGAAAAAGAAAAACTACAAGTATATTCCAACAAATGTATGGATTCTTAATCTTATGCCCAAATAAATGCACCGAATCTTTACTTACGTACCTAGAAAAAATAAGTAACGAAAAAGAGGTTAAAGTTAGCTACAAAACTAATAAGACTTCGAAAGTTTAATTTAATTAATGTTTACCACTTTTGAATGAGATCTTCTTCGTGCCTAAAGGATAAGTTTAATTAAAATAAAATGAAAAAAAATATACAAAAATATTTATATTCGAAAAATGAAGAGGATTAAAAATACTCACATATGTGCAGCTGCATAATGCCAAAACGAGTATCAGACTGTTCCTCATTATAATATCGATACAAACCCACAACACGTCTAATACTAAACAAAACACATATGTACTTCGTATAAATAGTACAATTTCATCACAGAAGTTATATAAAATTGGTTATTGACGATAGCCCAGAAATTGTTACGTAAAATTATACCTTTAATTACGAGTGTGTTTCATTGTGCGGTTGGTAGAATAGAAACTGTTGATAAAATCTATAAAATAGTCATTAAAGTCATTACAATTAAGATAGTATCTGGCCAACCAAAAATAAAACAGAATCAATTACGAAGTGATATTCTTTATTATTTCCAGTATAAAATTTGAGTATAAATTAGAATGACATAGTGAAAAATATTTAAAAGGATGGAAATTTCAACGGATTTCCACGTTTGCATTTGATTTTCATTTAAACTTGCTTCTCACATGAAATCGAACTAGAACAAAAGAAAATACAATCAAATTATTTCAAAGACGTGAAGAAATGATCAAAAACAAACAGTAAGGCCAAAAACATTTTAAGATTTTGTGTGCTAAGAATATTTCTAACCGGATAATTTAAGGATCCCCATGGGATATCCTGGGTAATACTGGGTATTTCTAAAAATTCTAAGAAATAATGAAATTGTATAGAAGTACATACGTCCGGGGCCTTTTCGACGGTGCATTTGAAGATCAGGGCAGCTCTGTCACATCCTCGCTGACCGTCGCTGACTGCTATGTCATTGACTGCGAAGTAAAAACAAGGAATCAAAAGATATCCTAGTTTTAATATTAACATGTCTTTTCATTTACGGAATAACTTCATGAGAAGAGACCCGGCCCTTTTTAAAGGTGTAAGGTGCAAAGGTCGTGTTGAGAACTTGAATCGAAAATCTATACTCTATACTACTACTTATATAAAGCTGAAGAGTTTGTTTGTTTGTTTGTTTAATCTCAGGAACTACAGGTTTAAATTGAAACATTTTTTGTGTTGAATAGACCATTCAGCGAGGAAGGTTTTATTCTATATACCATCACGCTGCGAACAGTAGGAGCGAAGAAAAATCATAACTTATATCTTCTAACCACGCGAACGAAGTCGCGGGTAACAACTAGTGAGATAATATGACAGTTAAAAGGTGAATAGCACCAGTGCGATCGGCTGAATATATTATTAATAATATGGACAGAACGAACAAGTCGCAAACACTGAAACCCACAATTTCCTTGTGAATTATTACAATCGCAAACTGCTGTTGTTTTGAGAACAAAACGTAAAAAAGTAAAAGTTTCGCATGAATCTGACTTCTAAGTTCACAATTAAGCGCTTATAATGTAAATGGATGTTAGCCATTACTAGCTTGTTTTGGTATGCACATCACGATTTGTTTTCTAAATTATAGCCTACCAAAGATCACTGTACTATTTACAATACCTACATAATGTAATGCATTTGCATGGTTGTTAAGATAGCGATAGTCACGCTCTTGACAGCACACGAAGAGAAAAAATATGGAGAAGCTGACATATTTGATGGAATAAATATTTAACTGAACCCGCCTATCATCAGCGAAGACTCAATATAGTATTTACTACTCTGGATAATACATCAAGTTTTTTTCAAAGTTGATTGACATTTCGGCAGTCGGTATGTCAGTCCTCCCATTTATCTACTCCTTCTGATTAAATTCGATGCAGGTTCCAAAACAGTTAATAATTTCTAAAGGACACAGCGAGCTTACGTGCTAGTTGGTTTCCGATCTTCATCACTGTTGATCCTGGTTTATAGTAGTATGTAGTTGTGCTAGACATGAATTGTTGGGTTGTTACAAAGAAGCCTATATTACCTTGTTCAAAATTATTCAAGAACGTACCACTTTTGCATTCCTCTGTAAACTTCTCGCTTTTTTGTAGTCGGACAGGATCATTGGGTAAATACCGTCGTGTCAATTTGTTTACTCCTTCAACCCATAATTCACCTTTTTCGTTCATCTGTAACAAAAAGTTAAGCAAATTAATTGGTATTCAACTTAATTTAAATTTATTTACTATCTAATTAATGCGTTAAGCGATGTATATTACTCAAGGTGCCCTCATAATCTAAAAAACATAATTAGATTTTCTTATCACGATCTAGAAGTTTGGCCAAAAAATTATAATTACAAGTACAGACTGAAAAAGTGACACAAAAAACTAAATTAATAATAAAAATGTGTATTCCCATTCTCATTATAACAGTGGCAAGCATCATCAGATTTAGAAAAATAAATTTCCGGTGAATAAAAAGCATTAGCTGTAATGGCTGTGTCGAGAAGGCATTGTACAACAACTGCGGACCGTGTAATTGGCGTACTTATCATGCGACCTTGCGTAATTTTACATATGTAGTATTCGTCATTGCTAACCCGACTGAATCTGCACGTCACATGCAATTTTCCTAAATAATTGATCAGACTTTGACCTACGACATTTTATTTTTAGATTTTTGGGAGTTTTTGCTGGATGAGGTGGTACGGTGGTTAATTTTCTAAAGATCATAAGAAGAGGATGTGCTTGAAAATCTGATCTTGAAATAATAAGATCAGATACATCTTTGAGGATGTTCTAAATGACGAAGGTTTTAGCTTCGTTTGATAATACGAATCCTTGGTGCAGGGAAAATGAGATATATAATCCGATTTTCAAGTGACTAAATATGATTTGTCATGTGGGATTAAAAAAAAACTACGGTCTATGATTTATAAGACAAAATCTTGTAATAAAGAGAGGGACAGACGAAACCTTCTTCTCTAATTTACCTGATTGGAAAAATGGCCCTATCTTCACTAGGATTGGGTTTTTCAACGAAAAACGTCGTACATAACTATCAATATCTAGATTGATATTTAATTCATTCAACAATAAGGCATTTAGATATTGGGTTTTTTGGATTGTTTCTAGCTGGAGTTAGCTAGTTGTTTATCTTCATATTTTATTATGCTCGTAGACCTTCGCCCAATCAAAGTATCCGACCTATTGAAGATAAACGCAAAAAATCTGACCGTTCAAAGTGGATCAAAATCATGTCTAATAGAAGCGTGGTGAAAAGATTCTAGAATCAATGGAGTAGTGAAATGACGCAAATAAAAACAGCAGAAAGAGCAAATTCAAACAAATTAAACATTGTCTCTTTTTCTTTTGCTTCGCCTTGATTTTTTGTAACGGTAACTGTACTTTACTGGAAGCAGAAAGTAAGGGAAACAGACCAAGAACATAGTCAAGTTTTTTTTTTATAACGCGCTATGGTCCTAAGGGTTAAAGCCGAGTTTAAATTCTCACCATTCCAGCGTTTTTGTAGACGCAAGCGAAAAGACACTTCATATCCTCGTTGTCCGGCATTATCTTCTGTTTAAGGAGTACCATGTCCGATGGCTTGATTGGGAAGATTTTGGAACATTGGATTATCATCTCCACGTAGCTCTGCTTTAAATCTTCCAGTGTTTGTGCCTGAAAATGCAATTTAATTTTATAATTTGTGTCGGTTATTATCGATCTCGATATTTAAATGTATGTCTAGCAAATTACAAAAATTATATTCACACTTTAAATGTCACGCATTCTACAAAAACTATAATATGTTTGCTGTTTTACTATAAGTGTTAATTAAAATACTTATAGCAAAAAACCTTAACGCTGAACTAGTCAACCGCTTTTAGGGTCATAATAACAAAACCTAATAGAAAAAAATTGAATACCTATTTTTGCTACTTAATTAATTTCAACTGACCTTTGCATTTTGAGAGAAAACTCCACTTAGTATCAAAAAAGAGGCAAACAAAATCAACATGGTTCAGAACTGTAGCACGTGTCTTCGCAATACAAATGTGTGAATTAATATAAATTATCCTATATATACAGCATCGGCTATTGTGGATACCCAGTGGGTAACGACAAAAGCATTCATACAAAAACATTATATAAGTAGGCAGGATTTGAAGCCTTTTGTCTTTGCCATTAGGCCTATATTCCTTTGTACACAATTTATTACACATAGTGAGTAAAATGTTATGTTTGTAATTATTTTGTTTCACAACTATTTTGTTGACGTTACTTATGATGGATATTGACAAATAGTCACTCTCATTCATCCTGTGACACGGTATGAGATGATATTACGAAATACTACATACATGTATACTGTGGGCAAAAAAAACGAAGTTCGCTGCAAAATCACAACCACATTTTGCAGGTAGGTAGGTAGGTATAAAATTGAAGTCCAAGTTTTGAATCGTCATCTTATAAAACTAATTTAGTTGTACGTATGTATGTCGCTGAGCTTCTCCATAGCGGCTGGGCCGTTGTTAATGAATTTGATTGTATGCTAATAGCATACAATAGCGCCAAGTGGCGCCTTGGATGGTTTCGAACACAAACCAGCAACAGAACGAAGTTCACCGGTTCAGCTAAAAATACATGTAAATGATAAATAAGTAATGCATTTTCCTCAAACGTTATCAACCAATAATTGTGTTAACTTCAGAATTTTGTCAACAATTTCGGAATGCTGAATCATTCTCCATTGAGGGGCCTACTTATTAATTTGTGAATGACATCCTTAATTCAATGTTATGAAATGTAATAACACAGTAGACTATCTCATTAGTATTACTGTATTTGTATATAAGTTCGGAGATTTCCAAAAGATAACAATAAGCCTTTGGCACTCATATTCGAAACACTTGGACTTGGAGTACCCTGAATCAAAATGTTGAAAACATCGGTGTTCGTGTGTTGTTTATATTTCTGTGCTTTGACCCCCTACTTAACGAATGTAAGTACATTTAAACATGGCTAATAAAAAATAGCTTTAGAATTTCATGAAATAAATGGAAAATATAAAAGTATTTAATATTTTTGTGTAATCAGTACCCATAGCAGTTACCGTTGCGAGATTATAATATACTTTGCTGCAACAACATTTGATAAATAAGCAATTTTAAATGCAAATACACTGACAACTGAGCGAAAACTTGATCTGTTTTGCTTATTTCTATCATCTTACCTTTAGGCACTGACAGCTGAGCAGATGGCGCAAATCCACGCTCACTTTGAAGCTGTTGGCAAAATTTGCGTCAAGGACAATCCTATCGGCGCAAAGGATATTGAAAGTCTTAGAGCACGTCAGAAACCTTCAGGCGAAAATGCCCCGTGCTTCTTAGCTTGCTTGATGAAGAATATTGGATTCGTAAGTATTTTGTATTATTTATTTGGTACATTTTTAGATATTAAAATATATTTTATGTCTAAGACAATCATTGTAAATTTATGTAAATCAGACCAACACCACTATAAGAGTTCTGGAAAAGAGTTATCTACGTCTCTTTCTTTCTTCTTCATCTTTACTATTAAGCGTTTTGGTAGCTTCGATTGTTTTTTTGTAGCTATCAGCTTTATTGTCCAGTACAGTGTAATTTCTAAATGTGTGATGATGCCGTACAAGAAGTTCAAAGATATAAAAGGAGTATAGACAAGACAACGTTGAATCTGTTCTCTAATATGATGTGTGGTCTATTTCAGATGGATGCGAATGGTATGCTGCAAAAAGAGTCTGCTCTCGAACTAGCCAAAAACATCTTCCCTGATCCTGATGAACTGAAAATGGTTGAAGACTACCTACACTCCTGCTCTCACAGTAAGTTCCAAAAAAGGAAAGCCTTGGATTCAGTTACAGCCCTTCACAGAGTAGTACCTTTAATTTTTACATCAAAATAGATTGGTGCACTTACTGTAGGCTTTCAAAACAGATTTGTCGGCGTTTTGGAAGTGTGTCGTCGATGTACGAAGTGTAAGGCGTCGTCCCGCTTCCTCAATGGCGAAATTCCTACTTCATGAACTTAAAGTATGTGCATAATCGGGTTTCCGACAAATGTTAGTAGTCATTGACTCCTCCCTATTTCCGCGTTTTCCGGGGAACAACCTTCGAGACACACTCTGTAGCGTTTTAACCACTGTGTCGGTTTTTTCGTCAACATTGTCCGTAGTTTCCAGCAGTGCGAAACGATTTTGGAGTTCCAACTGAAACTTATCGGAACCCAAAGCTATTTGGGGCAGCGTGGGTCGGAGAGTAGGTCTCATCATCCTAACTCTTTCAGCCTTAAGGTTGATATTTAGAGAGCCTCGGACGAGTCTATGATCACTACCGGTATTAAACCTATTGATCACCGAGACGTCTCTAAATATATGCCGCTTGTCCGTGATGATGAAATCTATCTCGTTCCTCGTCACATTATCGGGGCTTCGCCATGTCCACTTTCTGTGAGGCTTCTTCTTAAAGAAGGAATTCATTAAGAAGAGCCCCTGGGACTCTAGAAAGTTTACCAACATTTGGCCCCTGTGATTTCGGCGCCCCACGCCGTTAGGTCCGATTATCGTTTCGCCGCGTTCTTGTACTCCCACCTTGGCATTAAAATCTCCCATAACAACGTTGTAGTGAGCCTTCCTGGTACCATGTAGTGCCTTCGCTATGTCTTCGTACATGGTTTCGACTATCTCATCAGAGTATGTCGAGGTCGGCGCATATACCTGCACCACCTTCAGGAACTTCCTGTCAGTGATTTTCAATAAGAGATACGCTACCCTTGTCGACACACTACTGATTTCCACAACGCTGCTTCTGAGACACTTGTTGACCAAGAAACCGACACCACCCTGGGAGGGCCTATCACCTTCTCGGTAGTAGAACAGGTCACCTGAATCAAGGGTTATCGTGTCCTCCCCCTGTCTTCGGACTTCAGATAACCCCAAAATGTGCCATTTTATGCGACCTAATTCTACTTCGAGTTCGGTGAGGTGTTGGTCCAGCCGTAGACTTCGTCCGTTATACGTTGCCAGGGTCAGTTTTTTGAGGTGGTGGTAGCCTCCCGTAGCCCGGAGATTCTTAGCACCCCCTGTCCCGCCGTTACCGCGACCGCTACCTTGGCTGGGAATAGCGGGACTACCGGGAACTGGGGGCCGTTCTGTGAGGTGTGGCTCCATAAGAGGTTTCGGCCTACTCATGCCACGCTGGCCAGACGGGTTGGCATAGGGTTTGGTCTCGAGTTTTCCTTCTCTAAGCAGTGATTATTGGCTCTGCTCAATTTTCCCTTAGTCGCCTTTTACGACACCCGCGGGATGAGATGGGGTGGTGACCTTCGTATTCTTTAGGTCCGTCACCACACGGACAAAGGCTGGTGGGACCACAGTCCTGAAAGAGCTAGCGAGTCTCTTTAATTCCGTCATCCACCAAGGCTTAACACCACAAGCGTGGAGTGGGAGTGCGGTGGTTCTGTTCTTCAAGAAAGGAGACAAAACCTTGCTGAAGAATTACAGACCTATCTCACTCCTGAGCCACATTTACAAGTTGTTCTCGAGAGTAGTCACTAACCGCCTCGCTACAAGACTCGACGAGTTCCAGCCACCAGAACAAGCTGGGTTTCGAAAAGGCTTTAGCACCGTAGACCACATCCATACTGTTCGGCAGATTGTGCAGAAAACCAAAGAGTACAATCAGCCGCTGTGTTTGGCCTTTGTGGACTACGAGAAAGCCTTCGACTCCATCGAAACTTGGGCGGTTCTGGATGCCCTGCAACGATGTCGTATTGACTGGCGCTACATCGAGGTGCTGAGATGCTTATATGACACCGCCACCATGACTGTCCAGCTCCATGACCGTAAGACGAATCCGATCGAGCTGCGTCGGGGGGTGAGACAGGGGGATGTTATATCCCCAAAGCTGTTCACCAACGCGCTCGAGGATGTCTTCAAAACTCTGGATTGGACTGGACGGGGTATAAATGTGAACGGTGAGCACATCTCGCACCTTCGATTTGCCGATGACATCGTCATAGTAGCAGAGTCGCTGGACCAGCTAAGCGAGATGCTGCATGGCCTAAATGAAGCTTCACGACTGGTCGGTCTTGGCATGAACTTGGATAAAACCAAGATCATGTTCAATGAACATGTCAGGCCGAGACCGATATATGTCGAAGGATCGTTGCTCGAAGTTGTTCAAGAGTATATCTACCTAGGGCAGGTCATTAAGCTTGGTAGAAACAACTTCGAGCGGGAAATTGATCGGAGAATTCAGTTGGGCTGGGCAGCGTTTAGCAAACTTCGTCGAGTCTTTTCTTCGCCTATACCGCAATGCCTGAAGACGAAAGCATACAACCAGTGCGTCCTACCTGTTATGACTTACGGTGCCGAAACGTGGACATTAACGGTTGGACTAGTCCACAAATTTAAAGTTGCACAGCGGGCTATGGAGCGAGCTATGCTCGGAGTCTCTTTGAAGGATAAAATTCGAAATGAGGTCATCCGACAAAGAACCAAGGTAACCGACATAGCTCGTAGAATTAGCTTGCTGAAGTGGCAATGGGCTGGCCATGTCTGTCGAAGGACCGATAGCCGTTGGAGCAGACGAGTCCTAGAGTGGAGACCGCGGCTCGGCAACCGTAAGGTAGGACGCCCGCCCGCCAGGTGGACCGATGACCTGAGAAAGGTCGCTGGTGGGGACTGGATGCGGAAGGCGGAGGACCGGGTGTTGTGGCGTAAATTGGGAGAGGCCTATGTCCAGCAGTGGACTATGATTGGCTGATTGATTGATTGATTGATTGACTCCTATTTCCTTAGCATACTATGGAAATAGAAAGTCCATGTTTTGATAGAATAGCCTATTTAATTAAGGTAGTTTTAAAATATTGCTTAATAACATTTCACTTCCAGTCAACAATGAAGCAGTGAGCGATGCCGAAAAGGGTTGCGACCGCGCCATTATGGCGTACACTTGCATGATGGAGAACGCATCACAGGTAAATGAAATAATTATTTAAATTAAAGAATAAAAAGGCTTTGTTTCAGAAGAGGGCTTCTAGCAAAACAAAAAAAGAAGTACGTGGATAAAAAAAATTGCACAATAGAAATATCCATCAGGCCTAGCAAAAGGGATACTTATTAATTAAATTAATTTATCATGTTTCTCTTTTGTTCACAGTTTGGTTTCGACATCTAATCCGCGCGCATCTATTTTTTTTGGAATTTCCTTCACCAATTCCTATCCAACGTTGATATTTTTTGTTTAATTAATATTAATAATATTTTGTTGTTTTAAGATGTTTTGTTCCAACTTTTATGATTTACTTGAGTGAATTAAAAAAATATTACTGCATTCACGAGTTCTATATTTTAACCTTTATCATATTAGGATTCCTATTCGTAAGACTTTCATTATCATCCAATGTCTCATACATTGGATTTTAATACACCATTTCCTGAACTAGAAATATAGTAGAAGTAAGTAAATGATGTATGCTCATTACACATGGCGTATTTGGGCCGGCGGCAATGGTACACAAAAGGTAGAAGTAGGTACAAAGGTTTCCGTACTCATGGAAATCAAGGAAAAAAAGGGAATGATAAAAGAGAACATTTAACGATAATTGCTTTATTTATATATCTCTTATAAACTTAATAAAATTAACATCAGAAACGTGCCTCATTTGGGTGCTCAAAAAATCCGTTGCATCTTTGCGTAGAAACTCCAGTTAAACGGGGATCTGAAAAAAAAATCATTTTAAGTAAAACAAGGGTCGTTTCAGCCACGATTTTACATGATGTGAACTCCAGAATCACACCTTCATTACAGGACCTTATCAAATTTTCATGAAATCAAATTTAAGACAATTTAGTAAAACAATTTTAAATGGTGAATTTAGGGATTTCTAAAAAATTTCGTTAATTTTCAGAGAGAAAGGAGTTATTCACTAACTGTTATAAAATTTACCTGAAATGTTACAATTCCGCGAAATCTGGTACTTCAGATTTGTGTTCGAAATAGCATGCGATCAGAAGCTTGGCTCTCTCGCAGCCTTCCTCGCCATCACTGACTTCTTTGTCGTTTACTGAAAAAAGTTAATAGTGAAACCTTAACTGGCTTTCTGGAATTACCCCCTAACTCAATGCAGATAGCAAGTGAAATGTCGAAAAAAGTTAGTTTTAGTTCCCAAGTAAATATCGCTATGCAAGTTTAAAGATGTTCATAAGGATCGTTGAAGGCTCCTTTTGAAGACTTTTGAAGCTTAGTGTACACAGGGCCACTAAGACTTGTGCAACGACGTTTCTATTACACAATTCATGTTACAGCCTCATTGAATAAGTTGACTGACGTCTCACTGAAGTAGATATTAATACCTACAGGAAAAATAATTAAAATTAATACCTGCAGAGCACTCTTTTCCAATCTTTTCAAGTTTTTCTATATCCTCCTCACTCTTAATCAACTTCTTCATTTGTTCAATGCTCGTTTCCACATCGTATTTACCATTGTCATCTATCTGAATTGAAAATAAAAATCAATCTTATGGAACTGCATAAATTTATTAAAGCTAGAATCTAGTGAACAGCATCATTTGTTTATGAAAGAGATCATTGTTCTGACTCTTATTTCTCTTCAAAGTTATTCGTACACCAAAGGACAGTGCGTAGTAATTCATATTTATCTGATTAATGAAAAAGAACCTTAATTAAGCTACCAATAAGGTTCAAAGTACACTTACAACGTTGGTCTTCTTCAGAATGCATCCCAAGAAGCAAGGTTTGATGGCGTCAGCGTTAGCAGTTTCCTTGGCAGTCTCTATGTCTCCTTCGCTGACATCGTGCTCCTCAGAACACTCGGCAATGATAGGCTGCATTAATGCCCGTATAGCAGCCTTTTCTTCGTCAGTAATGGCCTGTGGAATATTATTTAACCCATGGAAACTTTTCACCTGTCTTACTACTTAGTAGTTTGTAAACGAAAAAGTAAAGGATTATATCTTTAATCAATATCTAATAGTCGTTTTATCGGGGAGCTTGAATGGCTACCTTTCAGCACCTCATAACATCTCATTTCAGAATCAAATCAGCTTCATGTATACCTACGTGACATGTAAAACATCAGCCTAATCGGCAACAACGAAATCGAATTTATTTTACAAGATTAGTTTTCAAGGTAAGGGTGAGTTCATCTATCGGAATTGGAAACTTTCTGTAGCAAACCCTTGTACATTCATATTGCCAGCTTTAAAAAGTTGATCAAAATTATCTTGACTGCATTATAATAACGTTGAAAAGCCACATCACTGGGGTATTGAACCTCCACCCTTTTGCACACCAATTTTAATCCATGCATTAAACCACAAGGCGAAATACTGGATTATGATGTAATATAACTTCTTAGAAACTCAAAGCGTCATATATGTTAGGTCCAGAAATATTGCAGATGACACTTACAGAAACCTTAGTTAGACTTGCAGCCACAATACACAGAAATAAACAAGTGAACTTCGACATCTTGCTGAATATCTTTGGCTTTACACTGATGCTTCTTCACAATTCTGAAATAATGTGCCAAGATGAAACTTGCCAGCCTTTTTATACATCAAAATATTGTCGCTAAAGTCGTTTTAAAGTGAGGCAATTATCATAATATCCCACCAAAACACTTGTCAATGTTACGAAATATAACAAAAAAGCACTTTTGCTTTTGACTAGCGATTACTGGACACAATGTGAGTAAGTGCAGAAGGTTCACAATGTCTTGGACAAAATCATCAATCATGAATCAGGTTGTGCCGCACAACTTCAAGGCAGAAGCTTCCACATACATATTTTTGACCATCACTGGTCAAACATCAATGTTATTCCTGAAAAAATACAGGTTAATCAACAACTTTTAATGTCATCTTTGAATTAACCTTCTTAGTTATTATTTAATTCTACAAATTATTCCACAAGGAGTTTCCTATTGTTTGTTCAAATTGCAGTTGCTGGAATCGACTAATTTGTTCATACTAAGAGCTCTGAAATAACTGAGGTCGTTACGATTTATTTTTTAAAGATATCTAAGTATTTTTAGAATGTCATGTAACTATAAACTTTTAGTCTTTGATTGGCATGAAGGACAACATAAAGTTAGAAGTAGTTAGTAGTAGTGAACTAAATAACAGTAAACCCCTATAATGAAATCATAATCGGGGGTAATTTCAGGACAAAAAAGACCCAAAACAATCGGATAAAGGAAACTTTTCGTAAGTGTCCAAGTTTGGTGCCAGAAACGGTAATTTACAAATATAATATAAACTGTTATTGAAAACATGTTTTAAAAGTGATGCAATGTTGTAATAAATATAAATATTCTATCCAACGACTAACTTTAAGAGTTTTTCTTAATCACAGGCAATAATTGTCAATTGTTCACTAGATAACTGAAATATTAGTCATTTCTTTTATAAGCTTGCTTCTGCCCTGATTGTGAATATGATTCACATTGGATCAGTAATATAATTACATACAATGTAATAAATTAGGAACTGAAGGTAGTTAACTGATTTCTTATTTCAATTTAATTGATATATAATGTAATATATATATATTGGACAACATTTATACAACGCCATCTAGTCTCAAATTAAGCAGAGCTTGTGTTATGAGTAATAGACAACCTATAAACATACTTATATAGTTCTAAATATATACATATTATAGATAAATTACACCCAGACACAGAACTAAAGATCGTGCTCATCACACAAACATTTGTCCTGGGTGGGAATCGAACCCACGACCTCTAGTATAGCAGTCAGGGTCACTAACCACTAGACCAACAAGCCAGTCAATTAACATAGTAGTTAGGATCAACGTTACAAACAAGTGCCAAAATATATAGAATTCACCACTTGCTAAGCGTATAGGCTGGGCAATAAACGCCGAAACAAACTCACTCAACTCAACAAACAAACTTCATTACAATTTATTAATTGATAAATACATTTTTTCCATTCCCTCTAGGTATATGAGGTATATACATCAAGTTCGCTAATCACGTGTCAAAATATTACTTTGTAATACTGAATAAGTCTCATGACATCTTGAACTTTTAAACAAACTCATAATTAATTAAATATCCCGTTTGACATTTGCCAATATGCCAGTACCGACACAAACAGTAACTATAGAGGTTTCATGAACTCAGATTTACCAACTACTTGTTATCCATCTCCGACTTATGAGGAGACAATTGTCTAAGCACTCGTAAATATTAATTGCTATTTATTTGCTTTTTATTTTTTTATCCGTAACAATAGCACTACTGCATCGTAATCAATATGAATTACACTTAACCACAATCAGATAAAACTTCATCGTATTAATTATAGTAACTATTATTATGATACGTCTTCTAGCTAATCCAATATCTCGTGGCGTTAATTTTATAGTAAGTATAGATTCCAACCGAGATAAAGGTATTTAGTCTATATTTACGTGCATACCTACGTATCTAGGTATATAGAACTTATTATATGAAATTGTAGATCTTTTAGTACGATGATTCCCATAAATTTTAAATCACTTATTCCCTCGAACCTAGTTCAATATTTTTTGGTACTTATAAAGGTATATGCAACTTAAATCTAAATAATAATGATCTAAAATGTTCCTGTACAGTATTAAAAACACCTACATTTAACAATTGATGATACTTTTAATACCAAAGGAACATAAATGTTTTCTATTTCTATAGTAAAATAATTATTGTTTACGATAGTTTGCAATACTTTAAGCAACATTGAGAAAAGGCTAAGTTTTAGTAAATTAAACAAAAATATTAAAACTTTTATTTATTCTAAATTAATTGTTTTAAGTTGAGAATACGATTTCACTCATAAATTTATACTGCGTGGCAATGGATCTGGAAAAAAGTCAATAAGAAACATTGTTATCGTAACTCACAAAATATTTCTTTTTGGTCCCACTGGTGGGCAAATTCAACATGCTTTACGCCTACTTCTGTTTTTTTTTTCAGTTCCTTCTTTCCGAAAAGTAGATATACAATCTGGTGTCAGAGTTTTAATTGCCCTTAGGGCTTTGACGGGCCTTAGAAATCATATTTATAAGTAAAACCTCATAAAGAGTTAGTTAATATCTTAAAGTAAATAATAAAAAAAAATAAAAAAAATATGTAACAATTTATACATACTTATGTTCCAAAGCGCAAGCTAACACCAACTGCGCTCTTTCACATACTTCATTTCCCTTACTCACTGATTTTCCATTGACTAAAATTAACAAAACAAAAGTATCAGTAAATTTTAACAATAATTTGAACTGCGCTGCACAAGAAGATGATATACACAAGAAAATTAGATGTTAGCAAGCTCAGTACGCTTAATAGGGCCGATGAGTGCTACGCCAGCGAGATTGTGCGAAAGTGTTTCTATTGCTCTGGTACACAAAAGTCAAAAGAAGGTAAATGGATGGGTTTTGATCAGTAAAAGTTTGAGACCCACCCTTATTCCAAAATAGGAGGAGTCATTTGATGATTTCTCATAGGGCAAAAGAAGAAAATTTGGAAACGAGACAGCGCTCTATCATATGTAAGGCGATGCGCTGTGTGTAGCTCTCCTACGTTTTTTCTTCAAGAGGAGGTAAGCTATTAAACAATGCGGCGTATTGAAACCAATCACTAAGAAATAGGTATGACGGGAGCTAATAAATATTTAAATATGAAACCTAGAACCAAAAAATTAACACAATATGCAAATAATTGTCCTTTATTAGAAAAATACATACCATGTTTGCATATTTTTGAAATTTCTTCAAATCTACTGAGGTTGCTGGAAGTCTTCAAATGTGCGTTAATAGTCGTTAGTGCGACATCCACATTGTAAACACCACTTGCATCTACCTGTTACAGAACAAATATTTTTGATTCATTTTACAGTATTTCTTTAATTGTACTAAAATTATTCGATCTTTTCTGTGACTGGATGTTTTTATTTTGCATTTGTTATAATACTCGTAGTTATGTTTGGTAAAGTTTGGTTACGGTATCTTCGCCTTGAATTACATTTTGTAATCGCGCATCGAGAGTGACTATTGTTACAACAGTGCTTAAAAAGGCTCTCTTATAGTAAGAAACTTTTTGATTTTGGTCGATAGGTAATATGACTTGACATTAGGAAAACAGTTGCTTCAATTTCAGTTATCACTATAGGTGATGCTCTCTTAACCTCAGCTCGGTCAACTTTAAATTACAACTAGGGTTTTCTACTTTGTCTAAAGATACTTACAATCCCCATTTTGTTGAAGAAACAACCAACAAAGCAAGAACCAGTCTCATCGTCGTGTCCTTGTGAACATTCCTTAATAAAGGGACCAACCGCCTCACGAATAACTTCCTTATCCTTGTCACTAATAGTTGCCTGTAAAACAATTTAAATGTATGATTATAAATAATTATCTTTATAAATAATTATCTCCTAAGTTGAGATCTAAGATAACGCGTGACGTTGTTGCCAGCGAGAGACTCCTAAACCTTAAAATTACCTAAAATATGTATAGCATTATTTTTCTTACTGATTAGAAAATGACTTCTAAAGGGTAGTAGTTTCTAAGACCTAACTGTTATAAATAACTAGTCAAGTGCGCCTTTTATCAGACACAGACAAACTGACAGCGGTGCCGCAGTAATAAGTTTCCGTTTTTAAGGTCTTTTGAAGAACTTACCGACACACCGCTAAGGCTCGCAACCACAGAACACAATAGTAAACAAGTAAATTTGAACATTTTGTATTTTCTTATGCTTTACACAACCATACTTTCAGAGTTCAGATAACGTTTAATATGAATGTCAAAAATGCGTGCAGTTTTTATAGTAACTAAATCTGAAACAAAATTCTGCTATTCCCAAGGCATGCCACCAAAACTTTATAGCCAAAATGATGGATAACCATTATAAAATATTACTTTTTTCGATCATAAATAAAATGTCGTGCATTGTTAAGTAGATGATGGTTCCCACCATTGATCCTTGAAACTTATTCTTTATTTAATCCAGCGAATGACGTCCTTATCTTAGTGCATTTTTGTATATATATCATTATTTCACTGAAGTCGCGCAGACCAGGCAAGCGATCCCGCGGCACCTGCTTGACATCCCTAGGCAGTAGCACCAAATAGTTGTTAGTCGATGCAAGAACGTATAACGGTCAGATCAAATTCTTGAAATGATTCCTCTTAGTGGATTTGAATCATTAGCATTCACATTACTCGATATGACAGCTTTTTTGGCACAGAAGGGTTGACCGTCTCTAAAAAATTATCAAAAAAAATATCTCATTCTGGGTAAGTCATTATATTTTTGTCTAGCCCACTGTGTCCCACAGCAGGGTGAATGCGTTCCCAAAATCCTTCCACGACTCTCTAACCTAAGAAATAAGACACGTGAAACTAGGTCACAAATAAATACATAGACTAGGTACATAAACAGATAAAACCAAAGTTATGATTATACATGTTTTGATTATCTTCAGTAGAATTTATGGATGTGTTATTCAAAAGGAGAGAGTGGTTTAAGAATTCGTATCTACTATTAACGACATTGACTCACATTTTATGCTAATACACTTTTAGACTGCACGAATAGCAGAGTGGTTGAGGTCACCAAACCCACTGTGCGCGTCGTGTCGCGGGTTCGATCCCCGCGTTCGTTCTGAGTCTAGATGTCATTGTGCACGTGATTTACACACACAAAGATAACATTTATTTCTGCGGAAGTCGTTAAAAAATATGTGTTATTTCAGGAAGAGTAATAATCTTTTTATAATTGTGAAGTAAGCCTTTTGAATCCTCACATGTTTGACGTTTGGTTTTTATTAAAGACATTCGTAGTACCTACCTACTACAGAGTTCTACTATTACAGAGTTGGTAGTGTTATTTCAGAAGTTAATCTGACCTCGGATAGTAGCTACTATCGATCGGTGAGATGAATTCCCTGTGCTAAATGGTTGCCTTTTGGTCAATTAGAAAAAAAAATCGTAATCTGAGGTCATTAGTTTGACTGAAGGCGTTGTTAATATTTTACTTTTGGTCTAATCCCAATGCGTTAATTCATAAATTCTTTGCGTATAATTTAACATTAAAACACCTTTTGAAAGATTAAAAAAAAAACAAATTAATGGTTAAATATATTATTTATTGCATTAACTAAATACTAGTAAACAAAAAGGTTTATTTTTAATTTTTGGAACACTCGTTGCACACTTAAAGAGGGATCTGAAAACAAAATAACAATAAATTATAATTACACAATTTGCTTCAAGTTTTCATGATATTTTAATCAAACGAAAATAACGCCGTTTTGGATACGATTTATCAGATAGCGCAAAATTTGAAAAGTTGATCATACTTTGTCACCAGCAAGTTTTATATTGTTTGAAAAATATTTAGACAAAATAGAAGCAGATTTACCTCGGCTTTGTGCGCTAAAGCGCAAGCTACGAGGTGTTGTGCTCTCTCACACCCAGCGGCGCCGTCACTCACTGCTTCGTCGTTAACTGAAACAAAACCAAAATGTAGTTTAATTTTACTTTTTTACAATTTTATTAACTTAAAACGAAAAACTTATGAAATATAAAAAAATCATCCTATATCCGTGCTTCCGCCATATCATTATTTCGATAACATCTTTGAGACGTTTATCCTGTGACGGAAGAAATTTGATTTCACTTTCCAATTATTAACAAGATGATGATGACATAGTCGACAGCCGACCTCAGTCGGACCGAAGTTCTATCTAACAGACGATTCACGCACAAAGTGGGCTCGTTAGGTAGTTGTAACTAATTGATGCTGGTGTTCGGGCTGGTATCAGGAGATGCTCAGAGCTATACAATTCAAATTGGTACAAGTAATACTAACCAGTAGCACACTCCTTTGCAACTTCTTCCAATGCAGCTCTGTTTTCGTCACTCTTGATGTATTTGCTGAGATTGCTCAATCCTTGATCGACGTTGTATTTACCTTCCGCGTCTAACTGTAACAGATAATTATGTAGGTTAATATACATCATTCAATTTGTCTATTTTGGATTTTCTTAGGTCATTGTTAACAAGGGACAGTGTTAATCATGAGATTTGTCATAAATTAAAAAAAGACAAGCTTAAAATAAAACAAAGTAACGGAAAGGACTTTAACTCATGGTTAATCTAACAAGGGGTAAAACAATAGACGGTTGACCTGGACGGGACCAGGTCACATTTAACTTGCTCAAGATTATTGACAAACGGACTGATGACGGTAAAAAAACTTGAAGAATGCAGTAACTTACCACACCCATTTTCTTAAAGAAGCACCCAATGAAGCAAGAGTTCAAGTTATCAGTACTTCTGTCTTCCTTCGCCGTCTTGATGTCAGCTTCACTAACTCCGAACGCTTGTGAGCATTCTGTTAGAATTGGCAGTACGGCCTCATGGATAGCTGCCTTCTCTTCGTCACTGATTTTCGCCTGTGAATAAAATATAATAAGGTTGAAAATAGAACACTTATAATATTTTTCAGTCATTTTTGTGTGCAAAGGAGTAGCGAGATAAAGGGAGGAGGCTTCTTAAGTTGTACAAGCAAACATTTTCAGTAGATGCCAAGATTTAAAGAATAAATAAAGCCATTTGTTCACACAAATGTTCCTTATTTTATGTTTGCAAAAAACCTAATCAAATAAAATCAACTAACACACGGACGTCATTAACAATGACACCTCTGTGCACGTGATATAGACGAGAATAAAGCCGTCAATACAAGGATTAAATTGACAGACTGTATATGAAAAAAATATAAAGCTGAAATATAACAATCCTTACGTAGACACTGCTCAGGCTCACAGCCACGGCACACAAAACCAAACAAGTGAACTTAGACATGTTGTTGTTACTTCCTTGTGTTTACACAACTGATCCTTCGAAGCTCACACTAGGTATGGCAAAGTCTAAACCTGGCACCTATTTATATCAATCTACGCACGGCAAGTAATTAAAGAGGTAATTATCAAAACCCGTAACCAAGGTTTCGTGCAACACTGTAAAAAATGAACAAACAGCGGTTTTTTTGCTGCCAGGATGCTCTTTGTATATACCTAATCTTGTTACGATGATTCGTCAAATTTCATTGTTTTAGGCTAAGCAAATTAAATAGATATCAAATACATAGTCTCATGCCCTGTTACGACTTATCTTGATATTTTTAGGCATTTTTTATTATATTAGTACTTACTAGCTGTTGCCCGCGGCTTTCATCTGGAAAAGGCAGCAATTTTTAAAATCTTTTGTTTTGTTGAAGTGTAAACGAGTAATGAATAATTTCAATACATTAAAAATTAGCTACCGCGCTACAACCTATGATTATTATTTGCTTAGGAGTTATTTTAACTTTAACAGCAATATCTCACACTGGAGTTAAATAAAGCAAAAAGCAACAAAGTTGAATACTTGTTAAAATTAACACATTTATTTTGTTAAGGATTTACAAGATTTTTCAAAGGTCAAAACATTAGAATCGTAAAGTTCATCATTTATCTTACAAAAGGTCAAAGTAAGTCATATTTATTTTCTGTTCTGCTCCTATCAATCGTTCCACGGCGAACCTATAGCCTTCCTCAATATATGGATTATCTAATACTGAAAGATTATTTCAAATCGGACCAGTAGTTACTGAGATTAGGGTGTTCAAGCAAATGAACTTTAACCCTTTGTGTGTAAGCTTGTTTTTGGCGTATTTTTAAAACTATCTCTATTGCTATTCACAAGAGTTAATTATTTCCTTGCGCAGTAGTAATATAAAAACGTGTCATCACTTTGTCTAGTTGACAAGGGTTTCTGAAAATAAAATCAACAATTTCCTTCAAGCATATTATAACTACTTTATTTTAGGAAAAAAACACGTGACTAGCATTCATTTGACCTTGAAAAGTCCTATTTATATCTTAGACCTATTAATAGAAAGACGTAATATATGTATATTTATTATACGAAACAATTATAAGTAGTAGTTTTTTTTTATTTTTAAACTTTATATACTAATCTCATCAAATGTGAAGTAGGTATAATGGAATTGTGCTAGTAATTATAATTTATAACTATAAAAACTTATAAAAGGATGCGATAAATTTCGTACAAATTGTAATACATTGCGGAGTGATACAACAACAGCATCTGAAGAGACTGAACATTGACGACAATGTAACTTTTTTTTTATTGCGGGGGGAAATCCTCATGGACTTCCTTCGCCCGGGGAGAGGCGGAGGGGTGTGCCGGACTTTTACCGGCTAAAAAACCCCCGGTGCGTCTCCTCGCACTTGGGCACGCGGGGCCGCTGGAGTCCAAATTCTTCCGCAGCCCCGACGTCAATGTACCTACCTCTACTTGCATGCTTTCTCGCGTCGTTTAAAACGACTTTTAAGTTAGCCTTACCTTAAGAAGCCTTAAAAATTATGAAATTTAAAATATTGGCTTTAAGAGTGTTATATTTTAATATTCAAAATAAATAGCTTTACAAACTATCAATACTTGACATGATAGGCGTCCCTCAAGTTGCCCCACAACACTTAAGCCCCTCAACAACTTTGTAAACACATAGATTTAAGAATTTACTCGTTTTAAGATTCAAATAGGTTTAACTATACATTTTAAAGTAATTATATGTGGAAACGCCGTGGATTGTACATTTATTAACTTCGTTATGTATCTAGCAAGCAAGACCAATTGTACAATAAAAAAAAACATCCGGGCTCCCGCCTTCCGCATCCAGTCCGAGCCATCTGCATTTCTAGGTCATCTGTTCATTGGGCTAGAGGACATCCTACACTTTGCATGCCAGGAAAAGGAGAGATCAACAGTCCTTCAAAAAAAGGCATTGCTACATTGTAACAGTGTTTAAAATCACGAAAACAAAATTTATCATCAATCCAATCTGTGTCATCTTTGTATTCTCTTACTTATTATTCTCTCTTTTGTTCTTGTAACTTTTATTACACCAAACACATCAGATATACTTACTTTGAATAATAGTTGTGTCAGAAACCATTATCAAAAACCATTACATAAAGCATCTTAAGAATAACGCTTTTCATTTCATAATAATTAGCGTTGTTTTTATGTCAGATAATAATAGAACAAGGAAAAAATTGAATACGAAATATGCTCATCACAACAAAATAAAATAATATGACGCGTTTTTTGCATGATTTTCAAAGCAATTAAGTAAGTAATTAGGTTGGTTGTCTTGCAACGCGTTTCTATAATTGTTTTCGAATTACCTACTCACCTGGTAGTAGCGGGTATGAGTTCGATCCTCTTTCTTCGATAAGGCAAAAGAAAAACGTGCAAATAAACACAACGATAAAAAAATTAACAGGTCTTCAAAAAATTAATATCTAGCTTTTGATTATATCCCACATGATAACCAACAATGCAAATAAGGAATAGGTACTAAAAAGATTATGACCTTTTTTCTCATACCGTACCTACCTATGTATATACATACTACAAGGCTTTGTACTGTTCTGATCTGTACTTGTTGAAAAAATGAAATATTTCGTTTCAGTCCAAAAGAAGGAACACAATTTATAGCAGATCAGGTCCATTTAAAAATAAACAAATCGTTTAGATTACAAATATTAGGACCATATCAGCCGTTGCTCATTCTCGACCTTTTTATTTCTGTCGGCAAAAACACCATAATCTCTGAAAATTTCAAGCGGAGTCGAGTTCCATTCTTACCTACTTATAAGAACCCTCCTTAAATACTAATCCAGTACTGAGCTTAGATGCATGTCACTACCTACATTAAAATAGAGGCGAATATATTGTTGTATGTTTATTTTTAGTTAGTTTTACTTTTACAAACCTCTCAAAAAACCTTCAACGTAACAATTCAAAACTGAATTTGGTACATTTGTCAATGACATCATTCAATTGTTTGTCGATTTAACCTATTCATATAATAGGAAGTCCAAACATCGTTCAGTTTCAACACCATAAAACCAACTTTACGCCTCATGACTAACGACTGTATCTTACTAGCCAGGTTAATTTCAAAGTATATTTTTTAGCGAATTCAAGACCAAGACCATGCTTAGTTAAGTCATGATAAATACTTTTTAAATTCATCTTATTAACAATTGAGACCCACATATATATTTGTAGAATCCTATCAGTAAAAGTTAACAAAAATAGTTCGTCATCGACTATTTTGATATGCTCATTACTTAAGTAAAAACAAAAGCTTATAAAAACATCATTTATTGCATCAAATAAAATAAAAACAACAGTAATTCATTCTTCTATATTCTAATACTGCACTGGGCATGTTTTATTCAATTCACTGTCATCAATCCATTATTTAGATGGGGATCTGAAAGAAAAATAACATTATTAATTTAGTCGTTATATCATCTGCTTTTAAATCCTAAGGGTCCCGGCGAATCAAAAGATAAATGGCGATTAAAGCCTTTCAAACCAAGTAGTGACTGAGTAAATATTATTGCAGTCGTGATGCGTTTTAAAATATGGACAAAGTTTGTTGTTTTTAAACTTCTCCAGAGATTCTTGAAGCTGACAGGTGATGTTAATAAATTTGGTAAATTATAGAAGAAGATTCAATGACTACTGAAACTGACTACTTATACCCGAACTAACATATTTTGATAAATTGATTTACGGAGCAAAAAAGGCCGGATTTTATATATTTTAAATAAACTATTAAAAACATTACATCAGCTTTGTGCTCCAAAGCGCAAGCCACAAGCAGTTTCGCCCTCTCGCAGCCAGCGTCACCGTCGCTCACAGCCTGGTCGTTCACTGAAACAACAAGAAGAAAGTATTAATTTAATATTTTTAACGAACAGTTAACATTTCGATTTCGTGTATCGTAATAGTAAGGGAAGGCCCAGGCTATTTAACATCGCATAACCGAGCAACAGCGTAGTTGAGTAAAAAATCGTCGCTTAGAAATAACATTTCTTTATGTTTTTCTTTTTGGCGATCGAGAGTATTTTACCCTATTTTATTACTTCGTTTTTTACTCGCCGAAAGAAAATCACAACGCAAACAATATTTTCGGAGCAATACATCCAAAATATTACCACTTATGAGTCATTTCAGCTGAAGAGTGCTTACCTGAAGCGCATTGCTTGCCAACTTCTTCGAATTTACTGATGGCTGCCGGATCCTTCACGTATTTCTGGAGCTTGGTCATGCCTGATTCCAGGTCCAATTTGCCTTCGGCATCAAACTGTTGAAAACAAAAATATATTAATAAATGCTAAAATTCTTATTTACATGAACACTGAGGTCGGTTCCCGGCAGTAGCGAGGAAACTGGTAATATTTAAACATTATTATTGCAACAAGAATATTCATTTGAAGTTAATTTTCAAACTGTTATTTTTTCTCGCGGACAATATAGAAAATTTCTGTAATTGTTTGTCTTGCAATAACTTGTTTAAAGGCATCCTGATTTATAGTGCTATGTTTGTGTTCTTACACAGATAATTGTTTCTCACGCCAATTATAATGATGTAACTATTATTGTTTATCTGTTGGCATGTCCATTTTTCAGTGTAAGAAAGTGCGAGACAATCATAAAAAGGACATAATAAGGCAATACAAAAACCATACTACTATTGAATAACTTCCTAGTTTTTTTCTTTATCTCATATTCTTTTGGGCTTAAGTTAATACCTACAAACGAACAAAGATCATAAAATAGAATGATGATATTTAGGTACTTACGATTCCGGATTTCTTGAAGAAACATCCCATGAAGCAAGGGTTCAAGTTGTCAGCATTGTGCGATTCCTTTGCGGCCTTAATGTCATCCTCGCTAACTCCATGCTGCTCAGAACATTCAGCAATAAGAGGGGCTATGGCAGCCCGAATCGCCGCCTTCTCCTCATCAGTTACTTTGGCCTGCAAAATGGAAAATACACTAAAAATATTCGAGTTGTATGGAGATTGCATCGAATTTTGATACAACGATGGTTTTTCCCAGAAATTTCCCATATTGTTATTTCCACCGAAATAAACACTAAATAGAATTTGTATTTCAGATTGTTTATCTAATAAAGCGTTTTTCGTCTAAGTCTGCCAACCAATTCTACTAAGGGGTATCATGTGGCCTTGATAACTGGGTTGAGAAGGTCAGATGAGCAGTCGCTCTTTGCAAAACACTGGTATTTAGTTTTTTCCATTTAGAGTGAAAGCTGACGACAACAGAGTAAATCTAGCATGATGATGTAAACGTCTCTCGGCAAGCGCTAAAATTTTTCTTGTCCGTTATATATTGCCAAGGATAACCTGAACACAAGAGATGATGAATGATGATTAGGTTGAGACAGTAACAGTCTGATACAACCTAATTCCTTTCCAAAGAAGGTGGGTTTTCCCAAAAGAAGCATAAAATCTACGTGACATGTGTCAACTCTATACATGATCATAAGTAACTGGCTGTACATTAAAAACTAGACCTATCGCACTGATCATTTCGAATCGAACAAGTGACACACAAATCCGTTCGTGATCTACCAATTAGAGATTGATATTTCAAGATATTCAAGATGAGATTTCCATATACTACTATAAATTAATGAGTGTACTTACATAGACACTGCTCAGGCTCACAGCCACGGCACACAAAACCAAACAAGTGAACTTAGACATTTTGTTGTTACTTCCTTGTGTTTACACAACTGATCCTTCGAAGCTCACACTAGGTATGACACAGTGTTGGCTAACCGCCTATTTATATAAAACTTCAGCCGGTATGTAGGTAATTGAACGTGAGATAATTATAATGATATCTCACCAAGGTTCCGTTTAGCGCAAAAACTTAGCTAAAAGCCTTTGTCTTTTGACTGATTCGATCTCGAAGCGTATTTCCTGAAATATTTGCTTTTTTTAACTGTAATCTTTGTACGTTGGTATAAAAACGGTGCTAGACGACTGAAACTTTGTTTTTGTTGGATAAATCATGAGAATAAGAGACGATCTAATAATATTAATGATTATTTTAAATTACGATTTTTATTCTTAACTTTTAATAGTTTTTGCGAAAAATGTGATCCCAAAATAATCCCAGATTTCATCTTTTGTATAATTGGAATACCCTTAATGTCAGATGTTAACGTCGCAACATTTTCCACGACTTCAGCAGGTTCATTTATTACCACATTTTACCATTCCATTTACTTGAAGTTATGATACACGAAGTAATACAACGAGTATCTGACTAAACATAATAATATAAATCTGTTTAGTACGTCAGACAGATTTACAAAAACAAAATCCTAGGTATTTTTCATTTTCTCACGTCATTAAAAAATAAGGAAGAAAAAAAACACTAGTTGGAGCTAAAAACATCACTAGCTTTTAAAACGCGTACTAGTAAGTTACATCACACGAGATTTGAAATCACTGTATATCCTTCACTTTTGGATTACGAGATAAAATATGCATTCAATGTTTTTTGGGAATCTGTCTGACGGACTAAACAGATTTTTTTGTCAAATATCCTATTGCATATAAAAATATTTTGTTGCGTTTTTTAATGAATCCTAAAAGTAGCAATGAGAATTTTGTAGTTAAGTGATGTGGTAAAACCATCATAATTAATTCCGCTTCACAGGTATTTTGATCGGAGTTAACCAGCGATTCTGTTTACCATACATTTTCAATATAAACTATACCGTATCAAAAAATAAACAAACTAGACAAGCCCCTAATAAATTGTTAGAGCCAATTTGTCACATTTTGGTACTTTAGATCTATCTTTGGCCATTAAATATGATCATGGACCGTGTACAAATTTAGGTAATTGTAGTGTCGGGGAATTTTTAGTAGTTAAAATATAATGTGCACAATTCCTACTTCGAATAAGGATAATGAAAAATGCTCGACTACAGTCCAAAGATTATGACTTTTGCCCTCACCACTTATCGGATAAGTAATCCCCCTTTATAGTTTAAATTTATTAAATTATCCACTTATATTTTATTGAGAACACAGAGCATTTTCTTGGGGTTCAGTAATCAAAGGTCAAAAACTGAACACTACTGAGATACCGCTATCTGTCTGTCTCTCTAGCAACAGACTGAATCGTGATAGCTATACTGATAAAATTTTCACTGATAATGTATGAACTGCTGTAAAAACAAATATTTAATACAAAAATCAAGGTAAAGAACGATTGTTACGGTCCTAAATTTAATGCGAGACAAATTTTTGCTTGCACATTTGCTGTGACCTGTTAATATGCAACAACTTTTAGAGACCGGAGAAAGGTTTTTTAAAAGAAAAAAACCTTTAACTTTAAAACTTACTGAGAATCATTTTTTGATTGTCACATTACAATGGAATTGTCCAGAATCACCTACCATTCATCGATAAAGAAGAGCTCAATTTTTAGAGAAACTGTGACTTAGCATCGTCAGACACATACACAATCGCATTGTTTATAAATGATATCTGAGTTACAAAGTGTAAAGTACGAGAAATAGTCATTAGCAACTGTATTTCTATCTAACTTGTTTAACCAGTTTCAGAATCGTAACTCAATTATCATTGCTAGCTATAATAATTACAAAGCTGGACTTTACAATTTCTTATAGTCTATTAAGAGTTTATTATTATTACATCATTTATTACAACCAGCCAAGATCATATCCATAATTAACATAATTAAGCAATAAGTATATACCTAACATCAAATTTAAAAATACATGGATAAATGACACTAAAATAATATTCTGACCAATAAGTCAGTGCATGGACCATACCATGATTCTACGGTTGCCTCGCACTGTACAATTACATAATAATTATAATTGGAATTATCCTAATAAATTTCATACAATTATTATTATTTAATTGAATAATATGCAACTCATTTGCGTTATTTTTTTTTAATCGTTCTCAATATATTTTTTTTGTACGTATAAACCTCATGCATGCACAGGTATATTATCAATTTATTGAAATACTCTGCATTAGTTTATACACTTAACTTGAATTTTAAAATTGTTTGGACCTTAAAAGAGACTGCGACCCCTGAGTTTGTTTCGACAGTTCTTCTTAGGGTAGTCAGCTAGGAAATGTCGGCTCCATATTTCTCAAAAAAGACATGTAAAAGTGATATAATATCCTATTTGCAGAATAAATAATTTCATTTCATTTCATCCTAATAAAACAAGTACTAAACAAGTAATACTCTATGTAATCTTTAAAGTTTGATAAACGTCCCGAATAGTTTAGCGAATGGTCGTCAAGTAGTCTCCCCTCAACAGATGGCGCTGTATGTGGACGTCTGAATCGCGCTATGGTTGTGTTACGCGCCGGCTTACTTGCCTTCTCTCGTTGCTATAGAGATATTAATAAATATATCTTTTGCGAAATTTTTGGGAAAATCTCGATATCGAGATTTTGTAAGTTTATATCAATATACTTTTTTTACAATATATACTTTTTAGAGTTTATATCTTCTCAACAATAGTCAAGTGCAGGCCGACTCGCAACGCTGAGCGATCAGTAAAAAAACATATTATTCACCTTTCAAAATAACTAACTGTGGAAGTTTATTACACATCATATGTGAGACATTGAACAGGCTAGCTATTACTCAGCTCTCAGCTATCGCTTAGTGGCAGACGTACAGACGAACAGGCAGCAAATGTACCTAGTAGAAGTACAGAATTATCTAGTAAGCGTTTTCTTAGCGTACGGAACACTAAAACGAACTCCACAGCGACTTTACCTTACAAATATAATTTTGCATGAAGAAAAATTGTTCGTTCCTTTTACAATCCATTATTATGTATGCTTAATTGATATCGTCGAGCACTTTAAATATTTAATACATGTCTTGGCTAGACTGGTTCAGTGATGTTTTGGAAGGATTTACAAACATACTTTGGAATTATGTTTATTCATCTGAAGCCTCAATTATCTTAGAATATCATCAACCAAGCTTGTTGTTATATGCCACATCTTTTCCACAGGGCACATAATATATTGAGCTACGAAAAAAAATCTCACATTTTTTTGAAGTTCAAAATCACACCTCTTACTCTAAATAGAAAATTGACTACATACATTATCATATTATGTGGCCAAATGAAAGGTATTTGGCGTTAAATGAAAAAAGAATCAACAAAGTTGTCCGAAGTTCTTTTATAATAAACATAAATATACAGTTTTTTTTTTACGAACGTATTGAGAATGACCTCCATTTTGAAGTCAATTGAAAAAAGTTTCATGGTAGCTAATTTCGAATAAACCCTTCTTTCTTCGCATCACTGCAGCGAATCCCATTAAGGCGGGTCATGTTTTTTACCGTCAAGATCTCATGTATGAAAACCTAATTTGTATGTTTTAAATATGTACATCTAATTCATTTTTAAATAGTTGCCATTCCGACTCGTCATCTTAAAGTAAAGGCTAGATCTCTAATCGCTAAGCGAATGTATTTTTAGAAGTAAAGTGTATTTAGTTTTTTGTTTTTTGTGATTTACAAATAGCCTTGCTTGAATAAGACAAAGCTAATGTAAGGTTAATCTTAAGTAAGGTTCAGCACACAAACCTGAAGAATAATAAATATCGTAGATGTTATTTCCCTTTTAAATGAAGTGTTTTAGATGAAGAAATATTTATTTACGATAGCAATTTATGTCACTTTTATTTTAATAATATTGATAGGTATCATACTAATGATATCTTATGAATCACACTTCTATTTATTTAATTTTATTATATCGAATGATTTTATTGTAATGTAAAAAACATTTGTTTTTAGGTAGACGAAGTCTTAAATAGCGTTGTTCCATTTGTGAACCTTTTTCGTCTAATTTAAGTTTTATTTTTATTAATTCATAAAACTTTGTACTTGACTTTAGGTAACTTTACAAAATACTCCATAAAAACTTTTCCATATATTATCCCGTCTAGGTAACTGGATCATCATCATCCACAGCCTTTGTCCTCATCCCCGTTTTCATGTGCAGCATTGCGACTTATACCTTGTTTAAAGCCTTTGACATGATTAACATCCTTGTAATCACGAGGTAGACTTTTCTTTTCCGTACCCAAAGAAATATTTATTTTAATTAAATCAACAAATGGATGACATTTTATGGACCATTGTCTTTTATTTATTTTCGTAATCAAACGACATTGGTGTCTAGATTTAGCTTCCATACAGGATATTGGTAACCCTGTTCTGTATAAAACTGTAGAACGCTAAAAATTGATTATATTCAACTAAAGTGTCTGTTGTGAAGAACAGTAGTATCAAGTTTATCACAATGTTCGCGTGGATAATAGTGTATTTGGCTGTAATATCGACAGTTTCGGCAGATGTAAGTCAAACATCTAACAATAACTAAGACAAAGCTTAAATAGACTTTGATTCTTTTTTTGTTCGCCTGTACTTTAAATTTGGTGATATTTTTGTACAAACTTAACTTCCTCTTCCATTATAAAATCATTCCTTAGACCGATTCATAATTATTATTTAAATCGACTCGTGCCGCGTCTGCTTATAATTAGGGACTCCGGTGGGGTCCGGAACTAGTCGGGCTATCCCGATAAAAAAGCGAGAGTAAAATGTTGTTTATCTCCATTAGTTAAAATCTTGTTTCTTTTTTCAGTCTGATCGTAACGCTATCGCTATAACAGGCGATTGTCTTTCAAAACACCCTATAAGTATTGAACAATTCAATAAGCTTACTTTTAGAGAGGTACCTCATGACGGTGCACACATCGATTGTTTTTTGGCTTGTGTTCTCGACAATGTTGGATTGGTAAGTTAAGAATGGTTTTATTTTCATTTATTGTCATCACCGTTTTTCATCACTCCTTCTTGCCATCTAATTCAGGATCGTCTTCGCCGCCACATTATTCACCGCTACTTAGTTAACGAGCAAGAGACAGCCGACCCATTCCCATTTAAGTTAACAACTTTTACAACCAACGTCTTCGTATAAATTACTTTAATGATACACCGCTTTACGAAGCTCATGATTATTATAAGGATTCCGGTTTGGTCTGAACCAAGACTGCTATCCGGTACAAATCACTTTTGAACCTGTGGTCTATAATAACTTCTCAAAGACGTAAGACTCTTTTAGTTATGGGAACGAAAGGGCTACACAGAACGCAGAACGCAAAACATAGGCTTCTCTCAACGCCATGTTGAGGGAAGCCTATTTTCTGCAAAACCAACTTTTACTTTTAGGAATGTAGACTCGAGTGAAGTTACAAGACTATTCTTTGTCTAAGCAGTCGCAAGACTTTTTTGTAATTTATTCTACTTAATCAGATATTACCTACCTACCTACCTCACCATTACGTTTAATAGTTATAGCAGTACATTACGACAGCGCATCATTTATTTACATTGGTAATAACAATTTTACAGTGTGATCATGACATGTAGTCAGTATGTATATATCATGTAACAGTATGAAGATGATCATCTATGTCTATACTAATATATAAAGCTGGAGAGTTTGTTTGTTTGTTTGAACGCGGAATCTCAGGAACTAATGGTTCAAATTGATAATTCTATGTTGAATAGACCATTAATCGAGGAAGGTTTGTGGCTATATACCATGAAGCTGCGACGAATGTGGACAAAATAGTGAGAATTATTCATCTTCGAGGGCTTCCGCTCAAAAATTCCTAATTTATATCTTCTAACTATGATGAAGTTGCGGGCAACAGCTAGTGTAAAATAAAAATATATATAAATAACCCAGTTTCTTGAAATGTTTAACCTTTTTTTTCAGTTTGAAGATGGATCCCTTGTAAAAGCTGAAGATTTAAAAGACGGTGTTAAAGAACGGCTAGGGGTCCAAGATTTCGGATACATTGTAGACTTCCTCACCAGTTGTAACAACGGTAAGACTCTCGTTATTTCATGACATAACAAAATAAACCAATTTCTCTGTCTGGAAAATGATTTGATTCATTTCTTTATCTCACTGTACATAAAGTTACTATTTTAGTTATTAAACGGAACTGTAATTCAATTTAGTTGATAGTTAAGACGTCAGATGTAACCATTTTATTTGGCATAATTAATAGAAACACCCAATGATCGTTGCAAACATTGTCTTCAAAATAATTACAGTGAACATTACGGACGAACCGAATGGCTGCGTAAGGGCAAGACTTGCGATTGAATGCTGGTTCGAAAACTTTGGAGAGGTAATGTTACTTTCTTATAATAGTTAAATTATTTTTTAAGTCATCATCATCATCATCTCAGCCCATAGCAGTCCACTGCTGGACGTAGGCTTCTCCATAATTTCTCCAGTACGACCGGTTCTTTGCCACCTGCATCCAACGGAACCCAGCGGTTTTCACCAGGTCGACGGTCCATCTGGCAGTTTTTAAGTAAAATTATTATATTTTCAATATAAAAACGACTCTCTCAGTAAGGAATTTAATTCTTGTGTCGGGGTTTCACAAATATACAAATCACGTGCAAAAATACATCCGGAGTCAGAACAAACATTTGTGGATCACACAAATGATTATCCTACGCGAGGAGGGAACCCGCGACACGACTCGCACGATGGATTTGGCATGACGACCTCAACTGTCCTACTCTATACGTATCACAAAACTGAAAATCTCAAGGTTCCATTAGAACTTGGATGACCCCGCATTTTAAAGAGTTAAAATTTATACTTGGTTTACATTTTTCTTATTTTCAGATGGGGCTGAACTTTGAAGCATTAGAACCGATAGTTCCAAAATCTCAGGAGTAGATACTACCATAGGCACAAAGTAGAAGAACTTAAACACTATTTATTAATATTACTTACTTGTAAATGCACTGTGTTATTTTTTATTGAATAAACACTTGTATTTTTCTTTAAATGTTTGATTAATTTAAAATGTGTTGTTTTGGTAGTGAAATAAAAAGTATATGTTTTTAATTGTCATATTTGTCTCAATCATTTAAATGTTTTCTGAAGCCTGGCTAAGGTCGGTGAAAGAAATATTATTGCAATTACTGAAGAGAAAGTTCACACAGCGTGCCTTTGAATAACACCTGGTACACATCTTTCGTCTGTTACAAATAACCATATGATAGTAGATGAAAATATAATATGTATTTATTTATTATCCTATTAATTTCGTTGCGGGTTCCGAGACATTCAGTTGTTTCTGAGATACAAACCGAGATTAAGTGCTAGGTAAATAATATTTGTTAATTATAATTATAGAAGTGGAAAAGTGAACTTAAACGACAATTCCTTATTGATAACACAATTTATTTCTTGAATCTACTTTGTTACTTACTGTCTTTTTACTTTTATAATTTTAAAAACTTATTGTTTTTTTACACAAAGCGAACATCACAATAGTAAAAATATACCTACGATAGCTAGAACTCCACGTGATGACTGATGATGTTTCTTCATAGATCAAAATCAAACCCGTACTGCAACAAAAAAAAACGGTCAAGTGCGAGTCGGACAAAAGGCGCAAGATAAATAAATCATTGAAAATATTATTTTTGAAACTAGAGCAGCGTGCATGTTGACTTGATTTTAACAGTCTGTTACTGCCTAACAGACGTCTTGACCGGTGATTCGATTAAAGACTCGTTAACGCCTCGTTAAGCGAAGTTAACATTCGTTTGGTCGTGGAGGGACCCTCGATAACTTTAACAGTCCGTTTTCTGTCTTAACAGATCGAGTATGGTAAAACTATCTATCTTTGGGTTCCGTTTTTGCCCATTTGGTACAGAACTCTAAAAAGAATAATTATACTCGTAACATCTTAACTGTGGATTGTTTTATTCATTCATGACTGCTATCTTACAAGTAATAGATGGCATTGAGAGATTTGATCGAGAGGAATATCCCTTTTGCATACTTAAATACTCATTGACTCGTATAAATAATAATATGGATCTGGAAATGTTTTACTACTAGAAAGAGACATTTTTATATTTTGTCATAGTTTCCTTAATTAAATGTATGAGAGAAATATATCCACATCAGCACCTTTAAATCATTAAAGTGAATATTTTAAAAACTATGATCTTTTAGGTTTATAAAAAAACCATGCCATTTTACAATTACTTACTTTAGGTGCATTATCAACGAAACATCCAAAAGCAAGCTTGGCTCGATCACATCCCTTACTGCCGTCGCTGGTATTTTGTTGATTTACTGTAAAACCAAAGAAAACAACCATAAATATACAAAAATGAACTTTCTGAGGGATAAACAGACAATTTACTTTTGAACCCGATAAGACTTAAAAACAATACACAACCCTAAAAATAGAAGCAATAAAATCAGTAGCAATTATTAGGTACTTGGAATTGTCGAAGAAACTTCCGTACTCAATACTAAAGGTACTCAATGATAAATTAAAAATTTACCATTATTAATTTGCCAAAATTCATTATCCAATTCTAAAAAACGTACACTTTAAATATATATTTTAGATACAGCGCTACTAATTGTCAACTACTTCAAAAACATTAGGTACTGCTAAGTATATGAACAAAAACGAAAACCTATTAAATGTCTAAAGTCCAAAAACCTGCAGCTTATTCACATAAGAAGGAGTGTTTCACAAATAAATACAACTTAAACAAAAAGACTAAAAACTAATTTTTGTACTCAAATCTCTTGAAATAAAATATTAAAGTTTATACTTAAGATACAAAGTTAAATCTGCTCACTCATCGTGACTAGGTCCTGCTCATTCTGCATTTAGTAACGCTTGTTGAACCAGAATAGCTATTGAATATTAATGCACTAGGTGAAACAAAAAACTGTTAATACCTATGACGCACTCGTTAAAGTTCTTCACTATTTACTGGACGCTCAAACTTACCTAAAGCTATGATATTAGTAATTAGTTTTTAAAAGCGAAAGTTTCCCTCTTTATTGAAAAGATGGTAGCCCTCTATCCCTATCACAACCCCATCTATCCCTTTTGATTCAGGTACTATTTCTTATGGTTGTAAAAGCGGTCGCTGGGTAATTACATTAAATGCGAAGGTTCGTATTTAATGTAATTACCCAGACCTAGGCTAAGCTATTTGAAGAAGCGATGATTAGCGATGATTTGAAGAAGGTGGCTGGCAGCGGATGGATGCGGGCTGCCCAGGACCGGGATGGTTGGCGCTCTTTGGGGGAGGCCTACGTTCAGCAGTGGACGGCGATAGGCTGAGATGAGATGAGATGAGAGGCTAAGCTGTGATATGATAGCTAGTTACACCATCCCCGATTGGTCCAATTCAACTACTGGACACATTATTTACTTTACAAATAAGTAACATGAGATATATCCAAGGAGGCTACTTAAAACACAACGGTACAAGAATACCATCTTTGTCCCAAAATGTACAAATATTCAAAAATTGATTTTCTTTTTTGTTATTAACCTGTTTCAAAAATCAAATGTTGAAGTTGAATACGTGGATAATTTTCTAAGAATATTAAATGAAATAGACGTAACAATGTATCAATGTATGCATTGAGATGCATTAATAATAATTCTTAATGAAGGTCAATCTATAACATTGAAATTAAACCGACCGATATTACGTATACTGCAAACAAGTTATTTATCTTCGCTACATATCTGCTGATACTCCGACCGCAGAAATACCATAACATTACATGCTCTGATTTAATTCATAACACTATGCACTGAGTTTACCCCGCGACATCGTCCGTGTTTTGAAGGCTTTATAATTTTGATAGGTGTTTAATGAAGAATGAAAAATCATCTCCACCTTACTTTCCTCTTAATACGAAACAAAATCTAATATATAAAATTCTCGTGTCACGGTGTACTTAATTGAACTCCTCCACAACGACTAGACCGATTCTCATGAAATTTGTGTGCATATTGGGAAGTTCTGAGAATCAGATAACATAATTATATTTTTCATTCCCCTATTTTGTTTATTCATTACAATTGTATCATTACTGTGTTTCATTCAAACAAACATAAAACTTTATCTGTATCGTATTAGTCTAGTCTTAATTAAAATAATATTATTTTTTATCATCATAAATACCTCATTGGCATGTATTAGAAGCTAATACTAATGTTACGCACCTGCTGAGCATTCCTCCATAAGTTTATCAACATTCTTTAAATGTTCTTCATTCCCTTTGAACACTTGTTTCGCGTGTTCTCGTGCACTCATTGGCGAGATTTTTCCCATGTCATCCATCTACATTAAGGCATTATATTAAAATCAAATACCAGTATATAAATGACCTAGGGCACTGGGCAAATGACTCACCCAATAGTGAGGAGAATCTAGCATTAATCACCAGATTTGGCCTCTGCAGATCCATGAGTCCTGGGGTACTACCGCCAAGACTTACGGTAGTTAGTATGTGGAAGAGAGATCTCGCTCTAGGCCTATATTGCGCTCTTACGCTTCCACAGCCATAATAACATTGCATTAAAACGTGCTGGTAGACCCTCAGATTCCATTTTTTTAATCAGATTCTCCTCATGATCAACGGTTGGTAATAAAACAGGTATAACCCATTCGGTTGTCACAATATCACAACTTCAAAAATCGTTCTTTATCATTACTTGAAAATATGGTGAAAGTCGAAAAATCAATGACTAATTGAATAATCGATAATTATTAATTTATTGACCATGACCAGGTCCATGGCCACGCGTATTTTTTAAAATCGTCCGACTACTTCGTTCCCTACCGCAGTCATTAATCAGGAATTGTCGCGACGATTGAGGCGAAACTAGTCCCCACTCTGTAATTAAATAAATAATGAAGTAACTTACTATTCCTACTTTCTTGAACAAACAAGCTGCGAAACATTTTGGCGTATTTCCGTTTGGAATAACTTTATTTTTAAAGGATCTTAAATCTGACAATGACAGTGGATGATCCTGTAGACATGATATGCCAGCAGACACCAATTTACTCTGAATTTCAGACTTCGGAACACTTGACATAGCCTGAAACGAAAATAAATGAACTTCTTTAGATATAAGACATTTCGTGTTAATTAGAAATATAATCTACAAAATTAAAAAAACTAAATCAAAATTAAATAAATATCTACTTACTGCAATATGTTTTAACAAAAACAAAAGAAATATACTTCCTGGAATTAATTCCATTTTTTTTCCTCTATTACTCTGCAAAAATATAACGCACTAATAGTGATATGTACTGGTTCAGATATGCAGAATAGAATTTATTTATACTACATCAACAGTAGTTGATGATATAGCAGAACATTGGGAATTATGCTTTAGGAAATTGCCAAATACAACCTTCGATTTCAGGGCGGATGTTTGGTTTACAATAGGATGTAGGCTAAAACCAATTCGATTCACCGCCGAATCGAATTTCATCGATTTGTTCAATAACACTCGATAAACCTTATCCATTTAGTCATTGTACGTTATTTGGTGTCACACTACCTTTAAGAAACTTCTTTTATTTGCTACTGAATTTATAAAAGTGTTATTGCATTAAATCTTCTAAAATTGCAAAAGATCAAATACCTACTTCAAAACTTGGGCCTCATAATTGAGTTCCTAAATTTTTGATGGAAGTATAAACGCTTATAACATCACATCCCTGTACATTTAAAGTAGGTGCAGTAGGTATAAAATAAGTAAGTGGGGTAAGAACGCAAGATCCTAATAATTTTACTATGACCATCATTTCTCAGATATTATCACAAGTGTAATCCTTCACCATATAAGTTATAAACTTGCATTGTAATTAGCAATTATTCCGTGCACTTTACAACCAGGCCTTGCTTAGTGCTTGTCTGAAATAAATTCAAGATGCATATGTCGTGATCTAGCTACATCTACATGCAGAATTATATATTTCACAGCAAAATCTTGACCATGTACGATAAAACATGTTTTTCATGACTTGTTCGTGCCGTTAATGACAAATCAAGTCTCGGACACAAAGTATTGCGCGCATTGAAGCTCAAGGCGTTTTCACATCATTTCTTGTTTAAGTAGCCTTTATGCATATAACATCAAATCAAGATATTGATTTACTTCAAATTTTGTCCTCATGGCTTGTGTCATTTAAATGCCATCTAAAGTGTAGTTAAAAATGAAGAAGATAACAAAGGGATGAAACAAAAGACACGACATATGAAACAAAAAGTTTATTTCTTTTCATTCATATTCTACTTTTATTGTACTTCCAATTATAGTAGATGTGCTTTTGAAGGCCGTACTGAAAATAAAAAAAATAAAATTGCCTAAAAGAATAACAAAGTAAGAACACATATTAAGAAAGCTAGGCAAAGGAAAAAGTGGAAATTTTTATGAAGGAGTAGATTTTCCTCGTTAATGGATAGCCGAATGTGAAGCAAGGGGTTGCTTCACGTTCGGCTATTCATGTTTGTCCTCAGAGTACTTATAATCTGGGTACGTCATACCAGCCTCTTGGAAGGGGTCTTTATTACGGGAAGAAATCCTCAAAAACTTAGTTCGCCTGGGGAAAAGCGGAGAAGCGGGCCAGACTCCGGCTATAACCGGGGTTTTCTATTTACCAGGTTAGCGCAAAGCGAGAGTCATCCTTTCCTTGTCAGACATAAAAACTAAAAGATTTCACTCACTTCAACTGCAATACTGATCAAGTGAACTTACCTCAGAAGACTACTTCCAAACAATTGCACAAAATTTGAACTCGCTTCATCTCAGCTTCAGAATCTTCGGTCACACTCTTGTTTCCCTCTGCGGAGTCAAGAATAACTGTTTTAAAGAACAACTCAAATATTTTGCTTGAACTATCCTAAGGAATCGACTACTATAAGACAAGGCTTAAGCATCCCATCAGAAGAATCTTTACGAAGAAAAAAATAGAATTGAATTAGACAGACCACAAAATACCAAATAACTGATGCCAAAGTGTTACAGCCCAATAGTATACATAACTTTGATGCTTCAATGGTTCCAAATCACTCTTTAAACAATTTTCATCTAAAATGTGGAATGACCTCCACTACTCCTGTTAAAGCTACAGGTAAAAGCTAGTAGAAAATAATTACCATCATAGCATTCTTCATATAGTTTTTGAAATTTTGCCGATTCGACCTGATCGGCGATGTGAACAACAAACAACTCGTGCAATACCTTTCGATCCAACTGATTGTTATCATCAAGCTGCGAATAAAATGTTAAGGTTTTAAATAAAAATACTTTTGAATTGTACTATTTATACATCGAATCATTCATATACTTTTAGCTGTCTGTCTGTTCATCCCGGCTAATCTCGGAAATCTCCGATTTTGACGAGATTTTCATTTCCAAGTAGCTGATGTAAAAAGTGATAACTTAGGATACTTTTATTTTAGAAAAATATTATATCTTTTGTCCAATTAACGCGGACGAAATCGGGGTACAGCTACTGTACAATAATCTCCACTAATCAACCTTTAATTTCTTAGTACTCACGACTTTTAATTTCTTCACAACGCACTTATTCAAACAAGGGTCAGCATCACCGTTCGCTGTTTTAAGTTCCTTCAATCCGCATTTTTGAAGACATTGTTCCACAATGGGGTTTATAGTTCGTGCCGCAGCCAATGCATCATCTTCAGTTAAACACTGTAAATGAAATAAAAAATATGAAATATTATTTGTACTGCAATCATGGTATTTGCTTTCCAATAAAATGATCTAGTTATCATGCGGCAGGTTTGCCATTACAATGCATGAAAATCAATTTAATTTAACCATTAGTAGAAGGGGACTACGATAAAAAATTTCCTACAGGTTACATAAACCCGTACCGAAACACTCAAAACAAAAGCCGCAACAAGTGCAAAATGCAGGAATACAACATTCAACCCAACCATTTCGAACTGTTTGAAATAATTTATCTCAATACTGACCTTTTATTATATACCATGTCTATTATTATTACTGAAAAGGAAGTGTTTATTGAACCATTAGTAATTTACTGGAGCGATTTTCCCGCTGCTGGCGAAAATTACTTTTAATGAAACGTGTCAAGTTGAAAACAAAATTGGCGAAAGACAATTATATTTTTTTATGTATCGCTAAACGTTTCGCGTTCAGAACAGATTTATGGGCTAAAATCTTGTGCCTCCCAAAAACTTTAACAAACACATCTATATTTGAGAATCCATCTAAATCCTTTGAACTTTATTATCTACCTCTAAAGTAAAATAAAAGTCCAGTGAGTTCACTTTGTTGCCCGTTTAACTGTGTGAATTGACATCTCACCGGAAACATAAAAATACAGGGTGTTTGACAGAACGTTGAACATACGAAAATGGTACATAGGTGGGGTCATCAAGCATAAAAGATTAAAAAAACCTAATATTGCCTGTTTTACCCATTTTTAATAAAAATTACACTTTAAAGTTAAGAAAGTGGTGAAACAAGACGAAAGAAAAAAAAATATTTAAAAATATCCAGTGGGCCAGGGCCAAATAAATTAGGGCTGAGTAAGTAGCAGATGACCCCACCTATCCACCATTTTCGTTTGTTCTACGTTCTGCCAAACACCCTGTATATAATATTAAATGCAAATGGCTAAGGCTACAAGGCTTGTAGAATCAAAAAGTTATCAGATTTTGAAAGAGCCTAGTTTTTAACTCTACATCTTAGTCAAAATGAGTGGCTCGTCATCTTTGATATAAGAAGTATAACTAAATATTTATTTCTTATTGTATACGTTTATTTTTTTAAAGATAGTTGTTAAGTTCTTAGAGATGTACTTTGTATTCTACACAACAGATTTTTAATTATAATGGTTTTGGGTTTTAGCTGGAGTCCGGAGACAGGGCAAAGGTCAGCACATATTGAAGGCAGGAAATAGACGGCTTAGCCGTGGTAACGGATAGGGAATCGTGGAAGCATTAGCCCAAATGAGTGAGACATAGTGAGTATGATATATATACCTTTCTTTAGCTTTTTTTGATCATGGATAATCTATTTTTGTCATCTCATCTTGATATTTTCGTTTGTCTGGTATGGTCCGTAGACCTAATTTTTGACGGCCCAAAAGGACACAGACGAAATGTTTCAACACAGAGTTGGTAGGCAGAACTTTATAGTACATTATAAATTTAGAAAAACTGATTTTTATGTAAAACAACAAGAAAAGGTGATGCAAGGAAAAAAAGATGAATCATTCAGAAAAAATACTTTATTTATTTTCATGGTCAGGTTATAATAATTATTTCTATTATATTATTGGTTCCCGTGTTTCGTCATAACTGAAATATAGAAAATCCGGTAAATCGAGAATTATAAAAGAAAAAGCTGCAAATTTGATCACACAAAAAAAAAATGGGATGGTTTCAAGCCTAAATCGTTTTTTTTTGTGATGCTTGTAACTGTTGCGGCGATAGAGACTCATTACACCGCACCCACCTTTCTGGCATTCTGTAAACCCGTATACAGCGCAGCATTTTTATAATGTAAAATTAGATCTTACAAATACACTAGTTTTAAGTTTCTGCTAAAGAAATACACTTACGTACTTGATTTACATAATCACATTCAAACATTTGCATAGAATGTCAACTCGTTTTGTCTCAGCTTCGGAATCTTCAGTCACATTTTTGTTTCCCTCTGCGGAGAGATTATATTTCATTACAGAAGAAATGCGATGATCGTCCAATGTAGCTAATGTTAAGTGTGAAGATAAAACTAATCCGGGCAATTGGTATTATTATGAAATAGAAGCGACAAACTATGGAATACTATGATTCAGTGCATTTTAACACATGAGTAGAAAATTAATATGACACGACGACTCTCCGCCTAAGCCGCCATCAGAAATCATTTAACAATTATGGATTAATCTTTAGAAGAGGACAAAGGCCATTTTTGCCAGTATAACAAACCTCCAAGCCAGGAAAATATAATGAAATAAATACCGTCATAGCATTCTTCGAAACGTTTTCGCCTATATTCCATTTCAACTTCATTTTTGATGTGTGCCACAAACAGCTCGTGTAACACCTTTCGATCTAACTGGCCGTTTTCATCAAGCTGTGAATGAGATAGAAATATTATCAAAGAGGTATCACCTTATGCATAACTGAAGAGACTGAATTTGAAGTAACATAGAGTTTTAATCCATGTTATTGTAGATGTGGGAGAGAGACAGTACACTACGTAGAGCGGCGTCTTGCTGCTACTATTGCTTTTTCGTGACGTGTCTTATATCTTTTTTTATAATAACTATCGTGAGACTGATTCATATTAAATGATTGTAACGGTTCACTCACGCGTATTTATCGGGGGTGCCCGACTAGTTTTGGTCCCAACTAGAGTCCCTAATCATGAGCGGACGTATCTTGGTCGTTTAAAGTGTTTAATAATTTATTATGATTAAAACTCTACAGACTGAGCCCCCTTGTCTACAACTGATTTCTTGAAAAATGTATGTAGACTTACTACTTTTAATTTTTTAACACCACACTTCTTCAAACACGGGTCTATGTCACCTTTTACCACTTCAACTGTCTTTAACCCGCATTCTTCAAGACATTTTTCTCTTATAGGGTCGATAGTTCTCCTTATAGCCATTGAATCCTCTTGAGTTATACTCTGCAAATGGCAACCAAAATTCTATAAAATCATTCGTGCTATAGGAATCACCAAAACAGCTTTCATTTTAGAATCAAACTGGGTAAATTGTTTGGTGTAAACCATAAAATTACAGAAGTTTCTTATTGCAGATTAATGCATAGAAAACAAAACACTGTAGTTCAGATATGATTATAAAATATTATATGCGTTAAATAAACGCGTACCGAAACACTCAAAAAAAAAGTAGCAGCAAGTGCAAAATGCAAGAATACAACATTCAACCCAACCATTTCGAACTGTTTGGAATAATTTGTCTGAATACTGTCCTGTTATTATATGTTCCTATTATATACTGAAGTGGGGGTGTTTATTGAGCTATTTAGTGCAATTTTAGCACGTGTGGCAACTATTATTTTTAATAGGTTATGTGTCAAGTTCCCAACAAAATAAAAGAAAAAAAATGATGGTGATGAAAATTATAGGACATTCAAAAATGTCAGCACTTAAAAGCGAACAATAATGATATTATTATTTCAGCTAGGTACTAATTGATGTAGATCAGTGAATTGGATCAGAAATCTCGGAGTAATAGCTGTACGTACTCGTACATGAAAACACGGTCAAATTGAGAACATCCTTCATTTTGAAAAGTTCAAAAATGAATCCGCTTAAAAGCTTTGACATACATAAAAAGAGGAGTGTTGAATTTTTGGCCGTTGTGTCTATGTCGACCTGTGACACCACTGCAGCTGAAATGGGTAAACCCGATTGTGATGCGGTTTTGGTGAAGCATGTAGCGATTTCTACCATTAAGTTATCGAATGACAAATGTATTAAAAATAATTTTATGAATCTGGTATTTGTCTGTAAAACATTTTTAAAGGTTTTTTATCGTGATTTCGGATGAATAAAGTACTACGAGGTTTTGGGCAAATACTATTGACTAATTAAAGGTTTAGAAATGTTCAATGTCAAATAGAGACATCAAATATATTGCAAAATAGATGGAGATATTATTAGTTCCTTTGAGTAATAAAATCTGGATAGTTTAAAGAATAGGATAGTTATCCAGATTATTGTAGTCTTCAACAATAGAAAATACCTTGAGTTTAAGTGTTTTGCAAATCCTCTATAGACCGTCTACCTGTCTTATAGCAGACTGCACTTAGCCTCTTAGTGAACTTGTAAAACAAAATTAATTATTGTTAAAACTAGATAAATAGATAGAATATTCTTTATTGGACACCACATAAGTACAGAATATGATACCAATTAAAATACATGGTGCTACAATGAGCGGTCTTATCGCTAAAAGCGATCTTTTACAGACAACCTTTTTCTGGACTAGATTCTGAAGGAGCAACATTTGAGCAGGTAGTCCGCAAGGCACTTGTTTACCATCTACCATACCATACCTATCATGTAAAGGTAATCAATGATGAGGAGTTTAATAATTCCAGCTTAGACGACAAACAGTTGAACACAGGCTTATTCCCACGAAGTTTTGTGTTTTGAACCCTTCGCTCGCCCACTGTGAGTTGTTCATGTGAATTTCAGTTTCCAATATTTGGTTGCCAGGCTTCATCCCGATATTTTCCTTCACCATATATCAATAGTACCTTAGATTAACAGACACATTGAGACTTCCTTTGCAGAGGAATCAAACCTCCTAACGTAACATACATAAGAGGGCAATGCCACCACTGTGTGTTAATAAGTACTGTCAGTATGATTATTATGTGAAGAGCTGAGACTTCTATGAGCCATCAAAGTATTCCAGGAATAGCGAAGCTCACTCCTTCTTAGTTTGGGTTACTTAGTATAGTTCGTGTCCAAAGTTAATATCTGTCCTCATCTAGACAACTTTGGTTCGACCACTCCAAACAAACATTTAATTCAGGGATATTCGTTTTAGTAAATAAAAGATACGCATTAGCATAAATATTTATTCAATTTGTATTTTACAAATCCGGTAAGCTCGGTTCTGATGGCGGAATTACTGAAAAACAAAAAAGAAGTAAATAATGAAACAAAAGTTTTGAGAATCACTTTAATAGTATTGTAGTTTTCAATTAAGTTTATGAAAATTTTAATTTCATACGAATAGATTAGCTTAATCTTATGGAACTCGAACTCAACCTCAACTCAGCACCGTAAGAGTAAAAGGCTATTTAGAATGACTTGTACACTACACCTTTGTAATACATTCATTATAACAACAATAAATATGTTGTAGACTTACTTCGTCTAATGTGGAGTCCAGACAATCGAAGACTATATCCATTCTTTTGGACTCAGCATCCACGTCATCAGCCACACCACTATTTTGATCTGTAGAAAAATGTTTTTTTAGACTTATTTAATAACACACATATTCGGGTAAAGAAAAAGTACTCTAAAATAATTACGCTACACTGAAGTTTGAATTTGGGAGACTGCATGATAGGAGGAGTTTTCAAATACTAGTCCTTCACAAGTAGGGTGTGGAGAGTTAAATAGGTAGACAGAAAAGATTTATGACACATTTTTTTTAATATGACTTCAGTCCTCTCAAAAATTTATAGCAGCTTCTAAAAAAACAAAAAATTCGTATATTTTATTTTATTTAAACATACCGATGTAGCAATCTTCGAAGGTTTTTCGCTTCTGCTTTCCCTCATCTTCATTTTCGACGTAATCCTTGAACATAACCTTAAGCACATCTTGATTTAACTGGCCTTCATCATTAATCTGAAAGCAAAAGATTATTTCAAAAGTCTGGGCAATTTTTGACCAAGGCTTTTTAAGGATACCTGTTAGCTTTGCAAAAGACTCAGAGGGTTGGAGAACGATATTGTTTTGCCAATTTTTCTATTACTATTCCGTTTTTAGGCTATACTTACCAAATCCAATGTCTTTACGAAGCAGTTCTTCAAGCATGGGTCGATATCCTCATCTTCAACTTTACTATCTCTGACACCACAAGGTTCTAAGCATTTGTCGATTATTGAGCGCATTGATTTTAAAATAGCGGTTTCATCGTTTTCACTCAGGCACTGAAATTGAAGAACAAATATAAAATTTCTACTAAGGACTTTTTATTTGGATTTAATTTAAGAATATCGTTTCATATCAATTTATTATTGTAAAGGAGAAATTTTAATAATTTCGAAGCGAAGTATTCATGTGAAGGAATTTGGTGTAGAATTAGCTCATATTTGGGATTAGCACAAAGGCCACTTTTTATTCCAATACTGTAAGGTGATGTTTTGTTCAACTATAACCAACATCTTGTCATCCAAAATATAGTTTTAAATATATTTTGAGACCGTAGTTAGTACTAAAGGTGATAGAAAACATTGTAATTCTTGGTACTTTTTAACAAAATCACTTACTTGGACACTCGATACGAATATTGCCACTAGCGCAGATTGTAGCAACACGACATTCATTTTACGCATTTTGTAATATGTTTAAAATCACTCTGCGAGAATTACAACTCCTATTTATATTAAATACAGGACAGAAAGGAAAATATATTATTTATAGGCACCGTAGTTATTTTAAAGTGCGATTATCACACCAATTGACATCTTAAAATATGTAAAGTTAGAAACAGAACTCGGTGCAATGATTTCGTAGGTATTTTTGTACAATCTAAAATGTATGGGACCGGAATGTAACATGGATAAATGGGACATTTGTACGAAGGACATTAACATAAGTAAATTAATACAAATACAGTACTCACCTGAATCCAATAAAAAAGATTGAATAAACGAAGGACAATAAAATTGTAACATACTATTTTGTAAAATTATAGATGGCTGGTATCTAACGTTAAGTGGTAAAAAATATTCAACAAAGGTCGTTGAAAACGAAAATTTTTTTTTCCTTCGTTCACTCACATGGATCCCTAAATCACAATAAAATAAACATGGCAATGACCATTGTGCGATCATTTGCTACTTCCTCTTGCTACAATATAGAAAAACACAATAGACTCTCAATGTATGATTATGAAACTGTATTAGCATAGAACTCTGGGTCTGATGGAAATTCCCGAGTGTGCAATGCCATTTGAAGGTCAGGTCATTTGTGGTGTGCACTCTACGGTTTGGCCTTTGGTATTAGGGGAACTTATCTCTGACAATGAATGTTCAGAAACCTGTATAAGGGCTATGAGAGCGGTCGCTTAAATTGTCATCGTCGGCCATGTGGAGACTATCTGCAAAATTATACAAAAAAATATATATTAAAACTCAAGGACCGTAGTAGTAGTTTTTTTTGTTGACATTAATATTTTTTAGGTAATTCCTCAGATGTTTTACATAACTTCAACTCGAGTGCTATATAGCCAAAATTTCGTAGAAAATCGTGTTAAATAGTAAGATTAAATTATTATAAATGCGACAACGATATCAAATACAGATTTTTCAAAAGCCTGTTATCATACATGCATAATGTAGCTTGAGAGAAAAAGTAGGCATACGAAAATAGGGGAAGTGTCAAATGATTTAAACATTTCAGATTTTAGTATGATTCAGCTTTCCACAAATTTTCCTCTCAAGAGAGATCTCTCTCTAACCTCAAGGGAAATTATGTTACGTTTATGATCATAAACGCAACATAATTTTCATACACGAGACGTATGAAGACGAGGAATACCTAAAGGTTCTAGTTCATAGAGCATGAGAAACTAATACATACTTAATTAATTATATTGGTAGCTAAAATAAGTATAAAATTACGCAAGTATTATGTTTTTGAAGAGGCCTTTCTTTTAAATGGCTGGTCAAAAGCAGCAAGGAGTTTTGAAGTTAAGAAATACTGAATAGACCTCTGAGTCAGGAAATTTTAGCAAAGTTCCTTCCCATCTGCATTGGGCATCATCAGTACATAACAATTATTTATAGATTCTTTCTTGCTACAGATTTACCATTTAATAGTGTATTATCCCCATATGGCAAAGGAAAATGCTTGTCAGAAAAATATGTTTTAAAAAAAAAATAACAAAACAAACAGAAAAAAAAAGTTTATTTATTTTCACGGTCAGATTATTATCATTTATATACGCAATTTTCCCGTCTCATCATAACTGAAATATAAAAAATCTTGTAAATTGCAGAATAACGAAAAAAGAAAAAGAAATAGCTGAAAATTTGTTCAGAAATTCATTCGCTTTCCAAATGCCAGGAATGAGGAAGGTCATTCCTGGCATTTTGAAAACCCGTGCTCATCGCAGCACTTTTATAATATAAAATTTGCTCTTTAAACTAAACAAATATAAATTTTCTGCTAAAAAATACACTTACGTACTTGATTTACATAATCACATTCAAGCATTTGCACAGAATGTCAACTCGTTTTGACTCGGCTTCAGAATCCTCGGACACATTGTTGTTTCCCTCTGCGGAGAGGTCATATTTTATTAAGGAAGAAATGCGATGGGCCAGTCTGCTCTTAGATGCATGAACAGAGATAGATGGTCCAAGATAGCTAAGGTTAAATATGGAAATAGCACAAGTACGAGCTATTATGATAAATGAAAGCGACGAACTATGGAATACTATGATTCAGTGCATTTCTACCCGTCATGAGAACAAAATTTAAGTGTATTTCACAATTATGGATTAATCTTTAGAAGAGGGCAAAGGCCATTTTTGGAAATATAATGAAATAAATACCGTCATAGCATTCTTCGAATCGTTTTCGCCTATATTCCATTTCAACTTCATTTTTGATGTGTGCTATAAACAGCTCGTGTAACACCTTTCGATCTAACTGGCCGTTTTCATCAAGCTGTGAATGAGATAGAGATATTATCAAAAAGGTATCACCTTATACATAACTGGAGAGACTGAATTTGAAGTAACATAGAGTTTTAATCCATGTTATTGTAGATGTGGGAGAGAGACAGTACACTGCGTAGAGCGGCGTCTTGCTGCTACTATTGCTTTTTCGTGACGTGTCTTATATCTTTTTTTATAATAACTATCGTGAGACTGATTCATATTAAATGATTGTAACGGTTCACTCACGCGTATTTATCACGGGTGCCCGACTAGTTTCGGACCCAACCAGAGTCCTTAATCATGAGCGGACGTATCTTGGTCGTTTAAAGTGTTTAATAATGTATTATGATTAAATCTCTACAGACGGGCTTAGTCTGTCCTTGTCCGGCCTTGTCTACAACTGATTTCTTGAAAAATGTATGTAGACTTACTACTTTTAATTTTTTAACACCACACTTCTTCAAACACGGGTCTAAGTCACCTTTTACCACTTCAACTGTCTTTAACCCGCATTCTTCAAGACATTTTTCTCTTATAGGGTCGATAGTTCTCCTTATAGCCATTGAATCCTCTTGAGTTATACTCTGCAAATGCCAACCAAAATTCTATAAAATCATAAAATCATTCGTGCTATAGGAATCACCAAAACAGCTTTCATTTTAGAATCAAACTGGGTAAATTGTTTGGTGTAAACCATAAAATTACAGAAGTTTCTTATTGCAGATGAATGCATAGAAAACAAAACACTGTAGTTCAGATATGATTATAAAATATTATATACGTTACATAAACGCGTACCGAAACACTCAAAAAAAAAGTAGCCACAAGTGCAAAATGCAGGAATACAACATTCAACCCAACCATTTCGAACTGTTTGGAATAATTTGTCTGAATACTGTCCTGTTATACAGTGTATATGTTCCTATTATATACTGAAGTGGGGGTGTTTATTGAGCTATTTAGTAATTTAAAAGTGCAATTTTAGCACGTGTGGCAACTATTATTTTTAATAGGTAATGTGTCAAGTTCCCAACAAAATAAAAGATAACAAATGATGGAGAAAATTATAGGACATACAAAAATGTCAGCACTTAAAAGCGAACAATAATGATATTATTATTTCAGCTAGGTACTAATTGATGTAAATCAGTGAATTGGATCAGAAATCTCGGAGTAATAGCTGTACGTACTCGTACATGAAAACACGGCCAAATTGAGAACATCCTTCATTTTGAAAAGGTTAAAAATGAATCCGGCGCTGGGTTCTGCTTTTAGCTTCGCCATACATAAAAAAGGGGTGTTGAATTTTTGGTCGTTGTGTCTATGTCGACCTGTGACACCACTGCAGCTGAAATGGGTAAACCCGATTGTGATGCGGTTTTGGTGAAGCATGTAGCGATTTCTACGATTAAGTCATCGAATGACAAATGTATTTAAAAATAATTTTATGAATCTGGTATTTGTCTGTAAAACATTTTTAAAGGTTTTTATCGTGATTTCGGATGAATAAAGTACTACGAGGTTTTGGGCAAATACTATTGACTAATTAAAGGTTTAGAAATGTTCAATGTCAAATAGAGACATCAAAAGTATTGTAAAATTGATGAAGATATTATTAGTTCCTTTAAGTAATAAAATCTGGATAGTTTAAAGAATAGGATAGTTATCCAGATTATTGTAGTCTTCAACAATAGAAAATACCTTGAGTTTAAGTGTTTTGCAAATCCTCTATAGACCGTCTGCCTGTTTTATAGCAGACTGCACTTAGCCTCTTAGTGAACTTGTAAAACAAAATTAATTATTGTAAAAACTAGATAAATAGACAGAATATTCTTTATTGGACACCACATAAGTACAGAATATGATACCAATTAAAATACATGGTGCTACAATGAGCGGTCTTATCGCTAAAAGCGATCTTTTACAGACAACCTTTTTCTGGACTAGATTCTGAAGGAGCAACTTTTGTGCAGGTAGTCCGCTAGGCACTTGCTCACCATCTACCATACCATACCTACCATGTAAATGTAATCAATGATGAGGAGTTTAATAATTACAGCTTAGACTAGATAGACGATAAACTATTGAACACAGGCTTATTCCCACGAAGTTTTGTGTTTTGAACCCTTCCCTCGCCCACTGTGAGTTGTTCATGTGAATTTCAGTTTCCAATATTTGGTAGGCTTCATCCCGATATTTTCCTTCACCATTTATCAATAGTACCTTAGATTAACAGACACATTGAGACTATGTTTGCAGAGGAATCAAACCTCCTAACGTATCATACATAAAAGGGCAATGCCACCACTGTGTGTTAATAAGTTTAACGTCCTGAAATGCTCTTACCATCTGTATGCTGATGACTTGCAACTTTACGTTCAAGCTGATGTCAACTGTTTGGATGACTGCATTTCCACCCTAAACGATGACCTGCGTAGTATTAGTGACTGGTCCAGGCAGTTCGGGGTATCAGTTAACGTGAGCAAATGTCAAGCCATGGTAATAGGTAGCGTCTACCATATGCGTAGCCTCAATATTCATGGTCTTGTACCTATTAAATTTAATGACATTACTATTCCTTTATCACCTCACGTTAAGGATTTGGATTTAAATATCGACGATCGACTTAGCTGGGAAAAGCAGGTTAATTTGGTAAGTCGGCACATTTCCGCCACGCTTCGTTCTCTCTACAGATTTAAGCTCTTTCTTCCATCTAGCACTAAACAACTGCTGGTCCAAGCTCTTGTGCTCCCTATTATTGATTATGCAGATGTTTGTTACTCTGATGTATCCCAAAATCTTCTGAACAAATTGGATCGACTTCTGAATAACTGTATTCGCTTCGTATATGGACTTCGAAAATATGATCACATTTCCTTGTACCGCTCTCAGCTTAAATGGCTGCCTATCCGCCAGAGAAGATCCCTCAGATCACTCTGCTTGCTTTTCTGTATTATTAATGATTCTTGTGCTCTCAACTATTTGAAAAGTTCTTTTCAGATCCTAGGTAGCTCGCACGACCGTAACCTTCGTGCTGCTGAAAATCTGCTCCTGGCGATACCTTCTCACCGTACCGGTTTTATGTCCAATTCCTTCGTGGTTACGGCAATTAAACTCTGGAATGCTCTTCCCCTTGATATTAAAAAAGCTCCGAGTAAACTTTCTTTTAAACGGCAAGTTCGGGAATACTTTTTGAAAACTCTTGTTCCATAGGTTTTCCGATTATTGATATAGTCTTCATGTCACATTATATATATGTACGTATATTTTATTTATATCTAAGTACATCTTTTAAATTATATATCTAATATCATCTATGTATGTAGTTATATATTTTCATATGTATTCGTATTGTTTATAATTAGCGATAGCTGTATATCATGTAGTAGTTTTAATTGTTTCGAATATTTTTTAGGTAATTCCTCAGATGTTTTACAAAACTTCAATTCGAGTTCTATATAGCCAAAATTTCGTAGAAAATCGTGTTAAATAGTAAGATTAAATTATTATAAATGCGACAAAGATAGGTTATCAAATACAGATTTTTCCAAAGCCTTTTGTTATCATACATGCACAATGTAGCTTGAGAGAAAAAGTAGGCATACGAAAATAGTTGAAGTGTCAAATGATCTAAACATTTCAGATTTTAGTATGATTCAGCTTTCCACAAATTTTCCCCTCAAGAGAGATCTCTCTCTAACCTCAAGAGAAATTATGTTACGTTTATGATCATAAACGCAACATAATTTTCATACACGAGACGTATGAAGACGAGGAATACCTAAAGGTTCTAGTTCATAGAGCATGAGAAACTAATACATACTTAATTAATTATATTGGTAACTAAAATAAGTATAAAATTATGAAATAATTATGTTTTTGAAGAGGCCTTTCTTTTAAATGGCCGGTCAAAAGCAGCAAGGAGTTTTTAAGCTAAGAAATACTGAATAGACCTCTGAGACAGAAAATTGTAGCAAAGTTCCTTCCTATCTGCATTGGGCATCATCAGTACATAACAATTCTTTATAGATTCTTTCTTGCTACAGATTTACCATTTAATAGTGTATTATCACCATATGGCAAAGGAAAATGCTTGACAGAAAAATATGTTTAAAAATAACAAAACATACGGAAAAAAAATAGTTTATTTATTTTCACGGTCTGATTATTATCATTACTTATATACGCAATTTTCCCGTCTCATCATAACTGAAATATAAAAAATCTGGTAAATTGCAGAATAACGAAAAAAGAAAAAGAAAAAGCTGAAAATTTGTTCAGAAGTTCATTCGCTTTCCAAATGCCAGGAATGAGGAAGGTCATTTTTTCATTTTGAAAACCCGTGCCCATCGCAGCACTTTTATAATATAAAATTTGCTCTGTAAACTAAACTAATATTAATTTTGTGCTAAAAAATACACTTACGTACTTGATTTACATAATCACATTCAAGCATTTGCACAGAATGTCAACTCGTTTTGTCTCGGCTTCAGAATCTTCGGACACATTGTTGTTTCCCTCTGTGGAGAGGTCATATTTAATTAAGGAAGAAATGCGATGGGCCAGTCTGCTCTATGCATGAACAGACGTAGATGGTCCCAGATAGCTAAGGTTAAATATGGAAATAGCACAAGTACGAGCTATTATGATAAATGAAAGCGACGAACTATGGAATACTATGATTCAGTGCATTTCAACCCGTCATGAGAACAAAATTTAAGTGTATTTCACAATTATGGATTAATCTTTAGAAGAGGAAAAAAGCCAGTTTTGGAAATATAATGAAATAAATACCGTCATAGCATTGTTCAAATCGTTTTCGTCTATATTCCGATTCAACTTCATTTTTGATGTGTGCCACAAACAGCTCGTGTAACACCTTTCGATCTAACTGGCCGTTTTCATCAAGCTGTGAATGAGATAGAGATATTATCAAATAGGTAGCACCTTATACATAACTGGAGAGACTGAATTTGAAGTAACATAGAGTTTTAATCCATGTTATTGTAGATGTGGGAGAGAGAAAGTACACTGCGTAGAGCGGCGTCTTGCTGCCACGATTACTTTTTCGTGACGTGTCTTATATCTTTTTTTATAATAACTATCGTGAGACTGATTCATATTAAATGATTGTAACGGTTCACTCACGCGTATTTATCGGGGGTGCCCGACAAGTTTTGGTCCCAACTAGAGTCCTTAATCATGAGCGGACGTATCTTGGTCGTTTAAAGTGTTTAATAATTTATTATGATTAAATTTCTACAGACTGAGCCCCCTTGTCTACAACTGATGAAAAATGAATGTAGACTTACTACTTTTAATTTTTTAACAACACACTTCTTCAAACACGGGTCTATGTCACCTTTTACCACTTCAACTGTCTTTAACCCGCATTCTTCAAGACATTTTTCTCTTATAGGTTCTGTGGTTTCTCTCATAGCCATTACATCATCTTGAGTAATACTCTGAAAATGGCAACCAAATTTATAATCCTATACAATGATCATTTTTATGTCATACAATAATTGATTCGTGCTATAGGAATCACGATTGTTCACCAAAATAGCTTTCATTTTAGAATCAAACTGGGTAAATTGTTTGGTGTAAACCATAAAATTATAGAAGTTTCTTATTGCAAATTAATGCATAGAAAACAAAACACTGTAGTTCAGATATGATTATAAAATATTATATGCGTTACATAAACGCGTACCGAAACACTCAAAAAAAAAGTAGCAACAACTGCAAAATGCAGGAATACAACATTGAACCCAACCATTTCGAACTGTTTGGAATAATTTGTCTGAATACTGTCCTTTTATTATATGTTCCTACTATATACTGAAGTGGGGGTGTTTATTGAGCTATTTAGTAATTTGAGCACGTGTGGCAACTACTATTTTTAATAGGTAATGTGTCAAGTTCCCAACAAAAAAATTACAAGAGAAAATTATAGGACATACAAAAATGTCAGCACTTAAAAGCGAACAATAATGATATTATTATTTCAGCTAGGTACTAATTGATGTAGATCAGTGAATTGGATCAGAAATCTCGGAGTAATAGCTGTACGTAAAACTCGTACATGAAAAAACGGCCAAATTGAGAACATCCTTCATTTTGAAAAGTTCAAAAATGAATCCGCTTTTAGCTTCGACATACATAAAAAGAGGAGTGTTGAATTTTTGGCCGTTGTGTCTATGTCGAGCTGTGAAACAGCTGCAGCTAAAATGGGTAAACCCGATTGTGATGCGGTTTTGGTGAAGCATTAAGTCATCGAATAAAAAATGTATTTAAAAAATAATTTTATGAATCTGGTATTAGTCTGTAAAACATTTTTAAAGGTTTTTATCGTGATTTCGGATGAATAAAGTACTACGAGGTTTTGGGCAAATACTATTGACTAATTAAAGGTTTAGAAACGTTCAATGTCAAATAGAGACATCAAATATATTGCAAAATAGATGGAGATATTATTAGTTCCTTTGAGTTATAAAATCTGGATAGTTTAAAGAATAGGATAGTTATCCAGATTATTGTAGTCTTCAACAATAGAAAATACCTTGAGTTTAAGTGTTTTGCAAATCCTCTATAGACCGTCTACCTGTCTTATAGCAGACTGCACTTAGCCTCTTAGTGAACTTGTTATTGTAAAAACTAGATAAATAGATAGAATATTCTTTATTGGACACCACGTAAGTACGGGACAAATGAATATACATGGTGCTACAATGAGCGGTCTTATCGCTAAAAGAGATCTTTTACAGAAAACCTTTTTCTGGACTAGATTCTGAAGGAGCAACATCTGTGCAGGTAGTCCGCAAGGCACTTGTTTACCATCTACCATACCATACCTACCATGTAAATTTAATCAATGATGAGGAGTTTAATAATTCCAGCTTAGACTAGATAGACGACAAACTGTTGAACACAGGCTTATTCCCACGAAGTTTTGTGTTTTGAACCCTTCGCTCGCCCACTGTGAGTTGTTCATGTGAATTTCAGTTTCCAATATTTGGTTGCCAGGCTTGATCCCGATATTTTCCTTCACCATTTATCAATAGTACCTTAGATTAACAGACACATTGAGACTTCGTTTGCAGAGGAATCAAAGCTCCTAACGTAACATACATAAAAGGGCAATGCCACCACTGTGTGTTAATAAGTACTGTCAGTATGATTATTATGTGAAGAGCTGAGACTTCTATGAGCCATCAAAGTATTCCAGGAATAGCGAAGCTCACTCCTTCTTAGTTTGGGTTACTTAGTATAGTTTGTGTCCAAAGTTAATATCTGTCCTCATCTAGACAACTTTGGTTCGACCACTCCAAACAAACATTTAATTCAGGGATATTCGTTTTAGTAAATAAAAGATACGCATTAGCATAAATATTTATTCACTTTGTATTTTACAAATCCGGTAAGCTCGGTTCTGATGGCTGAATTACTGAAAAACAAAAAAGAAGTAAATAATAAAACATAAGTTTTGAGAATCACTTTAATTGCTTTGTAGTTTTCAATTAAGTTTATGAAAATTTTAATTTCATACGAATAGATTAGCTTAATCTTATGGAACTCGAAATCAACCTCAACTCAGCACCGTAAGAGTAGAAGGCTATTTAGAATGACTTGTACACTACACCTTTGTAATACATTCATTAAAACAACAATAAATATGTTGTAGACTTACTTCGTCTAATGTGGAGTCCAGACAATCGAAGACTATATCCATTCTTTTAGACTCAGCATCCGCGTCATCAGCCACACCACTATTTTGATCTGTAGAAAAATGTTTTTTTAGACTTATTTAATAACACACATATTCGGGTAAAGAAAAAGTACTCTAAAATAAGTACGCTACACTGAAGTTTGAATTTGGGAGACTGCATGATAGAAGGAGTTTTCAAATAGTAGTCCTTCACAAGTAGGGTGTGGAGAGTTAAATAGGTAGACAGAAAAGATTTATAACACATTTTTTTTAATATGACTTCAGTCCTCTCAAAAATTTATAGCAGCTTCTAAAAAAACAAAAATTCGTATGTTTTATTTTATTTAAACATACCGATGTAGCAGTCTTCGAAGGTTTTTCGCTTCTGCTTTCCCTCATCTTCATTTTCGACGTAATCCTTGAACATAACCTTAAGCACATCTTGATTTAACTGGCCTTCATCATTAATCTGAAAGCAAAAGATTATTTCAAAAGTCTGGGCAATTTTTAGACCAAGGCTTTTTAAGGATACCTGTTAGCTTTGCAAAAGACTCAGAGGGTTAGAGAACGATATTGTTACTGCCAATTTTTCTATTACTATTCCGTTTTTAGGTTATACTTACCAAATCCAATGTCTTTACGAAGCAGTTCTTCAAGCATGGGTCGATATCCTCATCTTCAACTTTACTATCTCTGACACCACAAGGCTCTAAGCATTTGTCGATTATTGAGCGCATTGATTTTAAAATAGCGGTTTCATCGTTTTCACTCAGGCACTGAAATTGAAGAACAAATATAAAATTTCTACTAAGGACTTTAATTTAAGAATATCGTTTCATATCACTTTATTATTGTAAAGGAGAAATTTTAATAATTTCGAAGCGAAGTATTCATGTGAAGGAAATTGGTGTAAAATTAGCTCATACTTGGGATTAGCACAAAGGCCACTTTTTATTCCAATACTGTAAGGTGATGTTTTGTTCAACTATAACCAACATCTTGTCATCCAAAATATAGTTTTAAATATATTTTGAGACTGTAGTTAGTACTAAAGGTGATAGAAAACATTGTAATTCTTGGTACTTTTTAACAAAATCACTTACTTGGACACTCGAAACGAATATTGCCACTAGCGCAGATTGTAGCAACACGACATTCATTTTACGCATTTTGTAATATGTTTAAAATCACTCTGCGAGAATTACAACTCCTATTTATATTAAATTGTATTTATTTTAAATACAGGACAGAAAGGAAAATATATTATATATAGGCACCGTAGTTATTTTAAAGTGCGATTATCACACCAATTGACATCTTAAAATATGTCAAGTTAGAAACAGAACTCGGTGCAATGATTTCGTAGGTATTTTTGTACAATCTAAATCTTAAGGAACTGAAAAGTGTGAGAATCTCTGTGGTTATTGGGACCGGAATGTAACATGGATAAATGGGACATTTGTACGTTGGACATTGACATAAGTAAATTAAAACAAATACAGTACTCCCCTGAATCCAATAAAAAAGATTGAATAAACTAAGGACAATAAAATTGTATCGATAAAATTGTAACATACTATTTTTTCAGCGACTTTATCAGCGGTAAAATTATAGATGGCTGGTATCTAACGTTATGTGGTAAAAAATATTCAACAAAGGTCGTTGAAAACGAAATTTTTTTTTCCTTCGTTCATTCACATGGATCCCTAAATCATAATAAAATAAACATGGCAATGACCATTGTGCGATCATTTGCTACTTCCTCTTGCTACAATATAGAAAAACACAATAGACTCTCAATGTATGATTATGAAACAGTATTAACACAGAACTCTGGGTCTGATGGAAATTCCCAAGTGCCATTTCAAGGTCAGGTCATTAGTGATATGCACTCTAGGGTTCGGCCTTTGGTATTAGAGGACCTTATATCCGACAAGAAATGTCTAGGCACCTGTATAAGGGGTATGGATGAGGTCGCAGAGAGGCTGTCATCGTCGGACATGTGGAGTCTTCCTGCATGCTTAATGCACAAAACCTAAAGGCAATTAGTGTAATTTGTTGACATAAATATTTTTTAAGCATTTTCTCAGATGTTTCTTTTCTCTTTTTTGTTCATCTCTTTTTTTTATTTTTTACTTTGGCTTTCAGTATGTTGTCAGATTGAAAAAAAGTTTTCGTGATTTTTTAATATTTTTTTTAAACTACTATTTTATTATTACATACAGGAATATGTACGACATACCGATGGAAAATTTGTTAAACAATAAAATTAGATTACTTTTTTTAAATCTTTTCTAGCTATAGGTATGTATGATATACAATATAGCTTGAGAGAAAAGCTAGGCACAAGGAAATAGGGGAAGTATCGAATGATCTAATTATTTCATTTTTTTGTATGACTCGGATTTCCACAAATTCTAACCTAAAGAGAGATCATAAACGTAACATAATTTTCATACATGAGACGTATGAAATGAGAGGAATAAAGGTTCTAGTTCAAAGTGCACGAGAGACTAATACATACACTTAATTAATTATATTGGTAGCTAAAATAAGTATATAATTATGCAATTATTATGTTTTTGAAGAGGCCTTTTAAATGGCCAGTCAAAAGCAGCAAGGAGTTTTTAAGTTAAGAAATACTGACCTCTGAATCAAGAAATTTTAGCAAAGTTCCTTCCCATCTGCATTGGGCATCATCAATACATAATAATTATTTACAGATTCTTTCTTGCTACAGATTTACTATGGTAATACTGTATTACCCCAATACGGGTAATGAAAATGTGTGTCAGAAAAACGTGTTTTGAATTTTCTTTATGATTTCCAGTGTATTTCTAATATCAAAGCGGATATTTGTACACCACATTAACAATATTTGTGTGGCCAAACTCACAGTGCAGACAAGTGTTTGTGTGATCCACGAACGCTTGGTCTGCGCCTTCCTGTCTTTGTGAAAAATATATTGATAAAGGTTGTCAGTTACGAAATATTTTTTTTAACTATAAAATTCTATGTTTGTTTTTCTTTTGTTACTTCCCATGTTTATGATATTGATAATAGGTACATTAAAATACAAGTAAAGACAAAGTGAAAACGAGTTACTTTTGTAAGTATATTGTGTTTAAAAAATAAAACAAAAAATTGAACACAACACAATTTATTATATTATTATCTTCAAATTTATAGTTTAACGAGAAGTAGTGTAGGACTCGACGCCACGTTCAGGGTTTACTGAAATAAAAGAAAAAAATGTTAATGGCAATCTATTCATTAGTTATAACGAGTTTAGCAAAAACTAAACAAAGTCCTATGACTTCTTGACAAAAATTGTTTCCTGGCAGTATCTTTAAATATATCCAGCCGATATTAATGTCCCTCTACACTGTTAAAAAAAGGCTTCCTCCAAGGAAAAAAGTTTCATGGTTAATTTTATACAAAAAAAATCGCAATCGGTTATTTAACGTGACTAAGTAACATAAGAATGGAAATAGATTGGAATATATTATGATATCTTGCCTTGTTTCAATGTTTTCCACAACTTTCACACAAAAAACTGCAAACTAAGCAAAGCAAGTTATAAATTCACTTCTGAATTTATCAGCAGATTATAAGTACTAGACAACTGATAAATTTAATTACAATTATTGTGAGTGTAAGTGCATTATGAATAATAATCGGACACAAAACAATAGATCGTCTTCATTAGACAGACATTTGTACTGGGTGGTCTTCACTTCCGGTATCGCAGTAAAGCCTACAAATCACTAGACCTAGATGCCAGTCGTTGTTGTGAATTAACATGTTGTTTAATATTTAAATAATTAACTTAATATATAAATTCATACTAACTCCGTGAACGCCGTGAAAACATTCAATGACACTCTGAATACGCTTTTCATCTGCCTCCGCACCTTCGGTTGTATTGTCAATTTTCTCTGTAAAAATAATGAAAATATATGTAACAATTGTCATTGGCTTTATTTTTTCTAATTCGAATTTATTATCATTGGCTTTAGGCTACGTGCTACATCACGTGCTGCAAGGAAATTGCAAGGTCAGATCAGCCAGACTCCGCAAATGTTTGAGACAAGTACAGATAAAAAGACTTATGTATCTGTTATTAAAATTGCCACTTATGAAATTTGCAAAATCTGGATGGCTTTCATAATTTATTGACACCGCTTATGTGCCAAGTTCGTTGGATAAGAATCACGATAATTCAAAGGTAAAAAACTTAATAATTGAGAGAGGAGAATTTTATCTTACCTTCAAAGCATTTATCAAATATAGCTATCAACTTCTTAGCCTCGTCTTCATCTTCCACGAAGTCCTTGAAATTCTGACGAACCACTTCTGGATCTACCATCCCTTTGTCATCTATCTGTACAAATGAATTATCAATTCGGTTAATAATAATGTTTAGTCAAACACTTGTTTCAAAGATTTGTCAAGTAAACATGTGATTTGTGGAGGCATTATACACGGTGATTTTTTAGTCGTCTTACAAAAGCAGACCAGTTCATGTATCCGACGTAAAATACCCCTAGGCGCGATTTTTTTTTATCATCAACTAAGATAATAAGTACGAAGAAACAAGAGAAATCTGAAATATACTCTTAAAAATGATAAAAACGCCGCCGCCCGCGCCCCTCACCATTGTTACAAGGCTCGGACCGCGGTCGCAAAAGAGCTGTGTTTCTAAAAAACTTCGAATTGCATCATAATATTTAATAAAAATTGCATTTAATTTTTTTTTAAATCTCATAAATACCTATTTTTTTATCATGAACGTGTTCTAGTCATTGGATACATGAACTGGGCTGCTTTTGTAAGACGACTAAAAATCACGGTGTATAATGGTAATCAAAATTGCTTCAATGAATTATCTAACAAAACTCTACTCCAAACACAAAAACCGTTTTCTTTTTAACATCTAACAACAATCAAACTGAGAACCTCCTTTTTTGAGGTCGCTTAAAATTTTCGGAGACTTGTATTAAAAATCATAGTAATATCATTCAATACAACAATGTCAATCTTGGTGCCCCAATTCACTGATCAGGGTTACTAATCTTGCTTCTATCTAGGTGGTTTACCAACATTTCTTAATGTAAGCTGCTGTTATTGTTGTGGAAGCAAGATGGCCGCAACACACACCGAGTGTGGTGATTTGTCTTCCATTAAAACTTCTGATTCAGAAATCCATAACACATACAATAAAGCGGCTACATTACTTTAACTGCCATTTAGCCGAAGTAAATGTTTTCAGATTTCGGCTTTGTCTATGTATGTATCTCACAATCACTTCAAAATACCTAAACCAATATTGTTGTATCGTTAAACTCGTTCTGTCACCACAAGCAACACTTTGTTTATTTGAAAATTTTTAATGTATTTTGACTTACAATTTTAAGTTTTGTCATAAAGCATTTATTCAAGCATGGATTATTCGGTTTTTCCTTAGGATCAAATTCTTCTATACCACAAGCTTCTAAACACTCCTTGGCAACAGGCCCTAATACTTCAAGCATCTTGTCTCTTTCACTGTCACTGATGCACTGGAAAATAAATATGAATTTTAATTTTATAGTTTAGGTAAATAATTTGTAAATATGTTCACAAGCATAACATCTTTTTTATATTAATGTTTAAAACTAATTTTTAAATACTTATTGTTTTCCAAGTTAACGTTTTATTGACATGAGGCTTATTTACATAAAACAATATGGAAACAAAATAATTTAAGACCAAAACAAAGAAACGACACAATACTTACTAAAACATTTCTCGCACACATTACGAGCAAAGCAAAGTTTAACACATTTAGATTCCACATTTTTATGAAACTTCGAACTGACCTCAAACTTTCTAGTATTAAGTTAAAAAGTTGACTTGCAGTAAACCATCGGCTTCCTATATTATATACAAACACAGGGGGAAGAGTAAGCTGTTATGTAATTATAATACTTAAATATATAATTACCACTTTAATATATCATTCACGCAAATAACAAAACTGCACATTGTGAAGTGTCAAGTTCGATCTAAAATGTAAGAAGCGATTTCGTATGTATTTTTTTATTATTGTTTATTCAGATAACTAAGATCTATACAGTACAGTATACGACACATGCCACACTGGTTAATGAGTATATTTAATCTTTAAAGCATATTGCAGAGATTTGGATCTTGTTAATTAACAAAAGTCTCCATATAACCAACAATTACCATCATAAGTCCAATCGTCAAATGACTTGTGACAGCCGTTACCACTGATAGAAAATGGATACTCAATACTCAATTATTTATTGCGTTCCATAATGGACATCAAGGTCTTAAATAATACAGAACCATTATGGACCCTGTTCGGCACAGCAATATCTTAGGAGAGAGGAAGCAGTAACAAACCGCCTTATATACATACATGGTACATATGCCTATCTAAAATTTTATGTTCGTTTTTAGACTATTTCGATATATTTAAAAGTTTTTTGTTGACGCTTAAACCTGTGGAAATGGCTCTTGACTATAGGATAATTGCCTATTGCAGTCATAAGTCATCAAGATAAAGTTTAACTGTCAATCGAATGATTTGCAGCATCCTTTACACCAGTAGATTTTCGATGCAGGCCGAAAAGCTAATTTATAATATCCAAGAATCTAAAGAGAATAGTGTAAGCCTTTTCATTCGAAGTATAAATTATACATTGTATTAATATTTGGGTTTTCTTTCGATCATCCAAAACCATCCGACAGAAGAGAAAAATAACGTCAGGAAACGAAAGGAAGTAAGCTTGGTTAACTTTTTTTAAACCTGCTTTATAAAGACGGTTTCCCAGCATTGGGAAATACATAAGCTAGTACTATCATCGTTTTGTTTCACAATGGATCCCCAGTTGTCAATACAACAAACATGATAATATCATGCTCCAATACAATACGCTGCGATTATTTGCCACATCCTGTATACAGTACACAATAGCTTGCTTTTTAAGAGACTAACTGAGACCCGCGGGTTCGTCCGAACTATTCCTGCTCCTATATGTCGGTAAGAGTCGTCATAACTTTCGTGATACGTAGATTCATTACTTAATAAAAATAATTTTTTTAATTCGAAAAACTAACTTATTTAAATGATGCGAGAATTTTGTACGAATTGCGTTACATTGCTTTTTTGTCCGACCACCTATAGTGTCCTAGCTTCTCGGCAGCGCAATGTATTGTATTACAACTCCCTCGACAATTCTTGTTTTTTCTAAATACTGGTTCTAATAAAACACGTTAGAAAAAACTCACAAGCAAACAAACAATTAAGTTTTATAATATGGTATTAAGTGTAATGTAAATGGTCATGCTAATATAGTTCTCGGGAATAAAATGATCATGTCAATTTTCAATGCCAATACGTGACAATTTTTTCCTGTAAATTTCAGTGTCATTCAATCTGTTATTGAAACATCGCGTGTTATTTTAAACAATAATATGAATACTACGTTAAATTGGGTATGGTCAGTGTTGTAACTTATAAAAAAACTTTTGCTTTACATTTGCTACTTAAAAATTTAGGTACGTGAGTCAAGTTAGTTCTATAGTATTTTCTTGTTTTTTAAGACCAAGTACTTGTAAAACAGATCATTAAATGAATTTAAATATCTGGATGCTATACATCATTTCAAGACGTAAATTACCTAGTCCATTATGTATAAACGTCTTTCTGGCAATAAAGAAATTATTATTAATTCGCTAATTGAAGGACTAAAAAAATCTCTATAACAAATGCTTTATTTTCTTAAGAAAAAATAAATATATTTTAGTTACATCACTGGTTTTAACGAAGACTCGTAATATACAAGACCTTTGCTCTAAATAAATCAAGTTAACATCACATCGAAGCAGGTCAAGTAAATAAAGCAATTATCGTGTTAAACGCATCTTAACCTCATTTGCATCATTAGCCAACCCACATTATATTGTCATAGGCTTCCTTATAGATTAATCTTGATGCTTGTTAAATAATGTATTGACGTCACGCGCTGTCACGCTCATAGACCGACATCGCATTAATTACAAGTTGTCCGTTGCACGCAGCATTAGCGCATTACAAATGAAAACGTGACTCTGTATTTATTTTTATAGACACGTGTACTATTTCGATGTTACTGGAAGTAGTGTTTTTTTTAAGTTGTCACTGTACCTACTTCATTCATAGAAGACTGCTTCCAAGTGAATGTTGTCAAATTTAATAGAAACCAACACAATAAACAAAAGGACATCAATTAAGTATCTTATTTTCGCTTTCAGGTTTTTAATTTCAAGACGTTATTTTAAAGACATTTCATAAAATGTGTTAAGGGCGAGATAGACTCGCAACAATCAGACATAAAGAAAAAGAAATAAAAAAAAAATGTTATCCATAAAATTTTTGACGGTACCTATCGTTCCTTTCCGACGATATGTATTTTTGTTATAAAAATGGCAATAGAACTGTGATTTCCATTTTCTAGCTATTACGGATTTTTAATCTGGAGCATGGTGATAGACGGAGGAGAAGACGAACCGACAACAGAACTTTTAATAATGGGGATCCGTTTTGGCCCTTTGGGTACGAATTAAAAACTTAAAATATTTTACAAAATATATTTCACAGTAAAACAAAACGGGAATTCAGCCTGCCTTTGGGTTTTCGGGATTCTTTCCTGCACTTAATTTTCTAGGTTATTCTGAAAGTAAAATAAAAACATTCAGGACGTAAGAAACAAACATTTTTTTAAAGTATCGAATTATTTCATTACTGATACTATTATTGATTTAAGTTTGTATATGAAACACTACACCATAAAATTACAAAAATTGCGTCAAAAACAGAAATAAAATAATATGTAATAAAAAAATAACAAGTTTCTTCCAAAAAAGTCACCAAAAGCACCTCGTACAAAACTATCGAAGCTGTTAAGGCGAGACAGCGACATGAAGCGTTTCCTTTCTTTCACAACTGTAATAATCTTACTATGTTGTCAAGGTTTAAAATACAGTGTACCTACAATGTGACAGATACTATATTATAGTTTTGTTAAAGTTCTAACTAGTTTGTCTGGTTTCGAATACACTTGCCTTTTTCTTCACTTCGACGATACACTTGAACAGTAACTGGGCTCTATCACAGCCTTCGTCTCCGTCACTCACCTCTTCATCGTTCACTGAAACACAAAGAAGAAACTTTTAAAAGGATGTTTTACAGAAATAAGTTATTGACTAATTCCGAATTATTATTGCACAGAAAAGATAAAGGCCGAAATTAAGAATCTTACCGAATACCAATCAGACACCGAATACCTACATATAAGTTGAATGTTCAGTAAAAGCGAATATATTATATTGTTTTATAAGGCTTCAGGGTTAACACCAAATTTTACGGGTTCAATAAACTATTTCTAGAGTTTAGTATAGGTGCTTTCAAAATGTAACAAAGTATATCATAAATAGCTAGTAATCATATAAACTTACCTTTAGAACATTCCTCGGTAATTTGGTCAAAAATCTGCAGAGCATCTTCACTTTGGATATTTGCTTTCATGAATTCAGTAGTCTTCTCCACGTCAAGCATTCCTTTGCTATCAAACTGGAATATACGAAACAGAAACTAAAAGATTTGTTTGTTTGTTCTTATGTTTTTCATAGGCAGGAGGGAATGCATTGCCATACACCGACATAAAAAACGCGGATGAAGTAGCACGGCGGTTCAGATGTATTCAGTAGTAGTCTAATACTACCCATTCCCTTCCCCAAGAGAGCGGGCTTCCATGAGGATTCCCCGCCGCGCCGGTACGATTTTCACCAAAACAAGGCCGCCCATAAGATGATAAGATTTTTTCATAGGCGCCACTATGCTTTTAGTCTTCTCTTTAGAAATTTAGAGTTTTTAATACTTACAAATTCAGCGTTTTTGAGGAAACAGCTCATGAAACAAGGATCAATGTTGGCATCAACACCTTTATTCTTTTCTTCTTCAAACTGTTCTTCTGACATTCCAAACTTTTCTTCGCATTCAACGAGAAATGGATGTAGAGCTGCTTTTAAACCAGACTTCTCTTCGATGGACAATGCCTAGAAATGTATATTTAGAATACACAATTACAAGTAGGTTAAGATTTAATACTTTTTTTTTTACATTTTGTTTTAATGCCTAAAATGGATCAAGGCCTTACCTTCATTTATCCTATTTATCCTTTATTTATCCTAACTCGATATTATTTCTTTTCTAGAAGAATGGAAATAAAGTGATAAAAATAATTCTAATAAAGCTCGGTGAACTTTATCAATACGAAGGTTAAAAGAATATATATATTAGATCACTAGATAACATTAATCAGCAATATATAGAGTCAAATGAATAGGGCGATGTTTTACATCAATAAAACAGAGTTAATTCTTACATCCATGTTCCCCAAACACAATATCACAGTGGCAGACACAAGTAACCAGCGGCCGAACATGATTCCTGATTCAGACACTTTACAATGTATAAGGTACTTCTCCAATACTCTACATTTATATGAGTCTGAGGTGTCGACTGCAACATTTATATGAAATACTCGTAAATTAAAGATAATTGCGACAATTTTGTCATTTAAGATATTTAACACCTTAGTATGTATGTACATCTCACATGCAGAGAATTATGTCTATTTAATTCCATCATTCGCCGCTAAGATTTTCCTAGACACTGAAAATTGACATCTTAAATTCTTAAGATTTTAGGGAGTTTTTTTACGAATTAATGATCAAATAGAGTAAAGCAAGGCCATGGTCAAAAATACGAAATAGAAAACCCGAATAAAATAGGAATGATGACAATTTTTTTTTTGCAGAGTCCGTCTTGTAGTTTTTTGTATAATAATGGATACGTTTTTTTTTTAATTTGTCCCGCGAACACAAGTTGACCAATTTACAGCGAATAAAACTTACGCGTGACGTCACGATTGAGTATAAATTTTACCATATCGTTACGTCACAAGCCCCCTCTCCTAAACTTTAAAGCAGTTAATCTTTGTCAATTCTAGTTTTTCTGAAAAAGGAAAAAATACGTGTCTCATACTTTTCAATTATCTAACTGAGGGACTAATGAGATTTTTTCTTTTCATACCCAGTCATCATCCCTATTGAACAGCCACAATTTGTTTCTGACTTTAGTATCTACCTCGATACAGGTTACTTTTACAGGCTACGTCAAGAGACCTTGTTGGAGTTGGAGTCGCCTTTTTGATAAATAAAATCCAACCAAAAACATTTTCATGTAAAATGCTGCCAAGACGAGCCCATATGACTCTCACTGTCAAAAAGTCTACATGAGATCTGATATCTCATGTAGAGCCAAGCTTCTAATACTACCCGCCCTAACTCTATAAGGCCTAACCTCACAAACTCTACTCCTTAGTCAAAATATGTGGCTTGGCCATTTTGCTATATTCACATAGGCGTAAGGTGAAAAATTAATTCACTGTTACGAACGGCCAAGCCACATACTCGTATTTCAGTCTCGAAATCAGCGTTTTTTAGATATTAATAAATCTAAAGTATAAAAGCTATGTAATTAAAACTTTATATATTCAATAAGTCCACTATTGAAAATGTATCCCGAAAATTTTGTTGATCTAGCATTATCCAAACCCAAATTATGAGGGTCGAAAAAAAGACGAAGCGCTTCGAGAAAAGGTAGGTAGTGCCCGTGCGCTTCGCTTGGCTCGTCCTGGCGGGGGCACCACCGTGCCCCCAGATCTCATCGACATTTTCAAGTTATCGTTAACAAATAATTTCCTAATGTCTATTTTTTGTTTGGTTTCGTTGGGTGTTCAGAGCAATGCACCGATAATCGAGTATATACCATGCCGAACCCACTGTGACGACATGACGCGATTTCGATCCCTACGTAGGACTAGCGTTTTTGTATTCCAAAACGATTTGTTCTGAGTCTGAATGTCCTTGGGTCCATGAGAAATCCCCGCGACACGAAAAAAAATGTGTTTAGTGAGAGTTATTTCCATTTAAAAAATACACAATTAAAATAACTCTGCATGTCTAATGCAATGCACTGTGGCTCCTGCTATGCTTATAGCAAATGCGGTCTTCAATACAGTTATTAAAAAAGATGTTTTGTGCTACAATTACTTCAAAAAAAGAACTGTTTATTTCCATGAAAAAGAAATAAAAGTAATTATAAATATTACATAAGTAGCAAAAATCTATTACATCTAGATTTTAGGCCCTTATGGAGTCACAGTCTTATGAAAAACTTTGTTTCAAATGTTTTCTGTATCAATATCTACGAGGTTTTGATGATATTAGATTTCGATTTGTTTTAACAAATAATACATAATCTTCATAATATTAATACTACGTTTTTTTGTCTCTTGTGGGTCTGATTATTTTTCAGATATAAACTTTACAAACTTTATTGACAAATTGTCAGTTCATTAAGTAAGGTAGTCCGAGTAGATCTGCCTTTACCGGGCAGTCAATACAGAAGGGTGTTATGAAATTTAACGTGTTATTTTTATCCTAGCGAAATTTGTTTCTGTCTGTTTAGCAACTTACTTTGGGTTCAGAACAATGTATGTGATGTTGTCCGCATTTATTTATTTATTTACTTAAAGTAACCAAAAGTCAAATCAAACTAAAGACCTTAAACGTGACTAACGTGGTACCTAAATAAAACATTATGTCTATTAGAAAAAATTGACTCCCGCACTAAGAAATTGTAATTTTGTGTCGCCGTGTTTTCCCGAGTACTTAATACAAGGACAACCAAATTTAGAACAAGCATTCACAAATCAAAAAAATTATTGTCATGCTCGGGGTCCGAACCTGCGACTCGTGGCGCAGAGATACTTTAACGCGGTGACCTTCACCACTCGGCTATCCGAACAATCCAAAATCTGGGCTCTACATCAAATGTAATTTTTTACAGCCCCATTATTCTTGTGATATGTAACATGTAAATAAGCAGACCGACACATAATAGCTAGTTATTCTCAAGTACTGTCCGTACTTAATTACACATGATAGAGGCGCACCTAGCATTTATTTCCTTACATGCGAAACATGACTGTACATTTTTATGCTAGGACCGTATTTTTATCTGATAATCTTGCGGAATCTTTTGAATGCAGGCCTTGATCATAAAATTATGCTTTGTTGTAGGAATGTATATCATTATTATTATCACTCGGGTAATCTTAGTGGACACAGGTTTTGTTATTGTTTAGCTAGATGCAGGTGGTAGTGTATATAAAAGCGAGGTTTTGTCGTCGTCCGTGTTTTGATATTTTATAGTTAATAAAGTTGAAATAATAGTAAATAGTGTCTTTTTTCAATTCTGCTCGAAATTTCAATAAATTAGAGAGCTGAAATCTAATTTAAGATCAGACTCTTTTCTTTTTACATTTCCAAAAGTGTATTCCTAATTTCCTTTTTCAGTATTTTTCAATAGTTGAATAAATTAAACATGATCAGTATTTTACTATCCAACATTTTGTGGTCAGACAGGTTTTAACAAATAAAACAAAAATATTAATTAAAATTTTAATTCCAGAATTATGCAAATATAAAATCTTCCGGCTTAAACTCGTATATGCACTTCGCGGTCCAATACGAAGCCTCGCAGATGTCCTTGTATTTCTTTTCTGTAAATCATAAATTTATATTAAAACTAGTCTATTAAAGCTCTTGATTAAAGATTGTATCCTTGCAGAAAAAAAACGGGCCCTCTGCGTGAAAATGTTTTCATTACAAATCATTATAAGGAATTAAAAAACCTTTAAAGACGATTCGGACCAGCGACACAGAGGATTTTCTACAATAGGCAAAAGAAAAAAAATTGTTGACTTTTAAATTGATGACGTATGCATTTACGACCAAAGGTAAGCATCGAGGTACCGTATCTCGATATTTATTTTTATTTTCTCTTCAGATAAATAGATTCGAAGAATAAAGCTTCTAGATACTTACGAACATCTTTGCACTTATTAACCGCAGCTTTGGCAGACTCCTTCACGTCAGGAGGATACATCAGATCGATTTGTTTCATCGAAGCATCGTAGTTCAGTCTGTTGTTTTTTATCTGTCAATTATGAATGAAAAAATGTAAGAAAATTACTTTTCCATTTAACAAACACTCTGTATATTCAGCAACGGAATTCGGTTAACATAATTCGAATTTTAAGACGTTAACACAAACGTCAAAGTCAGTCATTTCGTATTGTGCTGTTGGGTACTAAAAGAGGCTTGGCAATTGGCAGCTAATATCTAAAGCAGACTAAATATCTATCTTGCAAATTTCTAAGAAATATTGGATTGTATAGAACAACTTCGGATATTTTAGATTATGTTTATACTATACATATTATATATTTATTATATTACGAAAATGGGATATAATTATTCAAAGGCCCCTGTGCCACCGCCTGGGCACTACCCTGTGTCCAAACGGGACGTATTGGTATTTTTTTTTATTTAAATATATTTTGTTCATATGGGTACTTACAACATTAGTCATCTCAAAAATACAAGCAATGTAACACATTACATTCTTATCTTCTATGAATTTTCCTTTGTCTATACTTCCAATCTGATCTGTAAATTAAAGTTGATTTTGTGGTATTAATACTCTATTCTCAATTTTTTATTTCAAATACTACAGATTTTTATTTTTAAAGAAAAGGTTACGTTGTTGATATTTTTTACAAAGACACTCCCGAATTATTTATCTTTTAAACCAAAACAAATCGAATTCAAAATTGACGAAGCCATGGCCAGAAACACATGCTGTAACATACCACCACTTTAATTTTTCCGGGTAAAACTATGTCACTATTGGGAGTTTCTTTTTTACCATAACTTTTGTCCCTTGAGATCTTTTTTCATACCTTCGGTCACTTGATTCTTGCCCATGCAGTTTTTCTTCAACATTTTCCCTGAATTCTTAAGCTGTTGTCTTGACATCTGCAAATTATTAACTTAACAGTCTCTAATTCCGAAAAACATATAGCAAGAAATTACAAGCGAAAGTATAATTTTTACTCGTATCCAGAAAAAATCAACTACATTCTTAATTTTACATCGTGTTAAAGAAAATACTAAAATATAAATAGATTTGTCTGAAATAATACTTTTTACAATAGTAATGAACAAGAATATTACGATATAAGATTGATTCCGAGACAAAACACTATCGGCGTTCAAAATATGATCGAGCATTTCTTTCACACATTGTATACTCAATTGTCATAATATACTTACGGCATCACTACCACTTGTCAAAAACATAGCGATGATAAAAAACCACAATCTCTTCGAATCCATCACGACACAAACAAAACACGATCGGACTGTTTACTTAACCGTTCCCAATCCATATATATGCAAGCCCTAGACTCTGATTACAGGGCGTAGCTGACAATACAGTGCAATAGAGTGTATCATTACCAAAGAAAATACATAAATTAGCGAGCTAAGTGCAGTTTAGGTCTTAACGTTTGTGTACCAGAGAAAATGAGTGTGTAATCTTGTGTATAGCAAACATATAAAGACGTAAATGTCAAAATGTGTTTCTATTTATTTAAGTGTAATCCGATTGTCATTGTTGAATATTCATATATCACCTTTCAAAGAGTCATAAAATTAATTTTCGTTATTACGTTTGGAATCTAAGCTTAATGAAAATGCAATTAAATAGTATTCATTTATTGATACGTTTTTAGAACTCTTAAAGAATATACTCTCTTCAAGGGAACAAGAAGTTGGCAGGATTGTAATCGTATATGCACTTCGCGGTCCAGTAAGAAACTTCACACACGTCTTTGTATTTTTTAGCTGAAAAACATATTTAGTACAAAGTATATGAATGTGACAATTCAGTAATTATCCCCGAGAATTCAGTAATTATCGAGATAAATTATAATGCGATCATACTAAACTTCTATTAAAAATATTTGTAAAAGCAACGAAAAATTTAATGATTAACAAATTTTTTAGTCTTATATTGAATGATTAACTTGCAAGACGTGGAGCTCGTAGCTAAGCAATAACTGCATAAGTGGATCGATCACAGGTTAAGCTACGCTTGACGCCGTTGGAGATGGGTGACCATCTTTGTCGTAACGAGTTCCTCCGTGTTTCGGAAGACACGTTAAATTTTGAGTCTCGGATGACCAGTCAAACTAAGGGGAATCGCGTTGCCTATGTAGCTGGGTGATCGACCTGATGATGATTAAATTCTACTGAAAATTCTCTTACCGACTCCTCGACAGCTTTCTATAGCCTCTTTCACTGGAGCTTTTATTTCTGATGGGAATATCATTTCTACTTGCTTTATCATCATGTCGTAATTAACTGTGTTTCCTTTTATCTAGAAAAATGGACTAGGAATTATAATATTGCAATGTTTCCGCAAAATTTCAGTCTTATGACCGAAAGGGATTGAATAGTTGGAAAAAAAAGTAAAAGAGTATGATTTCCTCTTTGAGAGAAGATTTTACCGACAATCGAAACATATTAAAATAAGGAACACATTAATGTAAATTGAAAAAATTGTTAGGATATCCCTAAAAAATTTACATATATATTTATCAAGAACAACTGATATCTACTGACTTCTTATACTTACAGTTTGTCCCATTTTATAGACGCAAGCTATGTAACACATAACATTTCTTTCTTCAATGAATTTTCCCTTGCTTATATCACCTACTTGCTCTGCAAATAATACAATTCAATTATAACACGTTACAAAAACTACAAACCTACCAAAAAAATGTCTCGTCAAACAGTATTTGAATTTCTTCATCTAATGCAATACTTATGAGCAGTACTTTAGATGGGATACCAAATAATAAGGTTTTGTAGTAGCATACCTAAGGATATACAAGATTTCAACTAAAAATACACACCTTCAGATACATTATTCTTCGGCATACAAGTTTTCTTGATCATTTTCCCAGAATTTTTAATTTGTTCTCTTGTCATCTGAAACCACATTTTAGTTAGAAATCATTCTTAAAATAATACAAACTAAATTTAAACAATCACTTACCGCATCGACGTATGATCTGTCTATTACAATAAACAAAAGACAGGTGAAGAGAAAAACTTTAGTAAAGTTCAACATTTCTGTTCAAACGAACTCCAAGTTGCAACAATGATAACAAATCTTCTCGAAGTTGATTTATAAGCAGTACAAAGTGTTTAATTGCTACCCAAAGTGTCACTTGTCAAGCTTAACTTTAGTATTTAACTTGACAGGTTCAAATAGACAGCAACTAGGTAAATAAACAGTCCCACGAATAAAACTAGCATTAGTATTCCGATTCGACACAGACTTTTATACACATCCATTGGGGTAATAAAATAATGAATTCAAATTATTTATACATTTATTAATCTGCAATACATCATGCTCATCATCATTATTGTAAACTATTTAATCATTAAGCGAAAATAAAGTTTGGTGGATCCTTTTCATACAAACACTTCACTGCATAAAATACTCCCTCGCACTTGTCTTCGTATTTTTCCTCTGAAACATGAATAAAATATAATTATTATCAATTCCTTAATACTGTTCCAGACTAAGAGTACAGACTTGGATGACTTGTAATTGTCGTATAGTGTGGAGATAAAAATGTTAATTGAACGACTAATTATGCCGGTTGGCTACGATTGTACTTACGAATATCTTTGCATGCAAAAACAGCCTTTTTAACAGGCTCACGAATGTCCGGTGGGTACAAAATATCTATTTGTTTCAAAATAGAATTCAGGTCGAGCCTATCATTCTTCATCTGAAAATAAACACAAACCATTATTAACAATGTACTGACTTACATTTTTGCGATCGTATCGGAGATTGTTCTGGGCCCCAATTCTGCTATTTACAACGGCCGATGAATGATTGAAATTTCGCTTAAAATGTCAATATTCGTATTCTCTTAAACATCTTTCTATACAATAATAGGAAATTCGGTGCAGGACGGTATACTCAAGGTCAATACAATTAACTTCCAATTATTGTATTGGCAAAATACTTAAGAGAATAGGAATAATTGCAAATTTAATCCAGTTGCCATTCATTCATCGGCCATTGTAAAATAGCCGAATCGGGGCCCAGCAGATTTGGCGCAGACTTGTTTTGTGAATGCCTTATTGTAGAAATTGGTGGTTTAGTATCTATCATAATGAGTAAAGTACTAACCACTTGAAAGTTTTTGTAGACACAGGAGATGTAACACATAACATTGTGATTTTCAACGAAAACGCCTTGCTCTATTCTGCCCACTTGTTCTGCAATAAAATTGGATTGGATTACTAAACGAACACATCATTAAATCGATGCATAATTAAGCAATTCTACAAATTAAAATAATCTAAATATAATATCATAACAAAAAGAGAAACGTCAGATTATTTTAATTTTAATAATAATAAGGGGTCCGTTTCTGAAAGTCTATTATAAAGCTTGTTGGAATAACAATTGATTACGTTTTAAACTGGTTGACTCGAGACCAGCAATAAGCCATATGTCTTGTAATAAGGGTTTTCTCTAGCTGAACATGTATTTTTAAATAATTTTAGGAACTGAGAATAAAAATAACAATACGAACAGACCTTCAGTTACCGAGTGCTTCGGCATGCATTGATTCTTTACTACCCCCATTGTCTTCTTTAGTTGTTGTCGGGTCATCTAAAAATTAAACAGAACTCAGAATAATATAATTACACATTTCATTAAAGTTATGTACCCATACTTAGACTTGGAAAATAAAATCCTGAAAGACCGAGGATAAGATGGGCAGACGAAATCTATACTAATATAAAACTGAAGAGTTTGTTTGCTTGTAAAATATAGCCAGAATATGAGAGATATACGTGAAGAGCGAGGGACAAGAGATAAAGGAGAATAGCATAACCAAAAGAAGACCTATCACCAGCAGTGAGTTATTCAAAGCTGACGATGGTGATGATGATGTTATAAAAAATAATATGTGGACAAGATTTAACAGTTGTTTATCACTCATGTAAAAACGCCTCAGCGACGCGGCGGCTAACCACTAAGCTATTGTGCAAATAACACACATTTTTTCTTGCGTAACAATTGCTTATTAACCCACCATTCTAAAACCCTACATTTTTAATGCAATGTAAAATAACACGTGCTCAGATCATTTTTGCATCTGTCTTCTTTGATAATACTGACAGTCATTTAATTATATAACTAAGTATGTAAACTATTTACCATTTTGTAAAACCTGAAGTAGTCATGTGCTCCCACATTCCCTTGTTCCTTAATTTAAAGGGAACATAGTATTAAAAGGAAACAGGTCTTAAATAGAGATGCTTTGAAAAAAGGGAAGCAAACAATCAATTATGTATATCAAATGGATTAAAAAAAGGTTTCTAAAGTACTGTCTTCCAAAACACCTAAAATTTTCAATACAATATATTTACTTTATTATTACTTACCCCATGTGTGACATCAATGCTTATAGAAATCAAAGATATCACCACAAATACCCACTTCATTATCTAATTCTTATTTTCGAAACACAACTCCGACTGTAAATCCCGAAACAAAACTGAAAATATGATTCAACAAATCTTTGAATTTATGGCCGAAAATCCGAAACCAAAGGTATATTTAAGTTTGGAGACTATAAATTACGTTTTAGGTAACTGCTGGTTGCCTAAACGTTTTTGATAGTTAATAAAATGGTTTGAATCCGGAGGTAATTTTATTAAACAGGTAATTTGATAAATAGTATTTGGATAAGTTCAATTAAGGTTTTTTTGTTATGAGACGAGTTGAATTATGAGATTAAATAGTTATGTAAGGGTGATATTTTTAGACTTTTTAGAAGTATGTCAGTGTAATAGGCGTTTACATAAGCAAGTTATGTAATAAATGCTATTCAAAGATCTTTAAAATTGAAAAAAAACAACAAAATCATAATTGCTATAGACATTAGCCATATGGCGAAGTTGAAGTGAATAATATGTAATTCTTGGTATTATGATATTAAAAAGCGATACATTTTTTGCATAATATTTAATAACAGAATGCAATGTAATTTTTAAGGAAATACAAAATTCTCGGCGTCATAGTCGTACATGCATTTAGCGGTCCAGTACGATGCTTCACACAAGTCTTTGTATTTCTTGGCTGAAAAAAAAACAATATAAATTCATAGTTAATTGCTTTCAATTGTATTCTTGTATTTTAACACTGCGAATCATAATAAAAGGCTGTAGATTTTCATTTTCTTCAATATTTAAAATGAATGATGTAATTACTTTAATTCATCTGGTAAAGTGAGGGGTGTGAGTATTAATTAAGGCCTTCCAATCGCACATATTTCATTTGCCGAAAGAAAGCGAAGGATTTAAACGAGAAATTGATGAAACAAGAACTACCATGTATATTCCTTCTCCTTTTTTCTTTTCCTCTACATTACAGACATTTAGTTTATTTACATATTCCTAAATAGAAAGCGAAACTATGTATCTGAAAACAGCCACGCAAAAGCAACGAGGACGCAATTAATTTCGGTTCTATCATGTACGTGCATGTCTTTCTCATAGTTTCATAGAACTGAAAACATTATAATTCCGGCAATGATTACCCCGAAATAAGCATTATTCGGCGATTCAACGGCACAAGGTCACAGCGACTGTAATTTGTGTATCTGCCTGTATTTATCTACAACCTTCTGCTAATAATGTTCAGCCATTTGTTACACACAACGTTAATATATGTTTGTTATTGTTTTCTGTATTTTAACAAAGTAGCTAAAGAATATTTCTCATCTTTATCATTTGAAATCAAAGAGTTTCGATTATAGACTCACTCACGCAATTCGACTACACCAGTGGTTAACGAACCTGACTGCTATACTAGAGGTCATGGGTTTGATACCCACTCTGTTTGTGTGATGATCACGATCCTTTGTGCTGTATTTGTATATTTATAATTTAGATAGTGCATAACCATTCCTTAATTTCAGACTGGTGAAGATTCACAGTTGTACTATATTAATTGTTAAAGGAAATAGGTAATATATTACAATAGGAAAATTGATTTTAGACTATAAGATCATATATCATCGCAAAATCACCTAATTCTACGTAAGTAAAGACAATAAGTCCACTACAATGACGTTTTATTGGTTTAAATAACAACATATACAATTTACCCACGTATAATGATAACACTAAGTATTTTATGAAATAAACCTAGGAGTCCATTTAAGGTAAATTTATCAGGCGAAGCAGACTACCACTCAAAGCAGGCTTGCCATCATAAAACTAGACAGACACACACAGGGACAAAAAGTAAGGACATCAAAATAGAGTCATTAGCGATGCCGAAACTAGATACCTATTCATCACGTATTGTTTGGTTTGTTTGCTTCACAAATATGACCAAAATAAAGTAATTAGCAAAAACAGCAAAACTATGTCGACATTTTTACACACTATGCTAATACTATTTAAGAACATTCTACAAAAGAATATTTTAATAAACTTTGGGCCTACCACCAGCTCTTAAACTATTGCAATAGGGTATTCGACTAATCAACATCTAATAAACATATCCTTTGAAAATAACAGGAAGAAAAATAAAATAGGAGCTCTATAACGAATAGATAGATTCTTTTATCCAACAACGGGGCAGAACAGCATAATAACATAGGTACGGGTCAGATGATCGTTACTCACGAGTAGTTAAAAATAATAACACCTAGTGATTGTATCAGAGCTACAAAATATATACATTCTAAACTACTGCGCAGTTTTTCCCCTTATTTTTTGAAGTTATACTTATTTTCGCGCGTTGGAGAAAAAATATGGAAGTGAATTTTTATGATGCGCTTCACGCTAATCGTGAAGTTATTTCTAGGTGGCATGAAAATCGTTCCAGTCGTATATACGCTAATAAAACCTTTTCTCTTTAAATAAAATATTTTTCATTAAATTTCATATTTATCGTTAACCACTACTGCATTTTACTATTTTTTTTCTCCATACGCCAAAGGAATATAACTTCTAACGCGTGTTCAGAGGTACACAAACTATTTGTTTTTTAGACATCTTTCGACTTACTGATGTCTTTGCAGTGTGCGGCGGCTGCTTTGACCGCAGTCCTCATCTCAGCTGGAAACATGACGTCTACTTGCTTGATCACAGCCTCATAACTCAACTTATTGTTCTTGACCTGAAAATATTTCATTTGGATATACCTGATATATATTTTAAAGTCAAAGGCATTCTCAGAATAAAATTAAATGCAAAAAAAAGAGATCTGTGTATAGCTTACAATAGCAATAATACAATAAAATATACAAATAAAAAAGTCATTAAACTATCAAATGAGGTCACAGACTCATGTTTGGTAACCTTTTTTATCTTTTCTCTATTTAAAAATCGGATCCTTCTTTTTGGAATCGAATTAAGTTCCATAATTTTTATTCTTCCTGCATACAATTTACATGTTACCTTAGAGAACATTTAATAATTAAAAAAAAAACGAATTAAATAATAAAATTCAATGACAGCAATTGCACTCTGAGCTCAGATTTATTGTGAGATATTTTTGATGCTGTAGATGCTTACTTTTGAAGGTTTTAATCTTTAAAAAACATCAGCTAGTCATTACTATGATCCTTGCATGACTTATATCTCTGCATCTATTACTAAACATTCGACAAGATTATTAAAGTGCGAATACCGACATTTTCTCACCGCCAGCTGTTCCATGGCAACGGTTTTGGCGTCTTTTCTCCATTGTCATCTGGCTGTTAATGCAGTCATAATATATTTATAACAATACACTACGAGTGAATAAAATGCTTACCACTTGTGTCATAGTATAAACACAGGCAATGTAGCACATGACGTTACGACTCTCGATAAATTTTCCCTTTTCAATATCTCCGACTTCCTCTGAAATAACATAGTTTATGATTATTCTGGACATTGATCTTATTTCTCAAGATCTCTGCCTGTTTAAAGAGGTAATATGAACGTCACAACGTATTTTTTTTCTAAGAGTTATTTTTCGTGGCCACCGCAACGTCTTTTAAAATGAAAAGGAAAGCTAGACAACTCTATTCTTAAGGAAACTTTTCTAAGCTTACCTTCAGTCACATCATTTTTCGGCATACACGATTTTTTCATGAGCTTCCCAGAGTTCTTAAGCTGTTGTCTTGTCATCTACACAAAAACAAAAAAAATATGCCTAGTTCTAATTCGAATGCTATAATTAGCTAAAGACAAATTTGTATATATTCTCTTACCCCATGACAGATCCCAAAAAATAAATAAAAAGTCCAAAGAACATAACACAAGGTTCGAATGTTAACGATATTCATGATGACGTCTACTCCAGCAAAGTATTGTAAAAAATATCACTTAGTAGTATTTATAGAAGGCGTTTTTCTACTTAGCAAACATGAATGATTGATTGTAGGGAATCTTACATTTAGACAATAAAATAACTTGTTATTTGGTCCTCGTCAGCTGAAATGATTCATAATGATGTCCTAATAGATGGTCATTGGATATAAACGCTTTGAATAATACTTACATGAATACTAGTGATGTACGTCGTGGGTTAGAAATATCAGAGAAAGACTTTGGTTAAATTGTGGGTCCCGGCTGTTTTTGGTACATCTTTGATAGTCGTTACAGATAGTCAGAAGCTTGAAAAGTCTGACAACCAGTCTAACCAAGGGGTATCGTGTTGCCCAGGTAACTGGGTTGAGGAGGTCAGATATGCAGTCGCTCTTTGTAAAACACTGGTACTTAGCTGAAACCGGTTAGACTGGTAGCCGACCCCAACATAGTTGGAAAAAGGCTAAGACGATGATGATCAGAGATAGACTTTGGCAATGTAGAGCATAACCCGAATCAGGTACTTAATTTTTTGATTGGCTAGGGAAGTAGGTGAGTGAAATAAATTTGGTCATGTTACTAGGAAAAACTCTCAAAGTAATAACTTCAATATTTTATGTCTCCTTGCATAAATAAATTGAATAAATTGATAAAACCTCTTTCTTTAGACGTTGAACTTAATACTACCTGTATCATTTCTGGTTGAGACTAAAATTCCTTCAGTTTTCCTTTGTAATGTTATTGCACTCGCGGAAGAGACGCTCTCTTTGCTCTCTACGCCATGTTGTAGTCTGTCACGCTTCCACAATTACAATTCTTACTTCGAGAGGTAGGAACTTCTGGGCTACCAAGGAGTTCCAAGAATAACTTAATAACTAAATTGTAATCTCAGTCAGATTAACAAGAGTGCACCATAAAATAATTAATGACACGTGTCTGTCAAACTGTGGCTTTAGAACAAGGAAGCCTATAACTAGCAATTAATGATCACTGAACTTGTTATTATAAAACACTATCAATAATGTGACCATGATTTATAACTCTCCACTGAGACTATTTCTTTTGATTCCCTATTGGGATAAATTATACTAGATAAAATTGTAATACTGAAAAATCTTAACTGTTTAACTATGCATACGTAAGCAGCACTAACTATTTTTCAATTATGTAACAAATATTCAATAGTTCTTAAGATTTTCACACAAATTATTCTATAAGTAAAAACCAATAAGTCTTAATTAACTAAATATGAAGATTAATTAATTTGAGTGATGCTTGTTTCTTTTAAAAGGCTCAACGTTTAGGAATACATTGACCACAGATGGTTCTTGCTCCAAATTATAACACTACACTATCACTGCTTTTGTCTTCCTTAATTAAACTTTACTTAAATAAGTTCTGGCAAGGGCAAGGTAAAGAAGGCAGAAAAGTAAACAGTATATGATTGACAATGAAATTTCTCTTAACAATGTATTTTATGGACAACCTTACTATCACAGTTAAAGATCATAGCACAATTAAACAATCACGGCCCTCATAAATAGCTGTCAGTCAGGATCAAGGTTTTCATTAAATTAGTGGCGATGACATCGACCTTATAGTGGGCACTCCTGAAAGAAAATTGAAAATGTTTTTCTTAGGCATTGTGAAGTTTTTGTTACTCGTTGTTACGTGTGAAGCTGTGAGTCTATTTTAAAATAAGCAATTGTTTGTTCAAATAAATGTCTCGAATGTTTTCTTTACTTTTTTGCTGAAGAAAGTGGTACAAATTAATTAACTGATACAATAATACCTACTTTCTAAAAGTTTGAATAGTTTACATAAGGAAGCCAGCATGAATTTCGATACATACTATGTTGATACAATGTAGATCATAGAATCATAGAATTTTAGTTAATTGAATTAGTAATGCCATTGATATTTTTCTAAGTACGGGCTTTTTCGTTTTAGATGACCATGAAACAAATCAGGAACACGGGCAAAATGATGAGGAAATCGTGTCAGCCTAAAAACAATGTCGCAGACGGTAAGAATAAGAATGATTGAACTTCACTTTTCAACTTTTGCAATATAATTTATTAATAGCCCATTTATTAATTGTAAAAAAATACACATAGTATTTACTTTTTTTCAATGTAACTTACAATGAAGTTATTTGATTTAGAAAAAATCGACCCACTTGCTGACGGGGTCTTCATAGAGGAAAAGGAAGTCAAGTGCTACATGGCCTGTATTATGAAGATGGCTAATACGGTTCGTAAAATATACTTATAGATACGATATTCATATTTTAACTAAGGGCTTTCTTCCTGCCACTTAATCTTATGCGGGGGGCACACTAACGAGAAATGCTATTAATTATCACGATTATGGACGTCAAGCGTAGGTGTAGCGACAACGTTGGCTGCTAGTATAGCTCCAGCAAAAACTAATACATTGCTATGTGTGGAAGAAAGAACGGTCTAAGCTACGTTGTGCTCCTCTTGCTTACATAGTTGTAACGTTTTAGATCAAAGATGTGGTAGGCCCCCAGAATTGATTTTAAAGATGACGCACTTTCTACCTGTTTATTACGTTCCTACAAAATTTTTAACTCTACAAACTAGTAGTCCTACAAACTCAATGTATCATGCAGTCCTTATTAAATTTATAAAGCACCTCGATTTTTTTAAAGAATTTATTTTATTACTTTTCCTATAGATTAAAAACGGCAAACTAAACTACGAAGCAGCCATGAAGCAGGCTGACCTTCTGTTACCTGATGAAATAAAGGAGAGTGCAAAGGAAGCCATCACAGCCTGCAGAAAAGTTGGTATGTAGAAATATATTTGTCTATCAGTTTGATTAATTATTGCTGTAGTAGGCAGGAGAATAAAATTAGCTTACACCAAATATTTTGCATGAATTTTCGAATAAGTTATTTGCCCACACGCAATATTGTGCCTATTTTAAAATAACCCCTTAGGTTTCACTATAAAATAATTAGGTAATTTTCTGAAATGATCTTAAATATTGTTGTAAAAAACCCCTTGACTTTGAAGTTCTTCTTTTAATTTCTAGCGGACTCTGAAAAGGACATCTGCGAAGCCTCATTTAAAACTACAAAATGCATCTACAATGAAAATCCGAGCATTTTTTACTTTCCATAACTTTAATTTTCTTTTGGTTCGTATTAAATTTATAGTCAAAAATGTATCGTATTTACTTCTGTGTTCGTCATAATCAAAAGTTTATATTCCAAGTAGGCCGTTTTTCAGGCAATTTTAAAATACAATAATATTTTATTACTTCGGAACCGACATGACACTCCACAGAAGATGTTATCACCGTGGATCACACTTTTCTACAAGAGAATCGAAACGTCGCGCACAATTGGTTCGACGTGATGACTTATACCATTCGGTTGCTCCATTATTATTTAATTATTATCTAAAAAAAATTTAAGTCTTTCTAGAAGATTAAGAGAAGCTTCAAACAGAAGAGACGAAAAGAGGAGGAGGTTAGAGTCACAAAGGAGACTTTCTGCTCCTTTTTGCCCTGGTATAAGCAGGACTATGTAACTACATACTGTACCTGTATCCTGTTACTTATTTAAGAAAACATTACAATCGCAATGTTAATAGTTGTACAAGTTTTCAAAGAACAAAAAACTCGACATCCTATCATAAAGATTGTTCTCGATTGTCTACACAAACAAGTATTCAAGATTTCTTTCTGATCTCGGAAATCTATTATCTGATGTGAACGTGAATATAAAAACGCAGTTACTTAGCACAGCAGCTACTTTGTCGCAGCCATTTATCAACTTCCGCCTAACATGAACAAATACCATCAATTTTCAAGATAATGACTTGTTAACTTGCAATTTTTTCTAACAATTATTTACGCCTACATCGCTTGTACCTGCATAATGTGGTAGATGTAGGTAGTGTATCTAGATACATTGTAAAGGGAGATTGTCCATGTATATTGTCCATGTATATCCTGGGACAACTCACACACGGTTATCTGATCCCATGCTAAGCAGAGCTTGTGTTATGGTAACCAGACAACTGATAAACTTACTTATATATTTCTAAATACATACATATTATAGATAAATTACACCCAGACACCAGAACAAATGATTATGCTCCTCACACAACATTTGTCCTGGGCGGGAATCGAACCCACGACCTCTGTTATAGCAGTTAGGGTCACTAACCACTAGACCAACAGGCCCGTCGAGCTCAACTCAACTCAACACTCAGAGAAATTCGTAGGTATAATAATATCATGAATATCAACAAAGTTTAAATTAAATCTAAACAAAATAATTTAAATTATCGACTTAGAAAATGTTCTAAGAGAAAAATTAAGAGCTACACTAACTATCCAGGTAGGTACAATGGAATCTTTTATATTTTTTGACCTGCTAGAAATCCTCATGAACTTCCTTCGCCCTGGGGAAGGCGAAGGGAAGTGCCGGATCCTTAGCGGCTAAAACCTCCGAAACTGGTTGTCCATTCCTTATAATCGGGAGCGAAACGGGAACGCCTTCGAAGACGAATACGAAAGGTACAAACGACGTTTCTGAGTTTGGTCCCTGAAATGTCAAAAAAGGAGACAGGTTGTATGTACCGAACTGGAAGATATCATTTCAGGCGGTAGAAGCTGTAACCTGGACTAAACATATAGTATGTACAATAAAAAGCAAAAAGTAGGTGCATAAGCACCTGCACATCCATCTATAGTTGTTACCCATGGACTACCCAGGTATGTAAGGCTGTGTACATTACCAATATCGGATAGTAGTATGGGTGATTATTAATATTTTATACATCAGACTACAATATTTCAAATACCTAATTTGTACAATAATCAAATAGCAATCTATAAAAATTACAGCTACAAACAAAACCAACGAATTGTGACCAATGCCATCAAAATATATGTACTACTTACAGATATTAAAGCGAAATTTAATTGTCTGATATTTATAGCGTTTAATTAAAAATCACGTTTTAGATTAGAGCTATACCCGGTACAGGTGAGCAAAGAACTAACGTACGTCACAGATCATTATGATCATGGCATATGAATTATTGTAATTGTTATTACACAATCAAAACCAATTTAAATGCGCAATTAAGATGGTATCGTCAATCCATGAACATACAGGTACCAATTATTCGATGGGTGGGATGGACATGGAACTTAATAACTTAGGCATATTTTGATAATGAGCTCAATCCGAATATGAATGTATAAAAGGATTGTTTTAGGCCAATATTTGAAGTTTTTTGTCATCTCCAACAAAATGTTTATTCGTTTCTTATTATGCTTTGGTTTGATGCAGTTTTATGGGATCCAGGTAAGTGAAGATATTTTTATAATTAATTCAGATCTAAATTCTTACTTCCTAGACTAACCTTCCTTTTTAAATAAACGAAACAAAAGAGACTAAATAAATTGACTCTTTTCTGATGAAATTATTTTACTAGATACGTATAATGCACGTTTAATTAAATCGCCATTTTTTTCAGGCTAGAACTTTCGATGAGATAAAATCAATGTTCATGAAAAAAGGCCTTGACTGCATCCAAGAGCACCCAATAGCTACAAGCGACATGTTATTGTTCCAACAACATAAGATCCCTGAAACTACGGACTCAAAGTGCTGGATAGCATGCGTGTTTAAAAAAACTAATTTGGTAAGCTGTCAATTACATTAAATAGTTTTTATCTTGTGGTCTTCAAGTGTCTGCCATCCAACTTAAATAAAGTAAGGGTTGTGGAAAAGAGATGATAAATTATGACATGTAGTGCACAATCTCACTTCCACACCTTACATAGTCTAACATAAAGAGTGCTGGAATTCCCCTGTGCCTGGGTAACGGAGAAAAGTTGAATGAGAATCCATGCAAAATAAATTTAAATCGAGCCATGAGCGAAACCACACCAATGGGCTTAGATAATGATAGAGGCAAGAAACAAACGACAAATGATTTATTAAGATGTTTATGCACAGATTGACAGCAAAGGAATGTACGATGTAACGACTACATTATCAATGTTCGAGAATGACCACGAAGACGACCCAGCGAAGCAGGAAAGCTCTAAAAAGTTATTGGAAAAATGCAAGATGGGTATGTCTCATATTAAATTATCATAACTTGCACATTTAAGTAATATTTATCATCGACTGCGCTTGTAAAAATTTCGCTTGTCTGTTTTGGGCTAACTTAGCTGGTGTACAATTTTATTAATGAAGCTTTGTATTATTCTTTTCGTCTCCTAACAGTGAACGATGAAACAGTGGACGATGGCGAGGAAGGCTGTGACAGATCTGTGCTGTTATACAAATGTTTCATTGAACATGCACCAAAGGTAAATATTATATATTATGTGCTTGTACAATAACGATGACACTTGCAGTTTCCTACGCTGATAATACGACATTAATCTTCCTTCAATCCTTGTAGTGAACAAAACACTGGCGTGATCAATTGATTTAGCAATAGAATTGATATGAAGGCCCAGTTTCACCATACTCTGTTAATTATTTAAAGATCTGTTGAAAAGAGCAAAATTTATAATTTTACAAGCACCTTGACATCCGATTATTTTGAGAACGATAAAATAATGATGATGAGTATTGACAGTGAATTTTCCGCCCCGTACTAATGGAATACCCAAAAACAAAAAAAAAACACTTATTGATATTATCCTTCAATTCCTGTTTCAGGTAGGATTCCCGCTATCTCCTCTGGATTAACCCAAAAAAAACGGCAAAGCAAAATAAAATTACATTAATGAGCAATAATAATGTTATTTATTGATTAACCTTAAAACACTTTAAACAACAGGAGACTCTAAAACATTGAATACAAAATATTATGTATACGTATTATGCAAAGTTTTTAAGTATATATTTTATGAGATACTTGAATGATATCTACAGAAGGGCAAGATAAATAATACGCACAATTTCAGTAGAATGCCAAAGACATACAAGTAGTGTCCAGAAATTCTTTAAAAATACTTTTTGACGAGACATTTTGACATTCTTTTTCCAAACGATATTGCCAACTTAACAGTATCAGCGCAAGACTTCTTTTTAATCTGGTTATAATAATGACAACCAGCTACAACCACTTTATTACGTCCATATGACGGCTGAGTTGCGGCTTGAACTAAAAAAAATATATAAAGACGCCTATTTAATTTCCACACAATGTTGAATAATATTATTCTTATTTTCGATTAATAACATTATTTTAAAATAAGAATATATGTTTATCAACGAGAATCCTTTGCAATTTGAATTGTTTAATGCGACTTTTAAAAAAAGATACTCTCCAAAAATATAAAAAAATACATAGCTTGTACGTTACTTAGCACATTTAACTAAAAGTTAAAATATTATATTATGCAAAAATTGTACAAAAAGCTTTTATACATATAAAAATGAAAAAAATATTATGCCGGACTTGTACAATATACATAAAATACATTAATATCTATGAGATATGAAGACAGTATAATATAACGATGACATACAATGACAATATTGTAATTATAACTGACATGAAACATCTTAAAACGTGCGTAATAGTGGACTTAACAATGACTAGTGCTTAATTATGTACTTAACACACATACAATAACATTTTATTCGAGAGATTTCATAGTCCTACTGACCTTAATATAATTGATTACATTTTGTGCAAACAATTTAATTGGTGATTAAACATGAAAAGACAATAACCTGACTCCTTTATAAATTCTGTTTATATAATCTTACATATTATTGGCTACCCTATATACGAAATAAAGTAGATAGATAAAAAGTATTACAAAGTATGGTCCAAAGTAAGCAAAGTACGAAAATTTATATAATTGGTCCAAAGAGTTTGGATATACATAAACCGTATCGAAAGGTTTCACTACTTAGATATGCCATTGCATAAAATACATATGAAAATAGCCGACTACGAGGGTACACTTCTGATTCACATTTCATTTTATTTCTAACCCTACAGTATGTGTTACAAAACGCAAGTCTTTCAACATACCCACGCAGCCCCATAAATATTTCATATTAAATACAAATATTTATCTATATATATACATAAATATATAAGCACTACTTTATATTAAATACAAAACATACATATTTGACATAGAAAATACATAATCACATTATGAAAAATATATAGTCTACATTGGCACAGTATAAATACTATATATCAGAGCATACATATAAAGGCGATTTATGAAAAGGGCATAACAGGTATAATAATTTCAAGGTGAAAATTAATAGTATTACCAAACGAATCAAAATGTTATTTATTTAATTAATCCCAGTATAATAGTCAAACATCCATCAAAATTGGTTTAATTCTCTAAGACGTAGTAAAACTGTGTTTGAATATTATAATAGGGTTAATCGCAGTTATATTATTATAATTAATAACAAATATACAACAAATGAAACAATCATCACCTAAATTAAACTCAACTTTCACAATGGCAAGTCATTGAACAGACCACAATTATTATTTATTTTTATATCAGATACAACAATAGTAATTTGAATCTACACATACAGACTAACATTTTAACTTGGTTTACATAAGACGCAATAGTTTTATTTGCCAGGTGCGTCTGCCAAAAACATTTATAAGGTACTCTACTAATATAGGTACATAGCTTAGGCGCCCTGTTCTCAATGATATTTACGTGGTTTCACATAGTATTATTAATTATGTCTTTTATTTTAATTTTATAGAAAGTCGAAATACAATTTACTAACAATTACATTTTAATAGAATCACTACTACACTGAGAAACCCGTTCTAGAACATTTATCTAAATTCTAAATACGAGAATAGGTCGTTCGAATATCATCAAATAACGTGACGTACGTTTAAAATCACTACGGTTCATGCGTAGTGAGTCAGAGGAATAACTGCTTGGTTATCCCACAGCTTTTTGATTGAAGACGTGAGAAGAAACATCGTGCGAATTGCGATACATAGCCGGCGCTGAAAAAGCTTCAAAGGTTTTCAGTGTTTTACAACTTGCACCATATTTCTCGCGAGTCTATATAATACGACATCAAGAACAAAACCACTTGATAAGCTGCAACTGAATTGTGCTTTTGATCTAAAATATATATATATATCCTATATTCTTTGAGTTGCACATCAACACTCCTATTCTACCAGAAATAAAATTTTAAACAAATAATTATAATCTTCTATCTGTCAATCACTATGCACGTGAGCTCAGCAAAACAAAACGAACTGCAGTCATTAGCACTGGTCCCCGTCACTGTGTCGCGGGAGGAGTGCTGATCCCCGTCTATTCGACGATGACGAGGTGACCTTCAGAGAGGGTCTCGTCCGGATGTTATATGCTGTCGTAGCTGTTGGGGTCGGGCGACACGGCGGGCCCGGCGCCGCGCGCGGGCAGCCTGCAGCCGTTGCACAGGAACATCCAGCCATCCTGGAATGGGGAGAATTTACATTTATTCAACTTTCAACAATAATTGTTTACTGTACATATTTTTTTACCTAACATGGATACAATCATTTTTTAGGAAGTATTATTATTAATGGAGCAAAATAAATAGGCGCGCAAATCCAAATGTAAATGGATCAAAACTGTACAAAATAAATTCATGATCTATCTGTTAGGGATTGAATATTTAAACGAGTATTTAAATATTTAAGTTTATTTTTTGCGTGTGTAAATTTTGAGTAATTATATATTTTTTAAATGTGCCTTATCTTTTATAGGTAACTGGCAAACTTACCTTTACGAGGTTAGGCAGATCAGACCAGAAACCAAGATTCGGTATAACTTCAACGCCCGTTGCTCCCATCAAGAACTTCTTGGTGCAGACTCCCAGGACCAGGTAGAAGATGATTAAAGAGAAGAACACGATCAGCAAAGTAGATCCGGTGGACCTGCCCCCTTCGTCTATTAGCTTAAGACACGCATCTCGCGAATAGAATGCAAGGACCTGAAATATTCATGTTACAATATTATCGTAATTACAAGACAATATAGGGTTCTAAATATAAGGTGGAAACCACGTTTAGGCAAACGTAGTGTAGGACGCCCTGCGGCACGATGGACCGATGATTTGAAGAAGGTGGCTGGCAGCGGATGGATGCGGACTGCCCAGGACCGGGATGGTTGGCGCTTTTTGGGGGAGGCCTACGTTCAGCAATGGACGGCGATAGGCTGAGATGATGATGAAGATGATGATAGGGTTCTAAAGCGCTTAGCTTTTTTAGCGCAGCTCTATGCGTCTATGTCATATAATAATATTTCATTGTAGGTAATGCAATATAATATGGAGGATCAAATTCAGCTTGCAATATTCGATTACAGACCGATATACGGACAAAAGGACAGGTAAAAATAAATAAAACATGACAATTACTTTCGTGAGACGGATCATGCTTGACTCACGCGTATATATCTTGACGGAGTCCTTAATCGACTTCGCCGAGTCTGCTCATGATTAAGGACTCCAGATATGTCCAAAACTAGTCGGACTTCCCGAAATAAATTATTAATTATATTAATAAAAACAAAAGCTAAGGTCGCTTTTGTTTTTGGGGTGAAACTGAATGAATTATTGATTAATGATTTTGAATTCACGATATTCAAATATGTCGCACTTTCAATATAACTTTGCTACAGTCAAGACAGGGAAAATGTTTTTTTTGCGGCTACGATGGCAAAGGTATTTTATTCAAATATCCGTTGGAAGTAAGGCCGTGGGGGTTGCGTCTATCAACATCGATTCCCCGGGATTATGTTACGTTATACATGTCTGTGTGTGACTGTGTGTTAGTACATAAATGAACTCCGTTCGATAAAATTGTAATTTGACACGACTCGCGAGAGATTTATTCAACTTTCAGAAACCACAGCTTATAAAAAAAAATTTAACTGGTTGGCCAGACATGAACTTATGAACCCTGTTTTCTTTAAATGAAACCTCAGTCACAATGACAACAAGACTAACTAGGTATAATAAGGATAATAACATATCTTGATAACATACCATTACAATATTATAACAAATAACGATTTCCAGTGAGTTAACACAATTACTGTCAGATAATTGCGTTTGGCAAACGGTAAAATTACGTATAAAGCAACTGCAGTTCGCCGCGCTACGTTCAAGGACGTCTTGGCATGTGAAAATAAAGATTTCCCGTATACAGTTTTATTAATACATGCATAGTTATATTATGTGTCTGGAAAATGATAATTACTAACAAAATACTTATTTTTCATCACCGTAAGACATTGTCTGTAGTTAAAAACTTGGTAAATCCCATATATGAATGTAAATATTTTTACTGGTATCCCTTATTAAAATGTACCGTAATAAATTATTATAAAAAATATTCTTAAAAACACTTAATTTTAAATACTACCAGAAGCCTATTGTTAAACATGGCAACTGTATATATTGTTGGAACAGGTGCTTTACAATAAATGTTCCAAATGAAAATTATCTTAGAATATTTCAAATAAGCTAACTCAATCAAGGTTTCCTGAATATTATACCTGATTTCTGTAAGTTCATTGCACTTCGCAAGCAGACTAGATTAATCAGCTAGATTAAGAGAAATAAAAAACAAAAATAATTATAGCTTTATGTTATCAAAATACCTACTTGAACGAAATATAATGTGTCCTTGATAGAACACATGTCTTTTCATGTTGACTTATTATTTTAATATTTAAATATTAAGTAAACAAAGATGATACTCACAATTTTATCTGGTTCCGATAATGAATACACTTGTAGCCTGTTCTCTGTCTGAGCGCACTGCAAAAGAACTATAGTCTCTCTGAAAAACAAGAATGTTTCATTTAAGTCTACTTTGTTATTATTCAAACAATTTGTTATATAGATAAAAAAATTAAACAGAGAAAACAGTTGGTTACTAATAAGACTGGTCATACAATAGAACGAATAGGAATGTATCAACAAGAATAAAATTGTAATGTAGGTTTTACTACCAGGGTATTTATTCATTAGAATAATAATTAATAACATGGCTATTTTGAGGATTTAGTAACTTTTATCCTCAAGTGAAATCCGAGCTTGTGACACTCAAAAGTAATGCATAAAATCATTATTCATACATGTTTAGTAGTTTATAATGGCTGCAATATTATACTTACGATGGACCATTTGGATATACAATGGAGTCACCATCATCAGAAAACTTGGAGATGTTAGTCCTGCCCATGAAGTCATAGGAGCCTTCCTCAAACTTATATGTGCTCGTTGTCACATTCAGTAAGTTCATAGTACTTACATGTCGACAGATCTGCAATTTTGGAACCATACATTAAAAGCTTCATGTAACTGGTATATAACTGAAATACTTTTTGGAAAACTAGCTCTGATTTAAGGAAAACCGAACAATTTAGCTAGCTGATTGTCTATCAGTTGACATCAACTGATAACAAATGAGTTATCAACCACAGAAACTACAAGTGAACTGAATTAGTTCTGATGATTTATTGATGATTGTTAATTAGCCAGAATCAAGGGGTAATTGCCCTGTAATGACTGGGGCATGAATGACTAAAGAAAGGCTGTTGTGCTATGAGGTAATCTCATATAATCATATCTGTTTTGACTATTTCCACTATAGAAGTATTATCAAGATATATGATCATACTAAGTGAAGGCAAGGAAACATTCAGGAGATTTTAATTTGTTTTTTCATATATTTATGGATGGTTTTTGGAATGCATTAGTTTTGCGTTGGTCTATAGAAAACATTTTTCTATAGACTTCCATAATTTACATGGTTGGTACAATTTTTTAATCAAGGTACAGGAAAATCCAACATAAATATACTTTGGTTTTTCCTAGCTTGTAGCTAAAGTGTATGAATATCTGATAGGCCTTTTGTTTACAAATATGTTTATATATATATAGGAAACAACATATTATATAAATAGGTTCCTGCACTACAAGCTAAATTGCAGAACATTGTTGTTGTTGGCAATGGTGGAGTATAAAACAATAAACAAAACATTGTTATATCTCAATGCTTATTTTGTTTAACAAAAGGATTAAATTACTAAATGATATCTCTAAACTATCTACAATAGTGATATTTAGTTTTGTACATGTATACTTCCAAATGAGATACAATCAGATGTATTTTATAATATATTATTATTAAAAAAAAGCTTTCACTTGATTATATATTCATGTTTGCAAAGAATCAGTCTCATTAATTGTTTGTTTTAAGCCTTCCTCAATACATTCAACATATTATTACGCAGGTATAAGTATTACTTCATCTTTGTGAGCTCTGAGTGGCTCACAATCTATAAAGGTAAGTAATATGTTATCAACCTCTCATGTTACAAAAAAAAACCGGTTTCGGTAATTTATTCCCAACTTGTTGGTTCATATGTCGTAATACAAATTTGATCAATATTATATTGTAATTATTGAACTAACTGTTACTAACTTACCGATAAAGGTGATGTACAGGTATTCAGTAGATTGGGCTGGCTCACGTTGATATTAATATCGAGGCAAGGATGATAATAGTACGTACTCAATTCGTACTGCGTACCATTATTTTTGACCATGAACTTATCTGCTGAATAAAATGTAGTTGATTTTGCAGGAGTTAGGTCGATTCCGGTGCCATTTGGAAATGCACAAACGCACGGAGCCTTTACCGCACAAATGTCTTTAGCATTCACAAAAGATGTACACGACAAATACACAACAAAGAAACCGAAAATATTTAGGGAACCCATTATGGAGGGTGATCACTTTTTCTACCTATTATTTGTTAAGCTATTATCCTCTTTGTCTACTTTTAACGACGTACGAATATTCCTCGCCCAATGAGCAATCACAATCGACGTAAAATCGAAAAATGATCTATGATGAGAAATTGAAGATTCAAGATACCACAGAACACGAAAACAGATAGTAGACAATTAATCAAATGAAACAGCTGGATCACTAGTGGACACAGATAATACAAAGGCCGACGCCCAAAATCTATTTTGACAATTTTTAATTGAACGTTTGTAATTATAACGAAAATATTATGTAGAAATACAATTTATAAAATAATACTGTTTGAATTAGCCATACTTTCTAATGTAAGAATTTTCTACAAACAGTAAATGAAAATCAATAATCTCCATGTCAGTTAACAACTTTCATTTCTGATTTGACTTGCTGTTAAAATTGTCATTGTCAATTTTATGTCATGAATATTGTCAAATAGCATGGAAACATGGTTTATGTTGTTGTTGTGTGCTACTTTTGATAAAATTCTATAGTTGACTTGCGAATGCGAATACACAAATAATAGAAGTACACGATAAACTATTACTTGAACTTAGTCAGCATGGCTGATAAAAAAAAGAAAATATTTGCTCCCAAGGTTTGTTTCTTCTGTTGATAAAACATGTACAATAATAATTCGCAGCTGGTTTAAACAGCATCAGGGTCCAACAACTGCAGCAATGCACAGGAGTAGGAATAATTTATTTATGAGTTAATACGACAAAAGTGATGCATAAAAGTATACTAAACATTACAGGAAGCAACAACTCCAAGAAGGCCAGTGATTTTGAAATCTGATCGTGATACTACAAAAGATCCAAGCAAGGAGAAACCAGAGAAAGAAAAACAGCCAACTATAATACTAAAGACTAGAGAACAGAGCACACCAAAGGAGGAGCGACCCCAGAGTCCGAAAACTATCAAGTCTTCAACATCAGAAGGAGATGGCCCAAACCCTTGTAAAATAGCACAAAATGAGAGTAAAGAAAAGAAAGGAGCTGGTATGTATTGATTTGAAGTAGTGTTTTACTTTAAGTCTACCAAGAAGTAGCAGTAAATTGTATTAGATGGACAAATTGAAGATTAAGAGTTATAGATTCTGCTTGTACAGTATCAGCCCAAGATTCAGACATTTTATAATTAAGGCTCTTTTAGTATAGCAAACTTATTGACCTACTGTCACAGAATGTTTTATTTGTTTGACTATTGTTTTAAATCCAACAGAATCTTAAATATACAATCAAAATCATTTCTTGTCATACTTGAATAATCAACTGTTCAACATAGGCCTCCCTATTGTTGAACATGTTCACACATATTAACACTGTCTTACTGTCTGGAACCTCTCATGATATACTTGAATAAAATTTATTATATGTAATTTCAGACCAAAAACCTTCTCCCCCACTGAAGTACATGACACAACCTGTAAAGCTGCTGGATGAGAACTTGGAACTGAACACCAGTGCTTTAGAGTTCCTCCATGACTCAAGCACTAATTATCTAGTTGTTGGGATAATGGGTAAGCGCATCAATTTACAAACCAATCATTCAATTTTCAGGTAGTTTCTTGTATCCCGAGATACAGGATTTCATAGTTTAAGAGGCAGTAGTTATTATACCCATTTATTTTAATACTTGTAAAAGGTAGACTCTGATGTGTCTTGTGTATCTTAATGTGTCTTTTTATCTAGAACAAAGTTTAAAAATAAAACAACTAAAAACCATATAAAGTAACAGTTTATATTACCATCAAAGCTACTACTAAGATACGTATATGTTTGTTTATCTATTTTATGTGTTTGTATAAAAAGACATCAAGATTGTTTACCTTTGTAAATACCAGAAACAGATAGTAAAGGTCTGAAAATGGTTTAAATTATAATTAAAATTTACCATCACAATACATTTGAAAAAACTATGTAGGTAAATACTATGAAAAAAATCATTAAATTTTATTCTAAATCATTGCAATTTTCAGAATTCTTGGCCTTTGCCATCAATCAAAACATTGTGATACATACTGTGAAGTAGTGCATATTGCAGGCACCCTCTCCTTTCATTAAGTTCTTTGTTTAACAGTTAAAAATATAAATAAATTGTTTAATAATTACAGGAACTCAAGGTGTTGGTAAATCTATGATATTAAACTTAATTGCTACAAATGTTCATGATCAGAACCTATGCAACCTAATACTAAATTCTCATGACATACCAGCTGATAGCACATTTGACAGTAACGATATAGCTCCCCTGGAGAAACAAATGGATACACTAGAGTTTGCAGATTCGCCTGAGAAGGCAACTGAACCAAATGAAAATATTTTCAAGTTCAAAATGCAAGACATTGAGCAAATTGAGAAAGGTGTTCATTGTACTAAAGGTAAGAAATGAGGCTATCACATTTAATTATTGAAAACTGATTATATTATATTAAAATGGTTACTTTCTGTAAGGTATCCCGATATCAACTTACGAAAAATCGCAACAACACAGTTGCACATAAGATGAATAGTATTAAAATACAAGGATACAACTATACTATAAAACACCCTAATCAGGATATCAATCTTGATTTGAAAGTTATAAACTCTTCCTTTCACTGTTGGATTAGGTGCTTTGAACTCGGTACTATTGCTACTGTGTAAGCGACAAACGTTTCGCTTCCACCAAAGTAATCGTACTATCTTAATGACGATGAAGTTGTTAGCAAACCGAAAACAAATACCTATAAAATTTCAAAACCTGTGTTGCAGGTATTGACATGTATATCACAAATGATCGAGTAATTCTCCTGGACTGCCAGTCCTTATGGTCACCGTCGCTTATCGAGGAGTCCAACACAACAATCACAGCAAGAAGTGCTAACGTGGTGACAGTGGACTGTCTGCAAATCGCTTCGTATCTCATGGCTATATGTCATGTGCTAATCGCCGTGCAAGACTGGTTCACTGACTATAATTTTCTCAGGTAAACTATTAAAATCCATAAGGGCCATCATAACACGCCACTGACAAATAAACTTTTTAAAACCTCACTTGCCTAGATGTCGGTTTTGAATGTGGCTGAGGGAAAGTCCATACCTATCAATTTTAACCTCTGCGACTACCGTGATACAAACTCAGAAGTTCCAACATAGGCAGGCGCCGTTGTAGAGTAAAACCGTTTTGGTTCCAGCGACTTTCGCTAGTGTGGGATCTTAAAATTAACTAAAATGTGTATGCACACTCACATGTCACTTTATTTGCCCTGTAATAAAGCCTGATACAAATACTTAGAATTTTAGTTTTACTTACTGATGGCCTTTTGCTTGCGTATGTATTTATCTACATTCACTACTCATTAAAACCACGTACCAGTAGCACACATTTGCCTGCGCCCATATTCAGCGCAGCACATCCCAAAGTATTTTATGACAATTATAAATATTATTTAAAACTGATGAAGTGCCTAAATTCTCGAGCATAGGTTAAGTTAAACACATGAGCAGTTTTTGTCTTAGTAAAACTATTCTCTTTTTCAACGTTTTGAATACTTGCAACAGATACATTCAAGCTGCTGAGATGCTAAAGCCTTCGCTGTCAGCCTCCAACTCCGTATCAACCAGTCAAGAGGGGTCAGAGTCCACGGGCGGTGGTGAGAGTCACCCACACTTACTCCTACTACACAACCGCTGCCAACTCGAAGATTTTACTCCTGAGAGTTTGAAAATTATACAAGATCTATATAGGTGAGTTTCTTTGTTTCAGTTTTATTAACCATAATGTTTTGCATATTTTTGAAGTTTTATTTGTTATTTTTTGCTTACATTTAATTTTACTCCTAACTTCTATTTTCGTATTATCACTAATGTTTCTAAAGAGCGGACCACCCATCTAGGAATATTTTTACTCAACATTTCACGACGTAAAATTGTCTGCAAAAGTTTTATGATTGAAGAATAAACATTTTGCATTTTATTTTCAATACAGATTTTATTTTCAATTTTGACCCATAATTATAGTTTTAGTGTAATGATACACTTACACAGCGAGAAGTGTAAAGACTTTCTGTACTCGACTTCCCTCAAAATCTCGATACTTTCTATAATAAATAAGAAACTCTTATGAGATTGGTTTAAGTATTTCTTATAACTTATATACCAAGTGTCACAACGCACATTCAAAATACGGTCAGCATTATTCCTAAATGTAATACATGAGTCGTACACCACTGTTAAGCAACTTACACTAATTTCTCTTAAAAAAGTTGATCCTGTCATTCTGATTTATAAAACGTTATTACTTCAACAATCTTAAAGTATCATTATAATCACTGTCGTATTTCCAAAGATATAAATTGAATGATAAATACAAATAAATGATGTCACGTTTAATTCTGTTTAAAATTAAGCATAACTTAAAATTCCTTCAACTGCAGTACAGTGCTAAAAACAACTGTGTTGTTTTCAGAAAAGCATTCCTCAAATCCAACTTGCAACTCAACTCAGGAATGTACATGTACAGCGATACGAACAAGAATAGTTTGAACGTCGACAGCGTTTGCAAGGGGTACAGCGTAGATACCTGTGGAACGCCCATTAATCTATTTCTACTGCCGGAAATCTACAGTGACTTTGGTAAGTTCAAGGCTGTAATGCCAAGGCGATTTAGTTCAGAACTCGAGCTCATTTGTCTTCGAGACGTCGCCTATAAATCAGACTGTGTCACGCTAATTTGCTTTTTAAATGTGAAAAAAATATATAGGGAATGATATCAATTTACCTTAAATGGTAACTAAAGCAAGTTATTTTTTGCATGCTATGTAGCATGATAAGAAATGTATCGTGGATTATATAAGTAACTATTTTATATACATTATTTAATAGTTTGTTGTCACAGTACAATTTGGTACTGTGCTGTATTTCCAAAGATTAAAATAAATGCATAAATACAGCCAGGATTTAGAACTGGCATTGGATATCATACATTATATGTTAATCCTATGCGGGGATCCAACTGTTCATAAGCAAATTATCAAAGATTATGATTTCCGCTTCTGCTTGATTAGTATTAGATATAGCAGTAATACCACACGACTGTTGAATGAATTCCATTAAAAAGTTACGATATCTTTGCAGATAACCGTGATATATACAGGGGCCATCCAGCATTCGAACAACTAGCGAAACGTCTTCGTTGGATGATACTCGGCGTCAACAGACATCAAATTACAAACGTACCTAACCTATCTGAAAAAGGATGGTTCCATTTCTGCAGCAAGGCTTGGGAAACCATAAGAAAGTGCACGTTCTTCATGGAGTACGAAAGGTTCCTACCGTGATCTCGCATAGAAACGAATTAGGATTACTCTATATCAGCACAGATATCGCGCAGGTGTACGCCGCAGCTGTATAGATAAGAAATTAAAAGCGATTAGTCGTTAAGTATAATATATTTTAATTCTAAACAGCTGACGGAAAAAAACTGAATGTATAATTATTATTATTGGCGATTGGACCCAATAAATTGACCATTATGAAAAGATGTATTTTTATTATCATTGGTAAACGCTGTCTATGAGCGGCTTGCGTCTTTGTTCTGGTGGTTTATACGCGTGTTGGTAGACGCTCGCTAGTCTCCAATGCTCCGGATAGCCAGTCGCATTAGCGTCTCGCCAAATGCTAAACGGGGGCGCTAAAGTTGGAATGGTATACGACTTCTTAGTATAAGGATGACGCATCTTCGGCATTTTTACTCCTTTAGAATCAGTGGAGCCAGTCACGCTCTGTACTGAATTAGGATTACCAGCTTTAAATGCAAATTTGTAGTCATCCTTTTGTTTCGTGTCGTGAGTTAATTTTACGCCATTACAAGACAAGCAACTTTTGTGTTTAGGATTCGTAGAATCGCTATCTTTAGTCGAACGTCGTGAAAACTGTTGAGTATCATTTGGTGAGCTGTGGTGCAACTTTCCTTGAGCTAATGGAGTTTTCTCATAGGACTCTAAACTATGACGATTGCGATTTACGTCAAAGTTATTATTTTTGGTTTTGGTGTTCCATGCATCTTTTATTGGATGTAATTTATCTGGCCTGCCATTGTCACGGCTAGACTTTCGACTCATCTCACTAGGAGTCCCGCAACCGTGAATCCCATCGCATTCGGTTTTCTTTACAGATTGTCCCGAACTCTTCCTGCTAGACGACGCAGATCTAGAACCTTTCTCATTTCCGGCAACATGTTGTGGGCAATATTGCACTTCACAAGATTCGCGGCGCCTTTCTTTAGCCATGTCCTTTTCAAAATATGGTACTGGGTGGTGACCAATATCTTCTACTAGACGGTTTTGATTGAAAATAGGATTAGTGTGACCTATTGTAATGCCCTCTGATTCTTCTTTGGGAGTGTGTACCATTGTAAAAACGGCTGGCGCTTTTGATCCATTCGAACCATCAATGTGCTTTGGTGGTCTGGGCTCTCTCTTAGGATCGTCTGGTCTAAAATCCCAGCAAATTGCGAGATCCATCAGTGACATTGGCTTTTTGTATTGTCCGCCTAGGTCTGGACCAGATGTAGAAGGCCTTTGGTCTACTTTATCATTATCAGCTTTCTTGGCGTCGCATGTTTTAGGCCTGTGAACACGCATTTTTGTACAACAAGTAGGACCAGATGCCCCGTAACCTTTCCAGCCGATAGCGTAGGGCTTGACGATGATATCTGAATCTCGGTGTTCGGCGATTTTAGTCAAATTTCGGTATCCTAAAGTATCAGGTAACGGCTGATGCTCCAGATTTCCGACATGCATTTTCTTCGCGAATTGAAAGTTTTGTGCGACGTTAACTTGAGGTAATTTAGGAGTTCCGCTTGTTTTAACTTCTCTCATATTCTGTTCCCTAACTCGGTCATCTTTTTCCGCGTTTTCAGATACTTTCCTCCAAAACTTATGGGCGTCTTCCTCCTGAGGGCCGTGTAATTGTTCAACAGCGTCTTTGACCAAAAGTTCGTGAGTGTCGTGCCTTTTCTCTGGATCTGTTAACGCACCAGGTATGTATGGTGTGCGACCGTCAGAATCAATAGGTTCTTTTTTATCATTTAGCTCTAGCGGATCGTCCTTGTTAACTTCGCTTATAGCATGATTTTCCTGATCTCGGTTACTTTCCTTTGTATGCTTCTGATCATTTCTAGCCTCAGATTCCTTCTTTGCAAAGACATGTAAAAATTTAGAACAACAAATTTACACAATTGTAAAGATCATAGCAATGAAATAAATTTCCAAAAAATATGTTCATTTACGCTACTGCAAAGTGCTTCAATTAATAATTCGAATGATTCTTTTCTTTTTGTGCTTGTGAAACGGGCATTCGTGTGGCTGAAATAAATAAAAAACAGTAAAATTAAGCTCTATGCTAACTGCTACAAGTGTTTCTGTGGCTGAATAGAAAGAACAAGAAAGAGGTGGCGAATAGAAAAGATACGTTCGTATCTATTAAAATAAGTGCTCTCAGGTGTTGTTAAAGCTAAGTAGGCTACATAAAATACATACCTAATACGTTGGCCAATTATATTATCAAAATCCGTTTACAAAATCCTGCTGATTTAGATATCTAATAGCAGCTAGAACTACTTGTTATTGTTTCACTACTAGGCAAAATCATAATATCTCTTATTGGGCCAGAAATTACTTGAAGCTTCAAATATACCTACTTCCTAACTTTCGTTGACCTACGACAATATCGCCGAAGCGGTAGATGAAGCTAATCTTTTAATAGGTAAATAGCGAAATTTAAAAGATACTTTAAAATAAAAATTCAGAACTTGAACTCCATCAAAACTTCCTTAACGACGAAGTACTGTTATTGTCGATTACATTTTGAAAGCCCTTGAATGTTATGTAAGTGCATACGCTATACAAACACTGCTTACTGGGATTTGAAAAATGTGGGAGAAATTGAAAACCGTTACAACTTATTGTTGATACTTGGCAGGCACGAAAACAAACACTGTAATTATCAAATGCCATATTCGTGTTTTTGTATTTACGTTCATTGCAATGAAAATTTAGTAGGTATATTAGAAATGTAGTTCAATTCGCGTGAACGTAAATAAGAATCATTTGAAAAGAGGTACAGATACATTAAAAGTCTAAGCTGGTAAGTTGATGAAGATCATCTATAAAACTTCGATTGGCCTTACCACATACATTTTTATGTTTGCGTCACTGAATAACAAGTAAACTATTCTATAATAATTGTTAAAGCATACTTTCAACAAAAGACTAAAAACTGCCTACTACAATAAAAGTTTCATTACTACAAGCTACGAATACAACTACCACCAACACTGACCTACTTAGCATTTAAAAAGTTTCAAGGAGACGTATGTGGTAATGACGTCACAACACACAAACAAGAGCACGTTTCGTCACCGTCTACCAGTCTATGGTGGTCGCGTGTAACCTTATTCACTCACTTGAAACGTCTGCACGTCCTGCGATTCAACCTTTTCCTCCTCCTGTTTAGCTTTGGCGCGTTTGCCGGCGCGCAGGCGCGCTGCCGCCGCAGCCTTTGGCCTTTGAACGCGGAGATTCAACCAGTCTGGAAATCTACCGTCTGGCGGCTCTTTCGCTAACTCCTCGGCTGAAACGAGACAAACAACACTACACAGCTAGTTCTGTACCCTTTTACTTCATGCCATTATTTAGGCATAGGTTCAATTGTATGCGCATAATACACATTACCATTATCATATATGACCTGATAACGTCTTCGAGTACAACAAGATTCGCGTGCAGACATTAATAGGTCATCGATTTTAACGAAAATCTATATTTATGCAGTCATTGAGCAAATCGTAAGTAGCGAAATATTCGGAACAGTCACTTAACTACTGCGTAACACGATATTTTCACGGAGAAGGAAGTGTTTTGCGTGTATGTTGACAAATAAATGACGAAGCTTTATGTCTTTTGTCAAGGTCGAACAATGATTATACCAATTATTCGCAAAAGTTTCATAATTTAGCAGTAGGATCGTAATTCGCTTACCGACTTTTCTTGTAATTTTCCTTGGGAGCTCCCACGTGCCGGTGTAATGACCGAAGCATCGCGACGAGCCTCTTGGAGCCCCTGGTAGGAAGTGTCCATTTATGTCGCATATTGGCTTGGGATCGGGACGGTATTCCAAAGGCCTCGCCCTTGTTGGCGCCCATCTTGGGACCTGCCAGTTGCCTAACCGCTTCGGCGTCGATTCGCTGTTGAACTGTAGATGCAAAATTGTGTATTAAACTATATGCTATAACCGCATAAGTGATTCGATCACAGGTTAAGCTATGCTTGACGCGGTTGTTCCGTAGATGGGTGACCATCTTTGTCATAGCGAGTTCCTCCGTGTTTCGGAAGGCACGTTAAATTGTGGGCCCCGGCTGTCATTCCTACATCTTTGACAGTCGTTACAGGTAGTCAGAAGAAAAATTCTGACAGACAATCTAACCAAGGGGTATCATGTTGCCCAGGTAACCGGGTTGAGGAGGTCAGATAGGCATCGCTCCTTGTAAAACACTGGTACTTAGCTGAAACCGGTTGGACTGGTAGCCGACCCTAACATAGTTGGGAAAAGCTAGGCCGATGATGAGTCATTTTAAAGGTAGTTGGCACAAAAAAGTCATTACTTTACGAACGACCTAGTACGGACTTGTAGATATGCGTAAGCATTGCTCCAAATATCTAGGTACTACTAAACTCAAGGCCAAATTTTCTGTCATAAAATTAAAGTAATTAAGTACCAAAAGAACCTCATAAAAAATATCAAATATCGGTTTTCCCTCTTTTAATCACTGGTAAGCCTACGTTACTATTTCAAAGGGCTGTGTCACCATGATTATTCAACGACGGCTGACACGCGCTTGTGGTGTGAAAGCACGTGGCACGCATAATTTGTAATGAAACATTAACATACATCGTCTGATTATTATGAATCAAATAGTAGATAAAAAAATAAAAACAGCCTTTGAAGCATGCCGGAACATGAATATGATTCAAAGTTGTTAAACACAGCTTTAGGTTGCTAACAGAGAAGCCGCAACCGTTATAATTATTATTATTATATTTTCTTAATTCAGAAAAGATGCTCTAATAAGAGCGTAACTGTATTTGCGACCTAGGCCTTTTAATTTTATAGTGTAAGCCAAGGAAAATATTTACATGCTACTGTCTGCGAAATCCTCAGATATTCTAGTTTATCGCCCTATTAAATTCAACCCCTTAACTTATTTTTATCAACAATACACTTGACAGCAAAGGGTGTCTAAAAACCGAAATCATTATCTTTTGTCACTTCGATAAGAGGTCTTCAAACTTTTTTATAAATAATCCCTTAAAGTTGAACAATGGTTGAACACCCGTCACGCATTGATCAGGTGTCAACTCACCCCCTGTTGAGCTAGCTTCATAATAATCATCCCCTCAACAAAGGGTTGCAAATTGTTATTTACCCCATACATCACTCGCCCATTTGCCTAAATTATAAATGCCCGCAATAATTTAGAATTATCTTGTCAAATATTGGATTAAATTTTTCTAGTACGCTCTTATTTTCTGGGCACATTTTGATTTGTTATTGTTCTTTATTGTGTGAAGATCTGGTAGGACAGAACGTATTTTCACTAAATTCCGTAATAAAGTTATATCCTTTTTTTGGTTAGGCGGGGAATCCTCATGGACACACGCTCCCTCGGAGGAAGTTGCCGAGTGTCAGACTCTAACTAAACCTGAACCGCCGTGACACATCATCCGCGTTTTTGTGACGGTGTACAGCAATGCGTTGCAATCCTTCATACACATAAACTTATACCCTACTCTCTGATAAAATTGTATGTTGTTCAGATATTTGGCATATCAGTAAAAAAACGGGTCAAATGCTCTTGGTTTACGAGCGATTTGACCTGCATTCAAACACGCATGCATGTTTCATGTGAGTTTTACAAAAACAAAATTACTGGTTGGTATTCACAAACTCGTTACACGAAGCATGTGATGGCAGTCATTACCTTGTACCTGCTTCCTTAAACAGCTGAAACTAAATCTAAGTAGGGAAAAGCTATAAAACTAAGTAGTTACATATTATTTTAGATTCCTTCTCGAAATCCAGTCTCAAATGTAAACTACTTTAGCCTGTGTTTGTAAAACTGTCAATATGCCTAGGTATATAATGAATACTGATAGTTGGCATTGGGGACGCAAAACTTTATACCTTAAAATGCCGACCCCGATACAATGAATCCAGCCAATTCCTGTAAAGTATTTAACTGGCTTAGATTAATAGTTAAGTTAAAATATAGGAGTTGGACTTAGATAGTACCTAAGACATCGCGTGGCAAAGAATATTTTCAAGTACAAAGGCAATATAGCGATGTAAGTGAAAGGTCTCAAAATAGAAAAATAATATAAAATTATTGAAGTATTGCATGACTGATGCACTCAAAAATTTATTGCATAGGTATTACTTAGGCTGATCTTGAGTCTTTATTTGAAAGTAGTGGTAAATTATAATTAAATGGGATTTTAACACGCAGCTAACAACCGACTAATTGACCATTCTTTGCTTTTATTGAGGACAGTAACGAGCACATGGTTCCCTACCACAAGCTTGTAAGCTTCAATAAAAGAAGCAATGATTGAATTAGAACATTTCAAATACTACAGTTGATGTAAAAAAAACAATATCGTTGTCTAAAACCGCCTAAAAATATTGAAGCCCGTATGTTTCAGGTCGATATATTTCTTGTTAAATTCATGTAACCACATGGTCTAAGAAAACAATAGCTAGAAATAACAAGTAGTTGATAACAGCCGTGTAGCGACGGCTAAAGAATACATATGTCGCTACCCCTTCTTCCAGTGGGTGTCGTAGAAGTCGACTAATGGAGTCAAAATGCACCGAACACCAGTGCGAGAGAAGGAAAACTCGGAAAAAAAAAACCCTCTATCAACCCGTCTGGCCAGCGTGATAGCAGTAGGCTAAATACCTCTATGGGCAGCACACAAAAGCCACGGCCCCTAGTTCCCGGCAGTCCCGCTATTCCCGGTCACGGTGGCGACCGTGGTTACGGCGGGACAGGGGGTGCGAAGAATCTCCGGGTTACGAGAGGCCACCAAACAAATCTGACTCTTGCGACGTACAACGGCCGCACGCTACGGCTTGACTCGCATCTGGCGCAACTCGAGGTGGAACTTGGGAAGATTAGGTGGCACATATTAGGGTTATGTGAAGTTCGAAGAGAGGGGGAGGACACCATAACCCTCGAATCAGGTCACCTAATGTACTTCCGAGAGGGAGACCAACAATCTCAAGGTGGCGTTGGGTTTCTGGTTAATAAGTCCCTAGCTGATAACGTTGTGGAGGTGTCTAGTGTGTCGAACAGGGTAGCGTACCTTATCATAAAGCTCACCGACAGGTATAGCCTTAAGGTCGTGCAAGTGTACGCACCGACCTCGACACATTCAGACGATGAAGTGGAGGATATGTTTGATGATATATCAAGGGCCCTCCACTTCACTACAAAGACCCATTACACCGTTGTCATGGGGGACTTTAACGCTAAAGTGGGAGTACAGATTTGCGGCGAATCGGCAGTAGGATCCCATGGATTTGGAAGCAGGAATCATAGGGGGCAAATGCTCGTCAACTTCCTCGAACGCGAGGGGCTCTTTTTGATGAACTCCTTTTTCAAAAAGCAGCCTCAAAGGAAGTGGACGTGGCAAAGCCCCGACACTATGACTAAAAATGAGATTGACTTCATCATGACGAACAAGAAGCACATATTCAGAGACGTCTCCGTGATCAATAGGTTTAATACCGGGAGCGATCACCGACTTGTCCGAGGCTCTCTGAATATCAACTTCAAGGCCGAACGTTTCCGTCTGATGAAGGCCAGGCTCCGACCAACACTGTTCCAAACCATGACAGGATCTGAAACGTTCCAGTCAAATTTGGAGAACCGATTTGCCGCCGTGGAAACCACAACAGACGTTAACCAGAACCACGAATATGTGGTTCGGATCCTCAGGGAGGAAGGTTCGAGATTCTGTAACATGCAGCGTAAGGGCAGGAAATCAAAGCTTTCGGAAGAGACATTAGGGCTTATGAAGAAACGACGTGAAAACCCGCCTGTCACTTCGTCAGCTAAGCGGGCTCTAAACCAAGAGATCAACAAGCACGTACGACGCGACCTCCGGTGCTCCAATACTCTAGACATTGAAAGAGCAATTGAGCTGAATCGGGGGTCAAAGGTGTTCGTACAATCTCTTGGAAGAAGCCACTTGACGAAGCTGACCACAACAAGTGGAGAAGTCGTCTCTTCGGTGCCGGCAGTCCTTACGGAAGTGGAAAATTTCTATGGCCGGTTATACGCATCGCATGCATCTCGACCTGATCCCGGAAATGAGGATCCCAGAGCCACATTAACACGCCATTTCACCGAAGACCTGCCAGAAGTCAGCAGTGGCGAAATCGAGATCGCTCTGAGACAGCTCAAAAATGGAAAAGCCCCTGGCGAGGATGGCATTACAACAGAGCTATTAAAAGCAGGAGGAAACCCCTTACTAGGGGAGCTCCAAAAGCTTTTTAATGCCGTCCTGTTTGAAGGGAGAACTCCAGAGGCGTGGAGTAGGAGTGTTGTCGTCCTGTTCTTCAAAAAGGGAGACAAAACCCAGCTGAAGAACTATCGACCCATTTCCCTCCTAAGCCACGTCTATAAGCTGTTCTCAAGAGTGATCACGAACCGACTTGCGCGAAGACTCGACGAATTCCAACCGCCGGAGCAGGCCGGGTTTCGGAGCGGATACGGCACCATAGACCACATCCACACAGTGCGGCAGATTATACAGAAGACCGAAGAGTATAATCAGCCCCTGTGTCTAGCATTTGTGGACTATGAGAAGGCCTTTGACTCGGTGGAAATCTGGTCTGTTCTGGAGTCCCTGCAGCGTTGTCAAGTAGATTGGCGATACATCCAAGTGATGAGATGTCTTTACGAAGCCGCTACAATGTCCGTCCAAGTACAGAATCAGCAAACAAGGCCCATACCGTTGCATCGAGGAGTGAGACAAGGGGATGTTATTTCCCCGAAATTGTTCACTAATGCAATGGAGGATATGTTCAAGACGCTGAACTGGAAAGGACGCGGCATCAACATCAATGGCGAACACATCTCTCACTTGCGATTTGCTGACGATATTGTCATCATGGCGGAAACGCTGCAGGACCTACAACAGATGCTGAACGGCCTGGCTGAATCTTCTCTACGCATCGGCCTACGGATGAACTTGGACAAAACCAAGGTCATGTTCAATGAACATGTTCTACCGGAACCGATTGCGATACACGGCGCCGTTCTCGAAGTTGTTCAGAAATATGTATACCTCGGGCAGACATTGCAGTTAGGTAGAAACAACTTTGAGGACGAAGTGAATAGGAGAATTCAGTTGGGTTGGACTGCATTTGGGAAGTTACGTCGAGTCCTAACATCGTCGATCCCACAGTGCCTAAAGACAAAAGTCTTCAATCAGTGCGTCCTACCTGTCATGACTTACGGAGCCGAAACGTGGACACTGTCGGTACGGCTGGTTCACAAGTTTAAAGTCGCTCAGCGGGCTATGGAAAGGGCTATGCTCGGTATTTCTCTGAGGGACCGCATCAGAAATGAGGTAATCCGTCAGAGAACCAAAGTCATCGACATAGCCCACCGAATCAGCAAGCTGAAGTGGCAGTGGGCTGGCCATATTAGCCGAAGAACCGATAACCGTTGGGGTAAACGAGTTCTAGAGTGGAGACCACGCCTCGGCAAACGTAGTGTAGGACGTCCTCAGGCACGGTGGAGTGATGACTTGCGCAAGACGGCTGGCAGGAGCTGGATGCGAGAAGCCGAAAATCGATCTCAGTGGCGTGCACTTGGAGAGGCCTATGTCCAGCAGTGGACTTCGATAGGCTGATGATGATGATGATGATGATAACAGTTATGATCGGAATAATATACAATAGTGACTGATTGACTTATAGCGTGTTGAGTAATGACATCAATTTGTTGTAACGTCTCTGAACTTCATCATTTGTCTTGGTACAGACTAAAGAGTCACCCATATTTAAATAGCTATTCGACTGAAACCTCTGCTTACGTAAGTTGCGCCATTGGTTTTTTGCATCGTCATCCTTTTGGGCTAAATATAGATTCCTATTGATATGTCTAGTTTGGTCGACGAGGTTGACGAGGTTTAGGTCGTCAAAAGAGCAGGCGAACACTTGGGCACACCAGCAAATGCCCGAAGTGGATGAAGTACAAGACACCGTATGTAACTCCCAAAAAAAGGCGTTAGGTACCTACATATAAAGTACTATAAATACCCACAATGCAAACGCAAAATTTAATTTCTTAAATGTAGTGAAAATATGCAGCAATTACCACTAACGAAAAAAAGGCCATTAAACATCGTTGTTTTCAAAACAATTCGTTATTATTTTCACGAGTAACAGCAGTAGGACCTTAGTCAATTCACCGCAACTTTTCGATCATAGCTTTTCCGTTTTTCGCAATAAAAGTACACACGTTCGTGGGTTATTCCGTTCGACAAACTCCATGACTTTGATAAATGTCTTGTACGGAAATAACCGACTATTTTAAGTTGTAAAACTTAAGGTCGATTGTTAAACATCTTTGCTTCGGGCCCGAGTTGCGGCACGAAACTGCCTCGCCGCGTTTCCGGTGACAATCACGCACTCGTTAAGTCTTGTCAAGTCAAACCTATATCTACATAAACTGCAGTAAACACTACACACATATATAGATAGATATTGCAGTGAAGAAGTTATTCTGTTCAATGAGTTTCTTGCCGGGTCTTATCCATATAAGAAAGATACTTTGAAACCAGGCACCTGGAGTCACTACTGTAACGTTTTTTAGTGCCTGGAAAACAGCCTATTTGAAATAAAAACTTTTGATTTAACGATGACGGAAAATAAGGGTGTTGTATGCCTGACGGGGATAATATTTCTCGAACGGATTGCGCGATTTCAATGGATTTATGTGCGAGTGTTCTTGAACTTTTCCAATGAAAATCGATTGGGTTCTTTAAAAGTTGTGGGGGTGTAAAAGGGAAGAATAACCGAATGTGTGGGGACTCAAATGAAAGTGACTGAAATAGAATATTTTGGTATGTCTTCAATTGTTGGTAAGAAAATGAGACATGGGAACCCGATTTTCAAATCAGACTATCAATAACCAGATCTCAGTCTGCAATTCTGCCAAAATTAAATAATTTGTCAATAAGATTAGTGTCAAGAGTTTTACTATTTTTTTTTCTTGTGAGCCCAACCAAGACTCTGTTATTCTGTCAAGCTTTTTCGACTTGGTTTCAAACAACAAGTGTGCGTTATTCTATTGTCACTGTTGGGGAAACTAGCAATAAAACACTACCATTGTATTTTACTGGAATGCTAATTTCAGAAATATATAATAGATTTTCGTATCAAAACAACAATGCACAAAACAATTTATAGCAAATACACGAGAGCTATTAAGTAAAGCCCACCAGCCCGAGGTGTCAAACACGGATTAACATTGCATACAAATGCCGTAAAAAATTATCATTTGCGCACAAATAAAAAATCACCCCTCGTTCCAATGACCCGCGACAACTACCACAAAAATCACAATTGTAAACCCTATCGTGTTAGAAATACGGTTTATATTCATTTGTTTTAAACAACCAAGGATGTTTGCGATGTAATTGGATGTATCTAACTTGGATTAAAGGAATTACAATTTGTAAGTAAGTAAAAAACGTTCTGTATTACACTTTACTAGGGGATAGTAATGTGAGTTGCAGGTGCACTGTTGTTAGAATCAAGGGGACTGAAATCGTCGCACTAAATGGACATTTGTGAAACAGAACTCACTTTTGCTAGTCAGTAAGAACATAGAAAAAAACAATTCACTATTCTAGCTATATAAACATTCAGGTATTAATTAGGATGACAGTGGAGTCATTGACAATTTTTGGACTACAGTATAAGGAAATGGTATTACATATTATTTGAACACGTTTTATAGCAACATGGTTTAGATTCTACAGAAATTTAGAATCGTAAGAACAAAATCAACATAGTTTGCAGTAATCAGCATCGTGTATAATAAGCTTATAACGAAAAAAGAAGGTTGGAAACCAAAAAAACGTCTAAAAAGAATTCAATAAAAAAACCTTCGAAAAATCGTCAAAACTATTCACAGTTTACTTACTTGACCACTATCGAAGTTGAACGCCATGCTTTAACAAATATCAGCACTAGAAAATTACAAATAACTCCAAAACGTTGAATTAAATATCACAGCTATCTTATGCACGTTGCGAACGTCAAAAATCTAATATTTCTGTCAAATTCCTTTCGAAACTGCAGGAAGGCTTCAATTGTTTGTTGGAAAATGGGAAAAGTCTATTGGCCCAACTGCGTGGTCGTTATGGCAACGAAAAAATTTTCACGTGTGTTCACTGCGTAGGCTGTCTAAGGTTCATTGCCTCCCCTGAAGAATTCTTGCATGCGCTTCGAACTCATTTACACAATACCGTAACCATGACACGAAAATTGTATTTACAGTTGACCTAAACGTTATTTAACCTTTTCTTTCAACTTTGCTTTTGAACTCTGCACTATCTAGTTTAGTTGTTGGAAGTTTGACTGATTGCTATCTGTCGTGCATTAGCATAATAACCCAATTATTTATTCGTAATTGTAGTGTAGCTTGCAAACGGATTAACATCTTTTGTGATGGTTATAATTACGCTATGAAAACAAACTGATCTGAGACATGAAAACTTTTTGTTTGTTTTCTCTTTGGTTGTTATTTAATCCGTTTTATTTTATGTTGCACAATACGAAAATAGGACAATTATTATCGTTGAATTGGTGAATTAGTCTTAGGTAATCGTGTTATGACAAAATAAAAACCTTTTAAAATGGATCCATTTCAGAGCGCCATGAAGTTTCGTTAAACAGCAGTATATTTTCCTTCATAATATTTAAATATCATTAATTTTGAATTAATCTTTTTAATACTGACTCATAAAAGCTCACCTCTTTACTCACTTCAAATCTGTTATATGTAGTGTTTGTTGCCGAAACTGAATAAAATCAACAACATTACATAATAGAGTATCGCTACCGACTTATAATTGCCAAAGCATAATAACGGAAATCAAAATTATTGCTTTATTTACATCGCGTGTTCTGTTGCGACGTCGCAATAAAGAAAATCAGCGTTTGCCGTGACCTTCGTGAAATATGTTGTCAGTGTATTGTATTTGTTATGTATAACTGTTTATTATAGTATTAATACAGAATTGCGAATTGACATTAGACCGAGGACGTCGCCGACCGGTACATGTTTCTTTGCATAAATTATCCTACTTTGTGACCGAGTAAATCAATTTCTGGGCGGTTAAATGGAAATAAGTAGCCGTTTAAATTCAGATAACAGACGTTTTGAACTTCGATTTTATTGTCAGACAACCACTGCCGACCTCGGAAAGGTTGTTAAATATTCAGTATCAGTTGTTGCTTGCGTACTAACGGCAAGTATCAGTATTACGAAGTATGCTTTCACGTTTAAATTAACAACATACACTACTTCTGTTTACAAAAGGTTACTTATAATGTAGAGCCTCAGTGAAACCTTTGTATTGATGGATTATAGGGTATCAATGGTTCTACGTGACAGGATAGTTCTGAAAGTTATACTCATTTATCGTACACATCTTCTATAACACCTACAATGAAATAATCAGTATAGATAAAAACACACACGTTTAAACACAGCTGACTATCTCAATAATCTGTAATTATCTTGAAAATGAATTGCTTTTTACACAACTAATCACAATTGAACGCTAATATTGAGTGCTTGACAGTTGACGCTATTACAATAAACTTAGAACAATTTTATTAATTTGATTTACAATTTATCATTTCTAATCGTTACACATTCTGCGATAATCTAATTCCTTTCATGGCTCTTAATAATACGTCATATCACTAAGCTTGTAACAACGTGAAGTATGTTACAAGTTCTAAAATAATATTTTCTGGGTCATTAACCTCTCTTAGTATTTGATCACTTACATAGATTTTTTGTGTGTCTGAGTGGAAACTAATCGAAACCCTACTGTGTGTTCAAGACGAGGCTGCGCATGCTGTAATGCACCATCTTGCTTTGTCATTTGAAAAATTCCTCTTTTTACGCGTTTTAAAGTTATCAGGAATGAATGGAAATTGGGTTAAAATGACACTATTGGTATCCCCTTATTTTACCAACCCATTATTTATAAATTCAGTAAGGGGTTTCATACTCTCTGTTAATACGATTTTCATTAATTCATTGGCAATGGTAAAAAGGGGAATTATGGTCATGGTTTAAATCTGATATAATCTGTTTCTATCGAGAATCATGTGAATTACTAACAACTGGATTATTTTTCCCAAAAAATCAATAAAATTGTGATATAGCAAAACTCATTATCGTGAATGTGAGTGGAGTGTACACACTGACATCACAAAGCCTTTTTGTTTTACTTAAATTGTTATCTAGGCCTACCAAAAGCCAGCATTTTATCAAGCTATAAAAATACGTTTGAAAAATACTTTTGTATTCTCAAACTATTTCATTTTTATGTGTAATCAGTTATCTTACGATTATATCGTCCCCCTGTTAACTCTATACGACACTGATTAGATACAGTACTTATATCTATTAAGAAATCGAATTCTTTATAATTACATTGTGACGGCTATGTGAAAAGCGAAAACGGCCTTACCAAAAATATCTTGATCAGCCCATTATCATATTTTTAAACACTTAAATGTTTCAATGAGAATTGACATTTCAGCTGACACTAGTTTTTTGAAGAGGTCCCACTAAATTTAACGGACGGAGATAAATTAAAACAACGTCACTATAACTTATACATTTATTTACAAATTATTCTACTCTTATGTCTAAGGTGATAATATCGTAGCCATCTGTGAGTAGCACCTATGACTTTTACATAATAGTTTTATCAAAGGCATTATTTAATCCCTAAATCTTAAATTAACTACAACGTCAAGATCTGTATAACTTATTTATTTTAACATCAGTTACTTTTTAAATATGCTATCCAAATAGCACAACAAAACTGGGAAGAATATCATTCCATGTATGAAACCAAGTACGACCAAACTGAAAAACATTCTAAAGAAAAATACTTCTATCAGCTGCGTGTAAGAAAATGCTAATACGATAATCGGAATATTCGTGAACGTGATACCGGTGATGACTGTAGCTCCTACTGTTTGGATGGCATCCGCTACTCTATCTCTCCCCTGGAGCTTACTTGTGCTATAAGCATAAGCAATGTGGCTGCAGAATTCAACAGCTATACCAATGGATACAATCAAATTGACACAAGATACGGCATTAAGAGGAATACTCCAAATGTACATGATGCCCATCATGTTTAGCACGACAAGAATTGCAGTAAACATTACTGCAAAAGTTGTTAGTAGATTAAAACCAGACGCCAATAGATTGAGTACCATGGCACCAATAAAACTGTATGATATAGTCGCGAAAGTATCTCCCCACATCGTCAAATATTGCTCGAAATAAACATAGAAAACAGAATACGGAAATACTTCGATATCTAAGCCTGTGTACTTTTTAATTGCAGCCATTATGTCATGACTGATCTCATAACCATATTTAATAGCAGTTATGTAATCTTTCGAAGTAACCAAGGAGGTATGGTAAGCCATGAAGTTAGTGTCCTGGACGGAAGCAAGGCCATCTGCGTTAAGTTCATAATTAACAGAGGCTGAATAACTGGCTAAGCCTCCTTTATTACAAATATCAGTGGGCGCATCCTGCAAAAAGAATGGAATGTATCTTTGGAAAGATTCCTTGTTTGGTCGCAGTTGGCCATTTGCGAAATCTGACTTTTCAATGACACAATACGAACACTCAGGTGAGTTGTCTGTACTTTGGCAGAATCCATTGTTTGTAGTGTTATATTTACAACAACCGCCGTATAAATTACTCCAATCAATGAAATCATCTAACCACGAATTCGAACTCGAAGCTATGTACGTTATCTCGCTGTGTTGAGATGCCAAAAATATTTGAGTGGTCAACGAGTCATCGCTACAAAGTTGTCCACCACAAATTACATTTTGATGAACCGGATCAGAAAAGTTTAATCCACTCTTGAGAACAAAATACACCGGTGGCCCTATTTTCATCAAAGTATTAACTGACTGAAGGTAGGTATATACGTAGGAATCTGTAGGTAACGCGTATTCTTGGTCTAATCCAATATCAAGTAAGGGAATGAACATGACGCTAATAGATACCATTGCCATAAATAAAATCGCTACTATGATTTTCACACGCCAATTAAGAAGGAATTTTGAATACGGTTCCATTAATCTTTGAGTGATACCTTTGTAGGAAGTCTCAGAATGCAACGGGTTTTCATCATCCAGTATTTTCTTTCGAATACAACACAGAATGTCAAATCTATTCTGAGCTGCTCGTTTGTAATCAATGGCAAGTATAGCAACAATTGTGGTCACTTGAAAAACGAATAAATAACCCAGTGAAATAGATGCGAATACCGCAAATGTCACAACAGCTGGGAAGTTAGTCAAGCTGCCGACAGCGAAACAAGTTATTTGTGTTACAGAAGAAACAAACATTGATGGACCGACCCTGCGCATCATTTCCTCAAATACCATTTTTGTTTTCTTATCAGTACTTAAGTTTTCAATAAAACCTTCTAACGATTTCAAATTACTTTTGATGTCATGTAAAGTATTAATCATAAGAAAAACGTTATCAATACCTATTGATAAAATGAAAAATGGTATGACATTGATAGCAAGTAGTGTAAGCGTAATATTAGCATACCCCATTATACCCATCGAACAGTATATCGCTAAAATAACCACAACTATACTACACACGGCAACCGTAAACTTACTGTCAATGAACCAAGTTTTAAAAGACCTAACGTTACCTAAGGCAAGTACAACATATATAAACATCAGAACATAACTGATTGCGATAGGGACGGCTTCTGCAACAGAAACTCTTTGAATTTCGTCTTCAATAGATCTTTCTGCACCATATGAAACGGCCACATAGTCAGGTTTTAGGTTTTCGTTATAGTGCTCTAACAGCTCGAGAAATTTTGCTTCCCATTCTAGAACAGGTTGCAAATCTTCTTCTAGAAGATGATTCGAAATTGGTAAGTTAATGAGTAAGGTAGTGGCACTGAGAATGTCGGTGCCTTCATAACCTCCGAATGTTATTTCAGGTTCAGACCCACCACCCCATGATGCTAAGCAATTAAAACCGTAGTGATTGTTCAAGCAGTTCTGAATGGTATTAAGATAAGTGGCATTATTAATGTCATATTTGCTATTACCTAGATAAACAGTTGCAGACATAGTAACACATTGGTCGAGAGTTGTCTTTTGACCTCGAACTGTAAGGGGAGCATAACACACGTCTTCTAAAACTACACCGCCATTATCTCGACCTATATCAATTATAGCATCTTCTAGTCTAACTAGCTCTTCTAGTGCCTCTATCCTGAATGCAGGTCCATAGGTAACGTTATTAACTTCAAATGGTTCCAGATCGAATGTTAAGAAAACTTGTGCAGCGCGGTAAAACGGTCCAAATCGACTGTTGAAATATTCAAGTTCATGGCGACTTCGAGAATCTGGGGCAGACCAAAGTTCTAAAGGATTTGCTGTTAAATTAAGGCTTATAAAGCCAAAGAACATTGAGAAACCGATCCAAGTAGTAACCATAATTACTAACACGGGGTGACTAGCAGAAAATCCTCCTATTTTCCCAAATATTTTTTGGAACAAAATAGTCAATTTGTTGACGTCTGATTTACCTTCTTTCGATTCCTTAGTTTCATTTACAAGTGATGCACGTCTGTCCTTAAAAGCTAAGAATATAAATATTAAAGTAGTTATTACGAAAAATACTACTCCTACAGAGAATCCAATACAATGAACGGACAAAACTGTACAAATATCAAGGACAACTGGTTCAGTTCCTATCGGGCACACAGCCCCACAATCCATACAACTACAGGGTAGGTCTTCGCCAAAAGTTTCATTACACGGCAAAGCACGCTTATTCATGGTATCTTCTGTAGAATTTAACCGCAAAAAATTAACTTGCACTGGAGCCAAAGGATTAGTACTCGTATCACCAGTAAATCCAAACCAAGCATCTGCATCACAAACTACTGCATTCCCACACATAATGTTTATGGCTGGCAACCCAGTCTGAGGCACAATTACGCCGGAACATGACGCATGGGCTCCTAACATGAAATCACTGTGAACTCTGTAATTTATCTCATTAATGTACTGGATGTCATCAGTGCCATTTTCTATCTGTACAATCTCCAGGAACCGTGACTGATCCATTGCACAGTTCATTTCGCAGATCTGTCTCGCGAAATTTCTGAAACATGTTGGACAACGTCCAAGAACTCCCTCGGCAAGTGTTAAACTTTCTGACATCTTGATTATTTGATGAGGTGCGCAACATGTATGTATCTGGTCATCTGGCAAATCATTCCCTTCCTCATCTTGAGCAAGAGTTGGGCATCTGTTTTTGAATATCCTGACAATTTCTTTTGCCTCTTCTTCATCTTCTATTCCTGAGATCAATTGCACTGGGTCTTTGTCGACAGGACAGGGTTTATCAAAGCCGTTCACATTGTAGCAATCACCATACATTACGCATTTTGCCGCTGCACCACTCCACATAGTCAGACATAATAGAAAAACAGCAAGGAACTTCATTTTGAAATCGGTGAGTATTGATCACTTATATTATAAATAATTCATTTTTAAAAGTTGTCAACGAACGTCTACGCCGCTTCCACGGCAACTTATAAATGGATATTTTTATACTTTGCGTGAATAAATGAAACGACTTAGTTATTCGATAACTTATCCGTATCAAATTAACGCAGGTGTGTGATAAAAGTGTTACAATGTTGTGATTACAAAGTATGGGTTCTCGGTTTTTGTCTGGTTGCAATAAAATTAAATATTTAGGTATACAGGTGCAGACGATACATAATTCGATTCGCATCCCTCGGTGAAACGATTTACAGCAACAACGGATATTGATATAATACCGATAGGCAGTAAAATATCGGAACTTTCCGGGGATAACGAACGCAGCTAACCATGACCAGAGGCAGTTGCCGGGATCAATTTAATTTGAATACTCTTAACTAAATTAATAAAGAATAATCTTCTAATATATAAAATTCCCGTGTCACGATGTTAGTTACCGTACTCCTCCGAAACGGCTTAACCGATTTTTACCAAATTTTATATGCGTATTCAGTAGGTCTGAGAATCGACCAACATCTATTTTTCTTACTCCTAACAGTTAAGGGTTGCTCACACTAAACAAAAATATTTTATTTTTTGGACGAATTTTTTTTTTTTTAATCTGAGATTTAAAATAAATACAACTAGAAATAATTTATTAGGCAAAACAACGTTTAACGGGTCAGCTAGTAAAGAATTATTTCTTAAAAATGTATAAGTTTAATAAGAGCCATCGAATTTACCGGAAATTTAATACTAATGGTAAAATGTCACGTGAGTAAAATCGTAGAACCGAAAAAACTATACACTACGTATACTGACATATTTTCTGCGCGATCTACAAACGGTACAATACTAATATTTGTAACGACAAAAATGATTGAACGAAATATAGTTTATAAAAAAAATCGCACTGTATGCACTGCATATACTCGGTCAAGATGCACATAAGTTTAGCTTAACTTTAAATTATGACTTTTGTTAGGAAAATTATAGTTGCCTAATTAGTTAATACATGTTTGAGTCTTAATATCAATCACTGCAATTTTCTTAATAAGAAAGTACCTACGGTTTTCTTTTGGCTTCGCTCTGGACATGGAAAGGAAATTTGCCCATCTTATGAAAAAAATATTGTCGCCCACCTGTCCCACAGTAGAGGAATGCATGATAAGTTGGTGGAATGTGTCCGGTGTGATGTGTTGGCATACCAACAACGGTTAACCTTAATTAATCTAAATATTTAAAAAAATTAAATTATCTCAATGTCACAATTATTTACAGGTGAGCGCTACGTGCTTTAAAGTCAGGGCCTGATTAACCCTTACGCTAATTAGGCTGCAGCCTAGGGCGCGAAGATCCGGGGGGCGCTGAAATCGTGTCTTCGTATGCACTAATCTAGCATCATTGCATCTACCCTACATCAATATTTCAACTAGACCGAGACGAAACATTAAAACTAGATGCGCTTGAGAGTCCCTGATACCTATTAGCAATAAATTTTAAAAAGCGCGCGTACTACTAACATTGACTTGTTACTCGAATCGGTCGGTGGTTGAGCGAGTGGGTAAGCTGGCAACAGAGTGCCCAGTGCGAGTTTTGTTTAATTCGTCTCTCAGGAACGCGCTTATACGTGATGATAAACAAATTTTGGAATTTAAACAATGCAACCTAAACGATAAAGAATAGAATACGATACAATCTGAGTGTGAGTGAATCTACGATACGATCTCGATTATGATTTAGAAGAAACCTTTCCAGAAGAATGCGTCCAATTGGCGCAGTTTTCAAAATCTGACACCGATACCGAGCACTCTATTTCTGCTAGAACCCCAAAGGGTTTGTTGCAGTTAATAAAACGTTTTAATATTTTATGCTTGTTCCCGAATGTGGGGATTATATTAATTTTAATTTTAAAAAATATTGGAAAGATTTGCAAATGCTAAAGTACGAAAAAAGGCTTTTGTATAATTTAATAATAATTATCTACTATAATTTTGGAATAAATCAGTAATCAGTTGCAAAAATGTTTAACTTGCATGATGCCTCTCATCTTTTTTTAAAGGCGTAGCCTCATTAGTCGCTCGTCGCTCGTTTACAGCGACAAATCTGATCACGTGACCCCATTTTAAATTTTCCCGCGATTCAAAAAGTTGCTGCTTCATGCAGTCGCTGGTCGCTCGTTTGCAGCGATAAAGATAAGCTGTGTTGCTGATTTCCTAACCTCATTCGTACCCCGTGGCAGTGATACAAATGCAGGAAATAGGATTTCATAAATCACGCTCGATCGTTTTTATTTCTTTTCTCTATTCTATAGATAGTGTATTAATTACCTATGATCTTTTCCCAGCGACAAAGCTCAACATTTTGAGCTTCATCACTACAATATATCACGTAACCTGATTTGTCGCTGCAAACGAGCTACGACCGACTCATGAGGCTACACCTTAATATAAATATTTAATTTTTAATTTTACCATGTTAAAATTTTCACACTACTACTGTACTCAGTTACTATTTTTTAGGCCGTCCGTAACACAACTAGTGGGGGCTCATCCTCATAATTAGCCTAGGGCGGTCAGAACTCTTGATCAGTCGCTGTTTAAAGTTCTTAAAAAACAATCTTTCTTATTAACTTTAAGCCTTATAGCTATTTTTAAGTATAGTATAAAAATGTCTCCAACTAGAAAACGAAAGGTACTAACTAGATAAAAGTGTTTTAATAACAGTAGAAAACCTAAAGTTCACATTTAACATTTTTTTTCCTATGCAGATAAATAAAATTGTTAAAGAAAACAATATTGCCCCGCTTTCAGTTTATCTGCTAAATTTGCAGCAAATAAGAGACATACTAAATTGATTCCCTTCAAACATTTATGTAATGTGTAATCCGCAGTATAATTAATATCTGCCATGAATAGCCACGATAATTATGAAAATCAGAAGTAAAGTGGCTAAAAAAACAATTCATTTACATGTAAATAGTCGTAAACGAAGATGTAGGTAACCATAGCCATTCAAGTACTGTTGCTAAGGTTGAGGCTAGCATAAGAATAAAACTGGCAGGCATGATAATAAACAACAAAAATATCGGTGTATGTTGGTGAAGTTTTGCCTAATTTTTTTCTTTGACATTATCATTCTCATTTCAGCCTAGACCCTAGTTTTTCATAGCTTCTCGAACATATATGTATATCAGCAGGGAAAATGTAAACAACGTCACTGTTAATAAACTTATACATTTATTGGGAATCTTATGCTAGTCTTATGTCTAAGCCGATGATATCATCTTTGTTTTACTCTAATGACTTTTACATAACATGTTTAATCAGAACAATTATTTAATTGCTAAATGTTACATTAACAACAACTTCAAGATCTGTTTATTTTGACATCAGTTACTGTTTAAATGTACTATCTAAATAACACAAGAAAACTGGGAAGAATACCATCCCATGTAAGAATCCAAGTATGACCAAACTGAAGAACATTCTAAAGAAAAATACTTCTATCAGCTGCGTGTAAGAAAATGCTAATACGATAATCGGAATATTCGTGAACGTGATACCGGTGATGACTGTAGCTCCTACTGATTGGATGGCATCCGCTACTCTATCTCTCCCCTGGAGCCTACTTGTGCTATAAGCATAAGCGATGTGGCTGCAGAATTCAACAGCTATACCAATGGATACAATCAAATTGACACAAGACACGGCATTAAGAGGAATACTCCAAATGTACATGATGCCCATCATGTTTAGCACGACAAGAATTGCAGTAAACATTACTGCAAAAGTTGTCAGTAGATTAAAACCAGACGCCAATAGATTGAGTACCAGGGCACCAATAAAACTGTATGATATAGTCGTGAAAGTATCTCCCCACATCGTCAGATATTGCTCGAAATAAACAAAAAAAACAGAATACGGAAATACTTCAACATCTAAGCCTGTGTGAAGTTTAATTGCAGAAGTAATGTTATCACTGATTTCATATGCATATTTAATAGCAGTTATGTAATCTTTCGAAGTAGCCAGGGAGGTATGGTAAGCCATGAAGTTAGTGTCCTGGACGGAAGCAAGGCCATCTGCGTTAAGTTCGTAATTAACAGAGGCTGAATAACTGGCTAAGCCTCCTTTGTTACAATCAACAGTGGGCGCATCTTGCAAAAAGAATGGAATGTATCTTTGGAAAGATTCCTTGTTTGGTCGCAATTGGCCATTTGCATAATCTGACTTCTCAATGACACAATACGAACACTCTGTTGAATTGTCTGTACTTTGGCAGAATCCATTGTTTGTAGTGTTATATTTACAACAACCGCCGTATAAATTACTCCAATCAATGAAATCATCTAACCACGAATTCGAACTCGAAGCTATGTACGTTATCTCGCTGTGTTGAGATGCCAAAAATATTTGAGTGGTCAACGAGTCATCGCTACAAAGTTGTCCACCACAAATTACGTTTTGATGAACCGGATCAGAAAAGTTTAATCCACTCTTGAGAACAAAAAACACCGGTGGCCCAAGTTTCAAAAGACTGTTAACTGACTGAAGGTAGGTATATACGTAGGAATCTCTAGGTAACGAGTATTCTTGGTCCAATCCAATTTCAAGTTGAGGAATAAGCATAACACTTATAGATACCATTGCCATAAATAAAATCGCTACTATGATTTTCACACGCCAATTCAGAAGGAATTTTGAGTATGGTTCCATTAATCTTTGAGTGATACCTTTGTAGGAAGTCTCAGAATGCAACGGGCTTTCATCATCCAGTATTTTCTTTCGAATGCAACACAGAATGTCAAATCTATTCTGAGCTGCTCGTTTGTAATCAATGGCAAGTATAGCAACAACTGTGGTCACTTGAAAAACGAATAAATAACCCAGTGAAATAGATGCGAATATCGCAAATGTCACAACAGCTGGGAAATTAGTCAGGCTGCCGACAGCGAAACAAGTTATTTGTGTTACAGAAGAAACAAACATCGATGGACCGACCCTGCGCATCATTTCCTCAAATACCATTTTTGTTTTCTTATCAGTACTTAAGTTTTCATTAAAACCTTCTAACGATTTCAAATTACTTTTGATGTCATGTAAAGTATTAATCATAAGAAAAACGTTGTCAATACCTATTGATAAAATGAAAAACGGTATGACATTGATAGCAAGTAGTGTAAGCGTAACATTCGCATACCCCATTGTACCCATCGAACAAAATATCGCTAAAATTACTACAACAACACTACATACAGCGACTGTGAATTTACTGTCAATGAACCACGTTTTAAAAGACCTCACGTTTCCTAGAGCAAGTACAACATATATAAACATCAGGACATAGCTGATTGCGATAGGGACGGCTTCTGCAACAGAAACTCTTTGAATCTCGTCTTCGATTGATCTTTCTGTACCATAAGACACGACCACATAGTCTGGTTTCAGGTTCTCGTTATAGTGCTCTAAAAGCTCGAGAAATTTTGCTTCCCATTCTAGAACAGGCTGCAAGTCTTCTGCTAGAAGATAATTGGTAATCGGTATGTTAATGACTAAGGTGGTTGCACTTAATATTTCGTTGCCGTCATAGCCTCCGAATGTGAGTTCAGGGATGGAACCTCCACCCCATGATGCCAAGCAATTCAAAGCGTAATGATTATTAATACAGTTTTGAATAATTCCAAGATAAGTGGCATTATTAATATCATACTGGTCATTACCTAGATAAACAGTTGCAGACATAATAGCACATTGGTCGAGAGTTGTTTTTTGACCTCGAACTGTAAGGGGAGCATAACACACGTCTTCTAAAACTACACCCCCATTATCTCGACCTATATCAATTATAGCCTTTTCCAGTCTAACAAGCTCTTCTAATGCTTCTAGCCTGAATGCAGGCCCGTAGGTAACGTTATTAACTTCAAATGGATCCAGATCGAATGTTAAGAAAACTTGTGCAGCGCGGTAAAACGGACCAAATCGACTGTTGAAATATTCAAGTTCATGGCGACTTCGAGAATCTGGGGCAGACCAAAGTTCTAAAGGATTTGCTGTTAAATTAAGGCTTAATAAGCCAAAGAACATTGAGAAACCGATCCAAGTAGTAACCATAATTACTATCACGGGGTGACTAGCAGAAATTCTCCCAATGGTTCCAAATATTTTTTGAAACATAAGAGTTAACTTGTTGACGTCCGGTTTCCCTTCTTTCGATTCCTTAGATTTATTTATAAGTGATGAACGTCTGTCTTTAAAAGCTAAGAATATAAAAATTATAGTAGTTATTACGAAAAATACTACTCCTACAGAAAATCCAATACAATGAACGGACAAAACTGTACAAATATCAAGGACAACTGGTTCAGTTCCTATCGGGCACACAGCCCCACAATCCACACAACTACACGGTAGGTCTTCATCAAATGTTTCATTGCACGGTAAAGCACGTTTGTTCATTGTATCTTCCGTAGAGTTTTTCCTTAGAAAATTTATTTGCAATGGTGTCATATAATTAGCATCAGCATCACCAATAAAACCAAACCAAGCATCTGCGTCACAAACTACTGCATTCCCGCACATGAGATTTATGGCTGGTAACCCAGACTGAGGCACTATGACCCCGGCGCATGACGCATGGGCTCCCAACATGAAATCACTATGCACTCTGTAATCTATTTCATTTACGTATTCGATATCATTTGTCCCCTTTAGTGTGTATACGTCCATAAACCGTGATTGATCTACAGCACAAGTCATTTCGCAGACCTGTCTCGCGAAATTTCTTAAACATGTTGGGCAACGTCCAAGAACCCCCTCGGCGAAAGTTAATCCTTCTGACAACTTGATAATTTGATCAGGTGAGCAACAAGTATATATCTGGTCGTCCGGCAAATCGTTCCCTTCCTCGTCTTGGACAAAACTTGGGCATCTGTTTTTTAAAATACTGACGATTTCTTTTGCTTCTTCTTCATCTTCTATTCCTGAGATCAATTGCACTGGTTCTATGTCTGCTGGACATGGCTTATCCAATCCGTCCACATTATAGCATTCTCCATACATACGGCATCTAGCCGTTGCACCGCTCCACAAACTAAGAAATAATACGAACGCAGTCACAAACTTCATATTGGAGAACTCGCCAATAATTAAGCACTAATAACATTAATAAGTCTACAAACTACTACTAACTAACATTTTTTCACCATTCGTGTTAACCGTTCCTGCGCTAACTTATAAATGAGAATTTCAATAATTTTCCCGTTAAATATAATATACATGTATCAAATAAACGCAGGTGGTCTGATAAAAGTAGTACAGTTTTTAAAAGATAATCATGATTACAATTACAGCAATAAATTAGTAACCACACACCTGCAGACGACGTTAGATCCATTTTCCGAAGTAGGATGACGTAAACACGAAATCGTCTGGAAATTTACAGGGTGTTTCAGATATCAACTTAAAGCGATAACTGATGAAACAGAATATATTGAATCCTAGCATATGTTAAGTAAATAACTAACCCAAAGCAGCCTGAGAATATGCGTCTGCTTGCCCATATTACTGTCAAACAAAATAATGTTATATATTTCTGACCTCTCTGATCCCTCTATTTCTATTTAATTGGAACTTATGTGGTTCGCTTATTTATACTGTATTACGTAAAAAATATCATGTGTTACATTATTAGTGATATGGGAGGTAGACGACAGGCAATTGGGTATTTTACTAAATACCTCATGAAAGGAGTCCGTCAGAGAAATTTCCAAAAATATCGGATAACTACTTCCTTGGGTTTCTTACTCAAAAGCTCAGCTGTTATTAAATTAGACTCCAAAATGAAGACCGAAGTTAAGCAACGGTTTGTTTTTCTATACCCTATTTTTTCGGAACTCTAAGTGTCGTGAGTCAGTTTCACTCTTGACCGATTTATTTTATTATACCGCTTGAACGAAAAATATACATGTACAAATCTCGTGTGACGTCACTTATCAGCTCTCATGTGTGATAAACAGGTGAAGTTTTTAGCTTCCACTTTTCTATACGTTTCGCCACTTGCGTTTTAACTACGTGATTTTTATTGACATAATAAAAAAATGCGTATCCAATGTCTTTCAGAAATCTCTGTCGTATTTATTAGATTTTTTTAAGTAAAAAGCCCTACTGAATACAAAGATTATGAGTATGTCAGTGGCCTCTTCGCGCTCAAACGGCTTGCCTTAATTTGATAAACCTGTTTATGGGTGACAACCTACATTAACACGTACCGAAGGTCAGCTGCAATCGCAAACTAATGTTAAATACCTATTAAAGTTTCCTTTTCAATGAACTTTTTGTTCATTGCGTCATAATTAAGATTTTACTCGATAACTCGATTGAGGACTATTTTTTCTATTCAAAATACAACAAGCTACCTAACTTAAATATTGGCAAGACATATCGAGCTGTTTGGGGTAGAACCCATTTGGCGTCAATTACTTGGGAACACCTGCGTCCTGGATGAAGGGATCGATAGGCGTGGCCGGCCGGGATTGGCGGGAAACGCGACTGGGCGGGATCGAGATGCTGGGACCAAGAGTGCACAGACATGGATAAGAATACAGAAGCTACGAAATGTGAACATGGCTTTATCGTTTCAAACTGAAGCAGAATTAGCAGTCCTTGATGATTATTTTTGCGTTTCATGGATAACCTCTTCAAGTAAACGATAACAATTTTATGTAAAAAGATCAATACTGCAACGAGTTTAAATGGATAGAGGTCTAAACCTATTTGTAGGACATGGATAGGGAAGAGTAAGAATAAGAAAATGTATTTGCTTTTATTTTTTTAGAAAATCACGTAATCGAGGCACATCCTGTTTTCCGTTTCCTTTATTTATTATTAGGTATAATTAGTCTAACGATATAAAATAAACAATGACTCATTGTTACTGTTTTTAGTGGTTACCGATAAATGAAAGTTGATAAGGCATAGAATCGTATGACAATGATGTAATCGGTCATTACGAAACGTACTTTAGTTTCAATGATTTCTCAATTTTGTTTTTGATATTAAACTGAATTCTTAATTTTGCTAACAACACAATTTCGGATTTATGAAGATAACACTATTAAGATTAATATAAAAATCATAGATTAGTTTACTTTAACTAAAGTAATATCATGTCAATTATTTTAATTTCACGAAATTAATCTACAACGGACATCTATCTAATAAAAGTAATAATGCTGTTAAACAATTTGTGTTATTGAATCATAGCAGTTAAATAATATAGAGTACAAACCTCATGTCTTGATCCAAAAAATGTATGAGCCACTTTCAAAACATTTTATACTTCACTTCATTAGTTAACATAATACAATAAATAAATAAAATAAAATACTAAATTTCAAGAACAAATGAATAAAAAATAATGCATAAAATAATCGAATGATATTTCAGAATTTAAAAAACGAACACAGAAAAAGAAAACAAAATGGCTATATTTAAAAAGAAAAAAAACATAACTCATGTTCTGGCGGGAAATAATATATTGAGCATTCTGAGTATTGTTTTTATTACTTTTAAATGTTATTTGGCAACGCCCCTGCGACAGGGATGGTCCATCCCCTTTTACGCGGAATAAAAGCCAAGGGATGCTGCCATCTCTGTTAGTTTGAAACAGTGTCGACCCGGGATGGTACATTTAAAATATTCCTATAAAAATAATATTTTGCTTAACAAATTGGTGGCGAAAAACTGTGTTTTATAGTGTCGTTTTTTTAAAGAATGTAGTAAAGGACTTTTTTGAGAGTGGTTAGGTATTACATAACGTAAGTGTTTGAAATTCATTTTTAATGTACTACTTAACGAAAAAGGTTTAAGATGTAAATGGAACTTAAATATTTTATAATAAATTAAGTGCTGCTAAGAAAAAAAAATAGGTTAATGTATTTTAAATTAATATAAATACATATCTAGCTAGGAGCTACTACAAGATATTCGCTATCAAAACAGTATACATAAAAAAAAGAATTTAAAGAAAAAAAAGTGTTTCTTTTTTATAAATGTCATAAGTTGAAGTTTAATACCATTTAAGTAATTAATCCATTTTCCTATAAAATAAAATGGTGACTTAATTTTTAACGATTTATATTTATTATATCTAGTTTTATTTAGCTGTACAAAATAAATAATTCAAGGCTGGCAATAAAAACAAAGTGACGTCACGTTACCCAACGTACTCCGTTAACACAACCCTTAAGTCACGTATGTTTTGATTCCTGATCAAATCGAATTGACTGGCCACAAATATAAAACCACAGTGTAAAAATAAACAGTAGTATATGTCATGGGCAACCTTTCCTATATTTAGATAATTGCCTACATATTATGTAAAATCCTGAGGTCAATCTTTTCAAAAACAGATACGACTTAAATTAAGTGTTTTCATTCACACGGTATAAAGCGTCTTATTTAATACTGCTAATTGATTCCAGGGTAAGCCTTAACTAATGACTTTTAATTTAAAGTATACAATACTATATTGGTACATTATAAAGAAAGCTTAATAACAAAGTGGTCAGTCTGGCATAAAACTCTGAATTGAAACATTAACACAACCTTTTGCGGGTACCGTATCGTACCGTTTAGTTTGACCGCTAGATTTTTAGAGTTCCGTACGAAACCGATTTTTTTTTCGGAAATATGTCTTTCATATAATAAACTTGAAGTAGGTACTTACATTCCAATAAAATCTTTATAGTCCTACTGTATCTGCTGCCCTGTGGCATATTCTCGAGATAAATAATACAGCACGCGTTCACACCTCGCACTAAGCGAGCTCTTTAGGGGATAATAAATCCGTATTTATTCTTTTTATATTGCCCCCAACCCTTCTGGTAATCGAATCAAACCCGCTAACCGTATCGAATCGATTCCTTTGATGGTGTTCTTACACTTGTTTAGAAGTAAGTAATTGTATCGAGGATGGAATCGGACAGCTGATTTTAGGCCTTTAATTGCATCTATTACCCAGTTTCCTAAGAGAGATTATACTAAGTACAAAAATTATATCATGGGCGAACATTTTTGTTCCTTTTGATCAAGTTTCACTTGTTATATTAGGTTTAAACAATGATTTAGTTTCCTCTTGTCCATTCTACTATTTTTAACGTAACCCTCCCTTAATTGGGATTTGAATTCTAGTGTGTGTGTGTGTGTGTGTAATGAAATTGAAACCTAACTCGTATTGACAAAAAATACTTTCCTGTTACTAAATATATTTCTCTTTTGACTACAGAGTCACCATGAAGAGTTGGTTGGAGACAGCTAGTAGCATGGAGGATGGCTCCCTGTCGTGTATGCTGGCAGAGCCCCGGGAGGCCCTACTGCCCATCACCGGCAGAGAAAACCTGGCGCCAAGGAAAAGGTAATCAAGACCAGTAATAATTTCAACTGAACTGTCAACACTGTCAACAAGTGTCACAATTTTAATTGATAATAGTTCCTGCAAGATCTGTAACAAAGTAAATGACTTATTTGAATTTAATCAATCAACTGCCGCGGTCCTATCGTGGCACAGCTCCACCACACTACCGATCCGATGCTTTTAGCATCAAGTCCTGACCTGAAATCATCATGATTCCATCGAATGCTCTTTTTTCTCTTTTGGGGGTGGGTACGGATAGTTTCAGACGTCATCCGAGTTTTTGTGTCGGCAATGCGTTGCAATCCTTCATATACCGCGGGCTTCTACCAGCCAGTAGTGTGGGCCGGTCACTTTCTCGTGTTGTGAGGAGGCCGACGTGTAAAGACCATCGGCCTCCTCGCCTCATATTGGGAAAACATCCATAGGACCAAATGTGGCCCAACTCTCGAATGCTCTACTCAACGAAGGGGCAACCCTTCGCGGTTTGCTTCCTTCTGCTCCAGTGGCCATTCCTTCAACAGATCGAACCATAGTGGGTTCTTAGGTTTACGCGAATGTTAGACATTGAAATGAAACTACTTTTACACGGTCTGCCCGTGACCATGATACCTGAAAAGGTTTCGAAACGTCGGGAACTAAAATCTAAAATTAAACCGCGATAAAATCCGTAAAAGTAGTTTCATTTCAAGATCGAACCATCCTTCTGCCACTATAGCATATAATATTTCTGATTTTATTCTTAAGAAACTCCGAGTATAGCTGGCGCTATAGCTCTCTGATGTTAATTACTTATATAAAAAGAAAAATACTTAAGCAATGTTATCAAAAATGATAGTGGTATTTTGTGATAGTCATTCTGTATGAGTCAGAAGATTTATTCGAACTAGACATGCATACCTATAGGTATACTGTGGCTGGTCGGTCTGCTGAACTTAGTCACAGTAAGTTAGTCTTTTGGTTTTAAGGCTGTTTTCACTGACTTCAAATAATTACCTGACGCTGTCCCCACAAACTTGACACACGATATACTTATATTCATTTAAGGCATTATTAATTATCGAATGTATTGCGTTATGTATTGTAAACGGACAGCGTGCTGCTGGGGAGATTGTTGAATCGTTTCTTCTCTAGCAGCGAAAGCTTAGGAAGCGGTGATGAGCGAGCGAATCTGGGTTCTGTCCATTCAATCGACATTCAAAAAGTGGTACTTAGTAGCCTAATTTAAATTAATGGCTTTTGATTTTATTCATTTACTTGGGTAAATGAATAAAATTGGTTCAATTGATTCAGTGTTAAGTATGTGTGGCGACAAACATGTTGTTATTTAAGCACGTCACTTACCAAAGTTCGTTTAATGCCAAAGTAAGTCTAATCACTATTATTACCTGTATCTACTTTACCTATCAGTATAGACTAACTGATAAGCTGATACCATCGGTATGACTAATACAATTGATTCACAACACCTGAGGTCGCAAGCTATTTTGTTTTGGGGCTAATCCGTAAATTCATAATTAGGAGAATGAGGTATATGAAAGCTGCGTTTCCATTCAGCATACTTACCAAGGGAGAAACTTACTTAGAAAACGAGAGAATAGCTTCTCTTTTCTGTTGTTTGGTTCTCAAAAACTCAAACCTAGCTTCACATCCCTGATTGGAATAGATGCTCAGTGGTGCAAATATCTCATTCTACTAAATTAGTTGGAGTTTGCGCAATGCACAATTATACCCGATAATTGTGCATTGCGGTCAGTTAAACATTTCCCTCCGTAGTGTACCTCCAGTAGGTAAAGACTAGTTTCGGACTCACCTTAAACTCTCTTTGAAATGTTTAAAAAAAACTGCGGACATATTTTTGCCATATTTTAACAATATTTTTTTATTGTTAAGATACGGGCGGAGAAAGAAAATTGTTAGGGATTAGAAATGTACGAAAATTTCCAGTGACATTCTATTCACTGTAGGTAATGTAACCAATTCTCGTTTGCGGGAAAACTAAATGAAAATTGAAACAAGTATTCCGTCATTCCTATTATAGACAATAGGTATAATTAGTGTAATATCTGAATACTGAGATTTATCAATTACAAAAGACATCATGTGCAACACTACTCACCTGAAAGTTAATTAACAGATAATCAATCCTACATTGTAATTAAAGCCTTTTTAAGCGGGCTTTATGATATGATTCAACATTTACTATCTAAAACCACATTTGCGATAAATGGTTGATGGCTTTTAAAAAGGTTTAAATTGGCGGAGTGATCGCAAACGCGAACATTGTACGTATGCATACGTAGATCCTGGTAGAAAAAAGTGTTCTATTCGTAGGTATCATCTATCATCTCATCATCATCGGCCTGGCCTTTTCCCAACTACGTCGGGTCGGCTAACTGGATTTAGCTAAGTACACGTGTTTTACAAGGAGCGACTGCTTATCTGACCTCCTCAACCCAGTTACCTGGGCAATACGATACCCCTTGGTTGTACCTGTAACGACTTTCAAAGTAGGAATAACAGCCGGGACCCACAATTTAACGTGCCTTCCGAAACACGGTCGTAGGTCCTGTATATTTACTCAATTAATATTGTTACAGAGACCGAACCTTAGAGCCCTGCGCGATATCCGAAGAGGCATACTTATCAAGTGGAGCTGGTTCTCCTTGCGCAGGACTGTCCCGCGAAGAACGACGCAGAAGACGTAGGGCTACCCTAAAGTACAGAACAGCACACGCCACCCGGGAGAGGATCCGTGTCGAAGCATTCAATGCGGCCTTCGCAGCCCTACGCCGTCTCCTACCAACATTACCCCCGGACAAAAAGCTGTCCAAAATTGAAATCCTCCGTCTAGCTATCTGCTATATCGCTTATCTAAACCACGTTTTAGATGCTTAAGATTGCAATTATTAACTTCAGACGTAGCGATCACTACTAATAATACACCCGGAGCAAATCTTATCAACATTGCTCCCAGACAACAATTACGATCGACTAAAAAATTTCCTCGCGCGCGAGTTAAATCGCGCAAATGCATTGAATTGACAAATGAAAGTCACATGGCAAAGAATGTCATTGCTGCCCTATAAATTTTAACAAATAGAACAGAAAAAAAAGTAGTTAGATCTGATACATCGCCTATCTTAGATGGTAGATCCTGGAACCATTCATCAACATTTGCATCTGTATCAGTCATCAGATACTGCCAACATTACCCTAAATTATCCACCAAACATGCTCTTATTCTTGATAGTGTCTATCAAGTATAATAGCATGGAAACGCAGTGAAAGCGTTGTCTAATTACATAGTTCGGCGAAAAAATAAAACACTATCGGATATTTAAATGTTCCTTTAAGCTATCTGTCCTGCTTGTGTCCGTCACGTGTTAGATACTTAAGGCCCCATATCTAAGATAACGATAAGTTATCTGTTAATTAGGTCTATATCATTCCCGTATCACCTGTACATTTAATATACTTATTAATTCACAATCAATCATTTCGAAGCCGCTCTTGATAAAAAGAATGCCTTTGACCAACAAAAGAACGTATCTTTGACTTGGAGTTGATTGTCAACGTATTCATATTTAGTTTCTAACTTATTGTTTAGCTCAGAGGGCTTATTAGCAACTTAATCCAACGGCCAAGACTGTTGGGGTTTGCTTCCAGTCCAATCGGATACATATATGTACCAGTATTTTGCAAGGAGCGGCTGCTTATATGACCTCTTCAACTCAGTAACCAGGGCAACACGTTACCTCTCAGCAAGACTGGTTGTCAGATTTTCTAGCTTCTAACTACCACCGTCAAAGATGTATTAAAAATGGCCGGAGTCTAAACTTTCAAGTGCATTCCGAAACACAGAGAAACTCGTCATGACATACATGGTCACCTATCCACAGACTGTATCAAGCGTAGCTTCACCTGTGATGGATCAACTTGTGCAGTTGTAACTGAGCCACGAGATTCTAGTTCAACCATTTCCTTAAAGTAATTTTAATGTCAATTGTAGAAACGTGATAATATACGACACTGCGTGGAGTGGCGTATCTCTTACACAATAATTTTACTGTAAAGGTGATGGAGGAACTCTGCAGTCTTTTGTCCACATGGATTCTGCCCTAAGTAAAGTTGCTGTAATTTAAAAAAAAGCGAGACAGAGTAATTTTGATGTGGTAGAGCAGGATCTCGCTTACTCAATTAAAAGTATTATTTAGTAGTAATGGTAGGCTCCTAGTCATAGCCTATTCTCTCTAGTCCTTGTCTTCCTATTAATTTATTCTAGTTTTTTAGCCTGTAAATAAAAGTAGTTGTAATTTAAGTAGCTAATACTTTAATTTATTATATTATATTAAATAGCTGATATTTTCAATCCATCGTTCTAGTCACAATTTTATGGTGTAATCTACATGTTTCATTTTTATTAAAATTGCTGTACATATTAAAAGATTTTAAGTTAAAATGGTTTTGTTTAATTCATGCGAATTTTATTCCATACCTACCATACCATACCTTCTAGCGCTCTTGTTTAAATTATTTAATAGCTTATCTGTGTTTAAAACAGGAGGTGAGCTAATTGGTGCCATTTGAGTCTGAAAGAGTTATTTAAACATACATACATACAAACTTGCAGGAGTATAATATAATTTGAGATTTATAAGGATTCCAAACGCAAAAGTGAATATCGGAATCTGAAACCGCCAACCCACAGCGATCTCGCGTGGTGGCGTTTAAAGACTGGTATTATTATTATATTTATAGTAACCTGCGATTTACCTACAAGATTATGATTCGTAGTACACAGCTAAATAACCAAATTAACTCATAAAAACATATAACTTTAAATAGCTTAGAATACTTCAGCAAATCACTTAGTATTAAGCTAATTTGATTAATCTGTATCAAAAACGCACGTGTGAGATAAGTGTTACAAAGTAAGTACTAATCCATACGTACATTATAAATGCGAAAGTCTCTATTTATGTCTGTCTGTCTGTATGTCTGCATCTCGCTTTCACACCAAAACGACTGAAGCGATCGTAATGAAATTTGATGCACAGATAGTTTCGAGCGTGAGAAACGCCACAGGCGCGATACTTTTAACTAAAAGAAACAGGGTTATAAGTGGGTGAAAGTTTATGTGAAACTTTTTATGGAAAGGACTACGGCTTTGAAATGTGTAATGTTGTTTATTCAAAATAATGAAATATGTGCTCAGTGGTTTTTGGGTATTTTAATTTTAATTGGGGTATTGGTGGCGGGGATGAATGCTACATTTTATCCCGGAATTCCCACGAAAACCAACGCGATATAAACGAAGTGCACGCGGGTGGAGTCGCAGCCTAAAGCTAGTATAGCAATACGCTAGCTTATAGCATTTATCTTAGCGACGATAAAAGATAATGAGTAGGTACACAGGTGCAGACGTTTGGTCCCCGCCTTTCCCCGGGGGAACTGAGTCCCCCTCTGACCTTACCCCGGCCTACCGCAGCTGGTCCCGAAGTTCCCATGCATTTGTTATGAGACAATAAATATGCGGAAACGACGTCGTGTGAAGCTTTGCCATATTTTATTGATGAAACTGCATTTTGATTTAAGTAGTTTTTATTGATTGTGTCTTGAGGTGTACCTGAGGCGCTTCTGTATCTTATGAACCATGATGGAGAGAAATTTCCCTAGCTAAAGTGTTTGAACTACTGCCGTTATGACAACAAACATTAAAAATGAAGATCGAAGTTACAGAAGAGATCGAAGAAGAACATGAAGTTTTGAAGTCTTAAAGTTTAATTTGTTGCTACTATAAAATTTGCAAAACTCATAGTGAAATTAGTAGGTTCTTACTTGTGTATCAATTTAAGTACTCGCATTCAATAAAAGTAGATGAAATTTATTAAGGGTGATCCCTCAGAACTATAGAACCAATTCCACCCTGTTTCACACATCGTTAACGTTTCTTTAAAGTACTTATCTAATCCCATTTATCTCAGTTTAATACAATTGAAAGCAAATTTTCCGCCAATCTTCGTGTTGCAAGGGTGTGATTAGTTGATTGAAATGAGTCTCATTTTAAATCATTATGCTCTCTTTTTTCTTATATGACAGAGGGAGCAGATATATTATGAGCTATGTTTTATTGCAAGTACTATGTTTTTCTGATAAACGGTTTTGCTTTGAAAGCAAGCGTTAAAAAATTACGCAACTAAGATCATTCTTATATCTACAGCTGGCTGGCAATGTAACAGTTGACTAACAAATGAAAACAATAGGGTTCAGGACATGTAAAAATAAAAAAGCTTATTAACATCTAACTGTTTAAAAGGTTAGAAGCAAGATTTATACATAGAAGTGAAGACAGAGTACCTTTTGTATTTTTCAACGATTTATCCTGGAACAAAAAAGAATACGTGTAATTGTTCATAAGACCATCTAAAAAAATATTGTCGTCATCAAAATTGAACTATTGAAATGCAGACCAGAGTCATCCATTCGTAGTTCCAAGCCCGTCTGTTGACAGGCCGCGTGCTGACGAGACGGATGGACAGCTAATTGATGTCTGGGGAAATCAGCCGCCTACACAAAACTATTGTAATTGTAATGCTTAATAATGTAATTGATACCAGAGCGACGACGGGGGTGAAATACTAATTGTGTTAGGCTAGTTCTCACATATTTAATTTGGAATGGTGTTGATTACAATTTGATTTGCTAGTTTTACTTTAGCGGTTCTTGAAACGGAATATCATGCAGTTGTATTTTTTACAACTTGATAAGGCCAATATATCTGATATACCTATATCTGGATAAAAGTAAGGGCGTTTTTATTTTTGGTTATAAATGATACGTTATTGAAAACGCTGATAAAATCTTTATGATCTGAAAAAAAAAGAAATAATATCTAATGGGCTAAAATAAAGCTGTACAATGCTATGTAAACAAGTAAAAGCATAGTTTCAAATTCACCAATTATTTTCTAATAAACTTTTTTAAAAAAACCTTTAGATGGGATTGTGAATAAAACATTGAACTGATCACATTAATTTTTATTAATTGCCTTCCTCGCCCTAACCCATTCGCGTTTTTTATGATACTGCCATCTAGCGGTATTCAGTTATAATACTAAGTTAACTTGTGCAGTAAACTGTTACGCAGTAGTACTGCCATCTAGTGTCGAGTAGACGTAATGGTAGTTTTACTATTCCACACTAGATGGCGTTCATTTCAATTCAACAGGTAGAGCGCGATTAAAAAAGATATTTTTTCTTTTAGGGTTCAATATACCAAAAACAAGAAACATTTTGCGTAATTTATACAGTAACTTAAAAAAAATATATTTAGATTTTTTTCTTAGTGCACTTTATTGAACTTATCAAGAATTTCACAATTTTTTAAGTAAAGTTTTGATGACTACTTTACAAGATGTAGTCATATAATATGTGATATTTGATTTTTCTAGGATAATAAAACAATATAAATGCCACGCCACTTTAATTAAAGTTACGACTCGCAACTATCAATTAATAATTTTACAGCGGAATTATGAAAAATATTAATGTGCAATAGGTTTACATAATAAAACAATAGTTGTAACATTAGATGACATAACTTCAACTGACAAAGTTCTTAATATAAAGTGAATAAAACGGGGTAGAGTTCCGGTAGAGTCGTTCAACAGACAAAAAAATATATAAAACACTTTATATGTTTGGAAATATTGCCTATTATAGACATTTGAACGTAGCTAGCAATGAACTCTGGCAACCTACGTATATTTACGAGCGGGACTCGGGATAAACACATTCTGTGCCAAACTCTGAAGTTACCGCATGTACTACCACTTTCGTCACGAGGTGTATTTATGAGACGAATATTTCAGCTCCGGACATAACATACCAGAAGATACACGAAAAATAAATGAATTGATCAATGTAACACTTACACACTAAATCACTGTGATCAATTTAGGTGCTTCAGTTTCCCTAAATTCGTACATATTTCAGTCGAACAAACATTCAACAATGTCGGGATTCGCGGTAAGCATTTAGCTTGTGTTTATTTATAATAAACACACGTTACCTATATTTTCTCATCGCGTCGTCACTTATTACGGATACGTATACATTTGATGTCAGATTCCGGGGCAAGTAATTTTAAAACGAGTCGTCTCGTCGACGCCTGTGACGTTGCCAATGTCACGAGTATTTTGGCAATACGCAATAAATACGGTGTGAGTGTACGCCTTGTACGATGCACTTGATTAGAAATTACAGAAATCGTTCCTCGTAGATAGTATGTTTCTTCAATCGCTCAAAAGAACTGTGGAAAATTCCACGACGTAGCCGATTCGCACAGACGTGGCGCAAGCGTTATAACTTTTACTTTTTTATTTTCTGTTTCGATCAAATTCGTTTTAAAACGACATAAAATACATAAAGCGGCTCTATTAATGTATTTTTAAGAGGAATGTGTGTTTTATTTGCATGTACAGAGAGAATTATCACGGGCCTCGACGACCGACCATTAAGGACGCCCAGTTTATAAACATTTCTGAAAATATTTATACAAATATTTCATGAACGTCCGATCGTTCGCACCAAGTTCTGAATTTAGGTATTAAATTGTATCGCAGACGATTTGTTTTACAACCCACCTTGAAATCTGTTATTTACATTCTCTCTAAATTTACAAAAGTAGATCAAATCTGTAATATCTACTGATCTATATAAAAACGAAATATATGTAATATTAATGAATAAATTAAATAGACAAGTACATATTTAACATCTTACTCTGAACGCCTTTTATCATTTATACAAAAATAAAATACAACAATGGAAACAATTAATTTCCTGATTTTCTAAAAACATTCTGCCCTAGACATCTAGACTGATATACCTACCTTTCAACTTTTATACAATACGAGAATTATATTTATTTCAATTAAAATACCTTTTTACATTCAATTCAATACAAGAAGCCTCTTTTTATTATAATTATCCAATAAATAACAAGAGATAACCACCAGACATTAACCCTGCAAATACTTATAGGAGCATATCAAAACTCCTTCAGAAAACCTCTTTCAAAATTTCAAAGAAACACAATTTTAGTGTTCCCATTTATGTGAAACGATTATTGTTTATTTATTTTCAATGTTATCTATTGTATCAGTCGTTAACCTCACGAGCACGTGGTCGTAGTATAGTATTTTGTTGGATTTGAAGCTGTAGCTCTGCATCAAGAAAACAAATTTTGCTTCATTCAAGCTCTAGAGAAAGACAGGTAACAAAAATCATGTGGACGACGACCGAGAAGTATACATAGCACAGAGCTATTCGTAAAATAGAACGATAAGTTGTCCGAACTGAAAGAGATAGATTTACGAGCTTAGCCCTATGTGCGAGCAGCCCAGATAGCTCAAGTCAGAGCGCCTGCGTTGATTTCGTGCGAGCAGGACGCCAGCATACCAAGTGAAGTGTGTTAGAGCAGTACAATCGAAGGTTACATGTTTTATCGTGGAAATTTCCACTGCAGACAATTGAAACTTGAACGTATGGGAGTGTTAGTGATGCAGTTTTATTCGAATATCGATAACTTTATTACATTATTTTTGAAGATTATGTTTCTCGATAATATTATCATTGTTTCATAATTTTACGTAGTGTTTAAAAGTAGACTAGAAGACGAGTAGTAAAGGCAAAAAAAATATCACATAAAAAAATGTTTTTTATTTTTATTTAATTACATTCTCCGCTTTCTTCTAATGACAAGTATCTAAAGCAATGAATAATAAGACACGAGTAATCACTTAAGCATTTAAAATACGACATGGAAATTGCTCACAAACTTGCATAGGCATCGGAAGGGTTGACAGTTGTATAAACAAATCCACGATTATTGGCGCGCGACCAACAGAGATATCTTATCTTAGAAGCTTTCTTATGATACGCCTTTGTTGACAATAATTTATCGCGACATTTATTGTTTATACATTATTCCTATAAATAAATTAGTTCTAAAAATGTTATCAAGAAATAAATTTCTATTTTCACGTTATAATCTTTTCTTAAGACACTATTTCATACATATTTTTTTTTAAATTTGCCATATATATATCGATACAACAGACCTACACAACTCCCATCATAGATTACAAAATAAAAAGTTTCCATCGATATCGATGTTCAAATGACCTCGAAGTGGACATCCCTAGCGGCGGAGCCCCCGTTCGCGGCTGCTTGGTCGTCTATTCACCGACTTGCAACTCACAGGCTTGCTTGCATAATTATTTTAACGGTCATACAACACGTCTGCCTAACTCTTTGACTATACACTGAGTTTTTTAACAGCTGGCGTGTTGCCAACTTTTTTAGCTAGCGAAAAAATTAAATAATAAAAATACTCATTAAAGATTTAACGTCATTATTTACGTCGTGTACACTCTCGCCAATTTTATTTTAATTTTAAAATTCTATTAATAAAAATGTAGAGTCTATTCTGCCTTTGTTAAACAAAATATTGTACATTGCAGCATAATTTAAATATTTATTAACGCTCGCAGGTGTAAGATGGACAAATAAAGCGATATGATTCATGTGAGAATGAAGTATTTATATAGCTAAGTACATGAATACAAGGAAAACATTAATATTACGAACCTCATTGATATCTATTACTAGTCGCATAAAGATAGGTCAGGACTACCACGTCATCAGAATGAATATGTACTTAAAATAGTAACTAATCATTCAACCAGTAACTATTTATACAGTTAGTATATAAAATAAATAACATTTAATTACTGATTTATTAGACGTAAGAAAAATTGTTTTAATTTATGAATATGCGTTCCAAAATGGCGACATAAAATTGTTATAACTATTTTTTATTATTTCACTACTAACCAAATTCCTCTAATTGATTTCTTTACTTATTAAATTGCAAGTTAGAGCTGTTTAAATCAAAGTAATCACAACACTTAAACACACATAGTTAACGGGTAGTCATATCAAGACTCTATCTTATAACAAAATTGTAAATCTTGCATTAATTATTTCCATTTACAATATCATCGACACACGTACATTTTGTGTAGCATATCAAGCGTGTATCGTAGCTTAGATTGCGTCATATTTAAAAAATATATTGTAGAGCCGAAATGCAACCTTCGTGGTGTCAAGGTGCTGCATAGGCTGTCTATTGTCTGATGCAATATGAAGAATACCTTACATATAGGTATAATAAAGTAAGTAGATATAAGATTTATAAAAAGTATTGTTAATTTTACATAAAAAACGGGCGTTACTTTCTCTTGTTTGAGTGGAATTTAAAACAGAAGAATATCGCGTGTTATTGATTTTTAGTGGCTGGAATGAATATATGTCTGATATACCTTTAGGTTTTAAGAAGCCAATAAGTTTAATGATATTTTTATGTCTTAAGATTCAGATTGCAAGGATAGCGGAGTGGTTAAAGGTTACCGTGTAAAATCCACTGCGCGCTTGGTGTTGTGATTTTGATCCCCACGTCGGACAAACATTTTTGTGATCCACAAATGCTTGTTCTGCGTCTAGGTGTCCACGTGATTTGTTTGTCATTAAACCCTTCGCGACACATGGATTGAATTCCTTATTGCAAGAGTCGTTTAAAAAAAACTGATTTGCGATAAATTGAATTTTAAGAACTTCTTGAAGGTGTATGTTATTTTTCAATAATGGGTGTTTAAAAAAATACCTTCCCCTTTAGGTACTCTCTGCGTAAGCCGTTTCGTCCAATGCATTTTTTCCGTGTGAGGACCACGTCACTCTACATGGATTTTTCCTAGCAAATCTTGGCTGCTACTCAGGAGCTGTCAGACACATCTGGCCACGTATTCTAATAAGTCACTCTACAATCTCTACATTCTATTCAGTGGACTTCTACAAAGTAGGTATACTTGTAAAAATGTAAAATATGAAATAAATTAAATGTCTATGAAATATAAAAAAATAATACAGATATTATTATTTGTTCAATTAAACTGGTAAAATATTCTACTGATGTACAGTATTATTCTAATGATGTCTGAGATATTGGTTTAAAAAACTATTTTTAAACGAGATTTAATTTTTAAGTTACCTTTTTTTAAACTTGTGCAAGATGTATTCATCCAAATTATTGAATGCCACCTGTTCGTTTAGAAAGAGATACGAGAGTATATGTTTGTCTTTAAGTAGATATTAAGACTAAAAATTAACTTCCTTAAAAATCCCAGTAATTGTAAGTATAAATAGTTTATTGTTTGTTTGTTACTTGTAATGTAAGAAGCGATGCTTGTGATCGCCAACGAATGCATTTCAAACATTTTAACGGTTGGCAAGCTCCCAATTTAATGTTATTGATTTCAGCTATGAATGATTGTTGTTGAATATTGATATTGTATAATGTATTTGTTTAGCTGTGTAAACAAGTATAACGCCATCTTGTAAAATAAAATGGTTCACTTCTATCTTAGATCCTCAGCTGCAACTGTCTTCGTTCGTGGTAGCTAGCTAGCGGAAACCTTGTGTAAGTTTGGGGAAACCTTTTTATTCACCTGAGTCCGGCCTGAAAAGTTAATCAGAAAAGTTTTAAAAGAAAATTGAATTTGTTTTGATTTGAATCAAGAACTTTGCACAGATAAGATATAGATCTTAGCCTAAATTCTTAAAAAAAAAAACCCTTTATTTTATTATGTTGTGTTTATGATTGAAATAAGGTGTATCTTAATAAATTATAATTTACATTTATATTATTTCTATTGCAATAAATGCGAGCTATTAATCCTTCACGTGAATAAACGAGACCAATAAATTTATTTTATGCATAGAGGAAAACCTTAAACAAATACTGCGTGTATATACACGTGGGACATAACAGTTTATAATAGTCTAACCTACTTATTCATGTAATCTTAAAACATGTGGCAACAAATTCCATTTCACTTCATTTAAAAGAAAAAATATTTGATAATATTTTAAGCCAAAAAGAGGGGTGTTATAAGTTTCTGTAAGTCTGTGTGTCTATGTATCTGTAAGTGGCAACGTAGCTTCGAAACGGTTGAATCGATTTCGATAACGTTATTTTTATGGGAATCTTGATATTTTTTAATTTTACTTGGTTATACATCCCAATTTACCTTAGACATGAATATTAATATATTTAGTTTTCGGATTGCATGGTATGTGAAGAACTCGTAACATATTTATTTTCTTAGTTTTTTTTTTAAGGTAAAGAACAGACACATTCAGCTTGATATTAGTTTCGTAGCTCTATGCTTTGATCTTCATGCGAGTCAAGATCACAGTCGAGTTAAATTTGTTCGGCCTTGCGACTTTCTATTTTGTTTGATCTACAAACAATTTGAGATAACAATAAACTTTGTTAAAAATATTTATAGTACTGAAGTATTTAAATTTGTTACTATTCTTAAATAACCTTCAGACTTGATAATTATTTTGATTGCAGAAACAAAAGGATTTATATTTAGAACAAAGTTCTTATTTAAAAAGGTTTTAAGATAGTTATAAAACAAAGGAGAGCTATTTTTTTTCCTTGTGTGGAATTGGTCAATGCATTCAGTCTTAATGCCAAATTTGTCTACTTCACCGGTCTTTAGGAAGCGGTCTTCGATATGAGAGTTATTCGGTAGTTTAGCTGTCGCATAAATAGCATGGAGACATGCACGGACGGTCAATATCGCTTTATACAGCAAAATCTAGGGAGATGGCGAATACCGAACGGTCACGGGTTCGTTGACCCTAATGTTGCTTTCTATTTCGTGTGATCATGCGCACCTCGCCGCGGTGCTCAACTGTTCACATTCGCAAATCTGACACATTTACGCAACGATCGAATGTTACAATTTTTTAAAAATCGAGCGTTTGTTTTCTTTTTTTTTTTTATATGTGTGAAAATTTTATTTATTTCTCGATTTTTATTTAAAATTAATATTTAATAAAAATCATAAATATTCTGATTTAATATTATTTGATTGAAAATTCTTTTTTAGTTTTAATATTTATCATTTTAGGAAATATTTCAATAAAGTCCTTTATGCCCTAGAGTAGCTAAAACTTGTTTTTTAACAAAGCGATCTGTAGATCAAACAAAAAAATGAAATCTTTTCATTACCTTTAAGCCCCTTGTCGATGAATTTGTCTCTCCCTTTTCTTCCAATCGTATCCAAGGTTTTCCTTTGTTACTTAACCCTAATCCCTAAATAAAGGTCAGGAATATCAAGAGGGGTGATCTGTCCAGAAAACTCGTTGTAAGCTCAGAGTTTATTTGAGCAATTTCTAGTAATTTCGTAAATCATAACTCCGATTTTTTTTCAATCGCCATACATATAGACTGGCCCGTTGGTCTAGTGGTGAGTGACCCTGACTGCTATATCGGAGGTCGTGGGTTCGATTCCCACCCAGAACAAATGTTTGTGTGTCGAGCACGATCATTTGTTCTGTGTCTGGGTGTAATTTATCTATAATATGTATGTATTTAGAAATATATAAGTTTGTCAGTTGTCTGGCTTGGGATCAGATAAGCGTGTGTGAAAAAAAAAATATTCAGTCATACATAGCATGCAGCCCATAGCAACAGACTAAGCAAGAAGTTTCGTAAAAAAAAATATAACATACGTACTAGCAAACTACGCAATATTTTCCTTAAAAAAATCATATTCAGAAATAATTCATTCCGTATGTACCTATATGTCACCTGCATATTACCGGTCATAAGAAAAAAAAGAATAAATTTTGGAACAAGTTTAAATTCCATTATCAAATAAAACTACACGTGCCGGGCAAGGTCGATGCCTAGTGACGTCAGCACAAAAAAAGTGGACGTTAGCATTCGAACTTTAAATATCTAGTGAGCATTTATTTTAACACGTGTCATAAATTTTAACAAATAGTTTTATAGATTTGTGCTACTAAAGCAAAGTTTACAACTTTGCACTTGTTTTATTAATATCTGTGGTACGGTATTCTTAATACGAAATTAATTATGTAAATTCTTATTATCAAAAATATATGTGTTTCCTTCTTTTCGTTGCAATAATATTGTACAATATTTTTTTAATTTATATTCGTATGTTATTCAGTAACATCCATAAAAAAAAAATCTTCAAAAAAATTCTTTGTTTTCCATCGAATAGTATATTCTTTTTTACGGTTCCATCCATATGGTTATTAACCTCTCCACATTAAACGATAAACTACAAAATCAATCAACCACGAAGAACAAACCGATCACCAACCTACCAAACATACCTAGGTACTCCTGTTACAAATAAATTATAGCATAATTAATTAATTATAAATAATTCATCTTCAAGTGCAGCGACACGACGCAAGCACGTGGCTTGCAAGGTCGACTCTACATAACGTCCCGAGTATTGCCCCACTTACCTCTACAACGAACCAAGGGAAATTGAACCTTATAACTTAAGTTTAAGGTGGGTTTAAGAGTGAGAATTGAGTGTTATGATTGCGTTTGCGATTTGAGCATGGCTTTTCTAGTTATGTAAATTGTCTGCGTATCGTCTGAAGAGGTTTTGTTCAATTTTCGGGGTCTTTAGTATTGTGTTGAATGTTATCAGATTTTGTTGTCTAAAGCAGGAAAATGACTTTGTCATTTGGTAGAGAACATAGAATTTGATCTATATGTACGATAATATTAAAGAAATGTATTTTTACTTTCTTCTTGTTTATTCCAGCATTTCCAACCTTAAAAAATGTAAGGCGTTTGATAACTTTGTGTTTATCAAAAACTGAAAGCGATACAACGTTAAATAATTCAGGAACAACTGATTTATTTTGCTTTTAGAGCAGCTGATCGATTATTGGCAGATTTTTTTGTTCCACCGATAAAGTGTTAATATAATCAATCACATTATTTAAATTCAGAAGCTTTAAATAAAACAAAACAAAAGCGCTCTGTCTAAAAAAAATACAAAAATATTTTAATACGGCTTTAGATACGTCGCGAATTCTTGGCAAGGTCCTGTAAATGTCTATTATAATCACAAGCCCCACATATGTTACGGAAATAAATTAACTAAAATAAACAAACATGGTTTTACGGTATGCGGAACTTAACAAATGCAGTAGTTTCATCTTATCCTTTGTTCTAATAAAGAACGAATTAATCAACGGAAATGCATGTGTTATTGTAATCTTTTATATCTTTTCATTTAAAAAACATGAAACTTGTAAGGTACAAAACAGATAAATAATAGATAATATTTAGTGAAAGACCAAAGTGGAGATGATCCGAAGGAATTGCCTCGAACATGTCTAGCCCCTAGAGAATCCTATGTAGAGAGACATGGGAAGAGAGTCTTTGACGGTTGATTCGTCGTCAAGAAAAACGTCCATTATAGTATAAATAACAAAAAGGTTTTATGTACCATATGCTGACTTGCCTTGGTGGCAGATGGAAGTCTTTCAAATCCCAGTCGTCGAAAGGATCTCCCGTTTTATATTGCGGTTGCTCACAAACGAACGTTCCTGCCAGAGGTCGCGGTAGTTTCTGTTCCGTTCCCGTGGTCCTTAGTACAGGAGGCTGAAGCTCTCCGGTGATTTTATACAACATTCCGAGTCCAGATTCAGCAGCTACTTTACCTACATAACATATTTTAATGCAATCTTTACACAGTATCCTGGAGTAGTTAAGATTAATGATTTAAAGATTGACAGAACTTTATGTATGCTTGACCATATTGCAGTTTCAATTTCTAATAAAATGTTTATTAAACTTTCCTTCATGCCCACTTCAGTTCACAAGGCGAGAAAGTATAAAACGACTCTTTCACTATTATCGTTAAACTCAATGGTGCACAGACATCAATAACTCGTCAAACACTTGACTCAATGCCAAAGCTCAATGCGTTGAAAGTTGTTATTAATACAAACTTACTTTAATACTTTTTTGGGGTTCCGCAAAAAAAGGCAAAAATTGTATCCTCCTAAGGCATCGATTTCTATCCGTATGTCACCAATAGACAAATTATTAACCGTGATAGCTAGACTTGAATTTCATAGATTAATTATTTATTATTTTCGGTGCTGAAATTGAGATCGAGATTAAGCAACAATTATTATAGTCATAAATTGTCTGTGTGACCAATCTTTGTTGCGATTTGAAAAGTCGTGAGTCCCACTCGCACTTGACCGATTTTATTTGTTTATATCTGCTTTTTTCATGTTTTACGTCTTGCTGTTTATGATTGCGAAAGACGTAAATTCGGGATATAAATACACTTCAGTGCAGAGATGGATATTAAAATAACATTACGATGTACGCAAAGGTATATTTAGTTTCAAATGAAAGAAACACATTCTTCTTCTTCTTCCAACTAGTGAAGGTGTGGTCCTTCTGATCAGAGACACATAAAGAAACAAAACTCTTTGCTTGTGAAACAAATAATTTTTGTTATATGAAAAAACAACAATGAGATAGGAAATGTATTTTATACATTCATAAAAGTTAAAGGTCGCTCAGAATAAGGGATTAAAAATATCAATTCTCCATTAAAATGAAATTTCTACAATTGTTGGCTTCTATTAAAATAAGTCGGAGGGTATAGACATTTCGCTTTCATAAGTCCCTTAAAGCTTAATAAGCTGTCGTTGACTTGTCATCGCCATACGTTTGAGCATTTTCTATTGCCGTCAACGATTATGATTACGATGGCCAAAGGATCGATTTATTTTTTGTACTGAGAAAATAAAACTACAATATAACACAAAACGACTATTGATATTATCATTCTATTAACAGATAATGCTAAATTTAAATCGATGCAATACAAACCAGCTGCGTATTAATAATGGATGTGTTATTTTGCATTCATATTATGTCTTCCATACATCTCATACATAATTCTTTTAACTTGTACGAGTCGGAGTCTTGTACGAAGAATATTGGGTGGAATATTATTATACTTGGTAAATGGGTCGGAATACTTTATAACTTCCATATGACTACCTTCTTTAAGCGTTTCTGTTAGGTATAGAATGTATAGTGAGACAGTGGAGCATAATTTTGTGATAGAATTTTTTAAAGTCCGTGCAGGTTGATTGTTAGAATAAAGTTGAATAGCAATCAATTTTAGAAGATCAAAGAAGATGGATTGCTTTGTGAAGATTGAGAACATTTCTCTCGACGATAATTAATTACAGTAAAGCATATGTTATCTCTCTCAGCTCTAAATTATTTTTGTTTTTATTTGTGTTTCAAATATTTGCACTTCCACGTATGCACATATTCATTAATTATTAAGATCTTATTTACCTTATATAAACGATACTATGCAATTAATTATGTATTTAAAAACCTGTCCGATCAGATAAAAGAAGTTTTAACAGAACGTCTAAAAAAATTTTTGGAAAACTTCCACATAAGTGTTCTAAATTAGTATATTGATTTTATATATTACCAAAAAAAGGAATTTCTATAAACTAACAACACTGTATAATTATGAAAAAAAACCATTATCGTTTGCTCATACATACTCAAACGCTAATGAATACTCTATCCTCAACATTGTCATATCTTGACACATCGTTCAAACAACACTACAATTACACACAGCGATCATATCAACATGTAATGCACGTGAGAATAAAACATTTGTTACGTGACGTCTGCTACAGTTCTCATACGTATCATATTAAGAATACCGAGACAACACACTATCATACAATTATTTTGGTACAATCAGCAACATCGAGCACAGGACTCAAGAAATTGGCATAAGAAACAGGCTTATGCCCAGCAGTGGGAGGACAAAGGCTGTGGATGATGATGGATGAAGACAGCAACTAAGTCCATAACCACGTAGTTTGATTATGAAACAAAAGAACCGTTATTGACGAAATTCAATGAATTGAAATTAACAATCCAAATTCTAATGAAAACTTTGTGAACACCGATGTGTCGCTGAATTATGTGATATCGCGCTACTCTGCTACACTCCAATAATATTACTTTAAGTCGTTCCTGTTGACTTTTTGTAAAGACTTGCGTTGCTAATCGTACTCGTAAAATACAAACAATCATCTTGCACCGATGTTGGTCAGTTTGCGCGGGAGTGAGCCAGTTTCAATGTCGAATCGTTATATAGTTGTGCTTCCTCGCAATTAGGCCGAGAGGCGCTGAAAAATATATTGTATTCGACTGGACACTCGTTGGCACGAGAAAAGATTTCCGGACACAAATTAAACTAAAATGCAAAAATTTAAGCTTTCATAAAAAAAGAGAATTTGTTTTTTTTTTACGGGCGTCAATTACTTTTTTCAGTATTCAGATGAGATTTTTATTGTTTAAGGTGAAGGCTACACTTGCGCCACCTGTTCTTCTTCATCAAAAATAATCCAGATAAATTGTTATTGCTAACCTAAAGAAAACTACCCGTTTGACCTAAATGTCTGAGCTACAATGAATACAGTGAGCTTACCACCAACTCACTAAGACTTCACATATAAGAGCGAGATAGACTACACAGAGTAGGATGACATCTCTTTCACACAATGTTATCTTTCTTCGTCGGCAGTACTCCCCGACATTTAAATACAGGAATCCAATACAAAGAATGCAATTAAGAACATCGATCTAATTCTATTGTTTTAGCCACATTTATGAGGCAAACGAAACATATACACTGCTAAACCAAGGACCTTTCCACCCGCTCAATGAAGAATCTGTTTCAGGAAATGTGGTATTGATGGACTATAAAATATCGATCGAGGTAATATACATCAAGTTTACTTGTATAATAATGATATTTGTGTTTCAATGGGAGAAGAGAGCTACATATGTATAAGTCAGGTGAATATATGTAACGAAGGATGTATTTACTATCAAGATCGCAGTTTTGCATATTCACATCACTAAAAATAAATAGATACTCTATTAAAATTTAAAATTAATTATATTTCGTGCTCGACTAAAAATCTGACACCTTTTCTCTATATGGCAAAAAAAAAAATTTTTTTCCCGAACATACCAATACGGTTAAACAACCATATCTAATTTGTACTTTTCAGCTACAATTATTGTTTTGCATTCATTAAATTCACCTTTTATTAAACTAGAGCAGGGGTTTAATGTAACACAATAAAAAACAAAAGAGTGAAAGTAATAATATGAATATTTTAAAAGCTGTTTAATTGAATGAAACCTCAAATCAATACTCAAATAGCCTTCATCTATTCATGGCATACGAGAAATGTAACTGGGTAATTAGGACAAGGATGCTTTCAGTGCATTATGATCGATATTCACACTAAAAATATTCTTACTTATAGTATATGTAAGTTCTAACTAAGGGCACGTTCCCACTAGGTCATGATGGCAGATAATTGTGTCCCTGAAAGCGACTTGACTTGGGTATTTAAATAAAGGTTTTTGTGTATCGAACGCACGAGGTAACTATCCTCGACGTTCTTTTCTTTTTATTTTATTTGATTTACCCTGAGAGGTCAATGTGGACCCTAAGCCAGTCAATTACAAACTGTCCATATGAGACTATAACTGTAACAGCTAGGAACGACAAATTGATCGTAGCCACATAGTGGACAAGCACCTTTATAAAGCTAAACCAATAGAGCCTTCGACTCTACCAATGGGAAGACGACATGTGGAATAATTTCATGTCAATCATAACATTGAAACAATTAATGGGTAGTAGTGTATTTTATGAATATTTTATGTAAAGATAATTTGATGGAAGACGTTTTTAGTTCCAAGTTGCTTCACGTACTAAATGACTGATCAAGTATTAAAATTAAAAGAAGTAGTAGTAGTTAAAAAATATTGTGTAAGCTTGTAACTGACACAAGAAACCTATTAACTTTACTGAAAGCTAGTTGGTATCTTTTTTTTCTACAAAAATGTCAAAACTTACTTACAAGACACATACCGCACAGCTTACGATAATAGCCGAGACTTAAACCTTGATAAGTACAAAGGACTCCAATTAGATTTTAATAAAGAACATACTTTTATGTCAACTATAACTAAAATTGTTTACGTCACACCCAACAGTATAGTAAAATTATACTACCCAAAATACAAATGTGAATAATGTTAAACCGAAAGGAACGCTGCCAGCTAATCAAATATAAACCTGCTTACTTTGATCTAAAAATACAATTCTCCTTGAAAATGTAGCCCTGTATGTGTCCCTGACCGGGTGCCCCGAATTCACAATAACCCTGAGCAGGTCAAGTACAACCAAGGATCAGGGGATTGTGGGAGGCCACGGATATCAAACGAAATGAGGTAGGATCACTCGATAAGGAACCTTATCACAATAATACAGCCTTTTTGTTTTGCTACTCTTTATCGATAGGAATGTTTGTTTAGAAATACTCGATATAAGTAGGTTAAATCGATTTAATGGAACGCTGTCGTTTTGAGTTCATATTGTTCTTATCGGTATGTTTTGCAGTCGGTATTGTGCCCGTTAAAACAGACGGTAACAATAGTATTTGGAGTAGTAGTGAAGGTAGCATGAAAAAGGTTATTTTTGAATACTATTATTTTTTTCTCCAAATATTAAAGTATAGTTCCATATGGCAAAGAATCGTGGAAGGATTTGGGGGAGGCCTTTACCTAGAAGAGGGGGAACAATGGGGTACACAAACAAATATCATTCTATCTCCTCAGAGTAAAAAGAGAACAGTCTTATCTTATAAAATGAGCTGAAACTGGAAAGAAGTTCTGAGTGGTGGTAAAACCTTCACATGAAGCTTACTGTGGCAAAACAAAAAATAAATACAAAGAAAGTTCACAATTACTGTAGAGATAGATTATTCTGCATAGGATTGATGAAAAGTTTTTAGTTCGGATAGGCTGTATTCCTGGCACTCTTAAAAAGTTACGGTAAAGACTCTCGGTGCACGATTCCAAAATGTCATTTCTATGGAAGAACCTGAAAAACTACAAATGTTACTCTTTAAAAAAACTGTGGTGTGATATTTATACGAGTAGTTAAGAGAAGGGTGAATCACTTCGGTGGTTTTATTCGATAAGAGACGTTTTTTTCTCCTTTTCCACGCCTAATAACGCCATGAGGGTTTCCTAAATAGCTTTCCTAATAGGCTAGTTTATTTGTTGACACGTGTTATTGCAAATTATTGTTCAAAACATGTTTTTGTTTCAAGCTTCATAGTATTTGTTTGTGGAATCAATAATCAACCATTACCACAATGATCACCGCAACGTTTTGTAACAATATTCAACAGCAAAATAGTCACGTATACTGAAAAGATTTGATGGAAATTTTGATTGATTTGATCTGTTCAATATTCATGGAAAATTCGTACGATATCGATAGGCATGACGCTATTCATTCTGTAATCCCTGTACAATCAACCTCACAAATATCAGTAAAAACTTTGAATTCCAAACCGCTTATTTCGAAGCAGTAAAGTCCATTTTTGTAACTGTTTCTTACTAGTAGAGTGAGTGGCACTGTATTTCAAAGAATTTAATATATTCAGTGCTTGATTTAGAACCTCTTGATGTATTCAGAATCACGACTACACTGAAAACTTTACAGTAAATTAATTCCAAGGACGGAGTTTAAAGTAGTTTGTATACTCTAGAATAATAAGCTCTAGGAAAAATACAGGAGCAATTTTGTTCCCGTGTATTGTGTAAGAATTTTTTTTAAATACTAAACATAAACTATATTTATTTGTAGGTATGTAGGCTTAAGGATTCGTCACGACTTAAATATGTTTTATAATATATACATGTTTTAATGTATTAAAAATTGGCAGTATAAACTCTTTGTGTTCTGTTTATTTTATCCTTCCACACCATGGAATATTTTAAGGGTATGTTTATAATAACGTCAAAGGGATATGGGCTTCAAAATTCTGATACCAGGTAATCAATCATACCAAAATAAGAAAATCACACCAGATTTTCCTAACACTAATTTAGTCAGATGACGAACAATCCACTATCGGGCGCCTGTACGGTAATTAACACGTTCTGATAAGTATGTGGTTTACTAAGATTTACACAGTATTAAAGCTGAATTACACGGTGCGAATATACCGTAGAAGTTGCGATTGTCACTATAGTCACCAGAGCTTTGCGACTAGGCAATCTAATGCAATACGGACTATCGCAAACTATCTCGCAACGTCTTAATTAGCCTCAAATGACACACAAAGTAAGAAGATAGTATATAGGTACGGTGATTCATGACAGGTTGTCTCAGTGATTCACAAATAGCGAATACGTCACATTCATTATTATTCTACCTAACATAACTAATAATGATCTCATATGACAAAACGTAGAGCAAGGAGATAAGTACAATCAATTTTGCACCTTATGACCTATATGATGTAGTTTCGAATTGCTTGTGTTTAGTGTAATCGCGTGCTTAATCAGGATTCCCTAAATAATGCAATTATGTAAGTCTAATAAGAACAAAGGATTTCGTTAGTGTATGCGCTTAATGTTAGGCGATTATTATAGATATTAATGAAGTCGAATGAAACAAGTGAATTGTAAATTTTCTATTGGTTTTTTTTTTCTCGTTAGTCGAGTAAAACCTCCTTTTGAGGTCCTTTTCTGCTAGTAATATTGCTGTAGTTGTAGAAGTGTGATAGCGACCTAGACCTAGCTGCGACTCTTTTTGAAAACCGCAATGAAGCTTTGATTTGAGAGAGGCCCACATCAGATGCAATCAAAGTATATTGCCACTTCAAATATTGGAAGCATTACACTAAATAAAAATACTCTCTCATACAAATTCTATAAGAAACTAACCATAAACCTGATAAGTAATGCATACACTATCTTAATTAATCACCATAGAATAAATAGGGCTTTTACAGAAAATATTTACATTAAACCTATAAATATACTAGGCTAATAACTGATAACCATTCTACGCCATTATATTTTAAAGAGTTCAAAATTGAATAGCCGAACGGAAAAGTTTTATGTTTTTCACGCTATTAAGCAGTAAATTTTACCTGATATTTTTCCAGAGAGTACCATAAAAGAAGGTGATAATTAAAAAAATAAAAAAAAATTCCAGCAAACAATGCCTTATATTAACTTCATAATAAGTGTAAAAATCCTCGTTCAATACTAATGAAACTAAATAGGCACAGATTTCTGAAATCATTTTTTAAGTCAATTGTCATTGGATTGTATCCCTCTGACGCGAGTTTCACAAAGATTCAAGATTCTTACACGGACATGCATTTGTGGATCACATAAAAGCTTGTCCTATGCGGGAATCGAACCCGCGACTTGTTACGCACAGTGGAGATATTCGGCTATCCGTGCCGTCAATCCACAGTGATTCATCAGTCATTTCATGCTTAGAATTTTGAAACGACAAAAAGGCGTTAACTTGGCTCTAAATCAAATAACGTGTAGGAATATTTTTGAAGTTCAAAGATTGCAATAACAATAAACAATATTAGATGCGTAATTAGTTCTTGATTGACAGTTTTCGTTCAGACGGGTACAAGTTCAAAGTAATTTGGACTGATTTTTGTTTCAGCCTTAGCGAATTCTTACGTATGGTATTTTTGACATTTGAAATGCGTCACTGCATATCGGTGTATTTGCTAGTCATTTGTTTTTGTTCGATTGTTTTTCTTTCAAGAAATATGCTTAATCTTACCATACTAATAATTAACTTCAATAAATAAAGGGTAACTACATAAAAAAATCTTGAGCTTCAAGAACAGACATACCTCCCACAATCAAAGTCTCGGGCAAGAATTAGAAAGGAGGGAAAATGACGATCAAATATGTCAAATTGTTAATAGACATTATTGCCACTGAAAGCCACTACGGCCTTGACTGCACTAAGAAACCATTTCGATAAGAATAGCAATAAAAAAACATTGTACCTTGATAATAAATACTCTTACAATAAAATGAAAACATTCAATCAACACAACCTCTCTTTATTAAAAAGAAATATATCCAAACAGCAATTCCGCATCATAAAATCATTTGACATTTCCGATATTTGAAATTCGTATGTCTTTTAAAATTGTTCTTGAGAAGTAATTTCTAAATGTGTTTATTTTCGTTTTGTTTCCGCGTCATAAGTCGGAGCTCCGTGGGAATGTGTTTGCCAACGAATGGCAACGAACACTCGATGTTTACCGACTCTATTCTTATTTCTATATGCTATACAGTTGCCATGTTGACGTAGGATTTAATAGAACAATGTTGGTTCACTCAAGCAAATAACGCTGGGAATAATTGGATATGATATGATCTTTACATCGCTATTAGGTTTTGAATATCATCATCATCAACGTCTACAGCCTTTGTCCTCCCACTCTTGGGCATAACCCTCCGCTTTCTCGAGCCAATATCTACGGTCCAGTGCCAGCCACATCCAGACTCGACCCGAGACTGAGATTCAAAGTGTAATTAAACCTCATTACTCTTGATCATTTTTAAGCCTTTTATTATAGCTCTGAATACTTTGTTTTCAATAAAAACAACATGTAGCATTATATATACTAATATACAATTCTCATAGTTTTCCTCAATTACTATATAAATTCCATAGAAAACCACTTTGTGAACCGGTGCAATCTGGTTTGCTTATTATCCAACAGTGATAATCGCTATGAATAACCATGGATGTCGCAATTAATAGCATAATAGCGTTTTATTTTCCTTACCTCGATCTAATAGATGGGAGTAACAAGAGGGAATTACATTTTATTTGCATAGATCTTTAATTAATGAGCTGCGTACAATGTTTATCAATAAACCTGTACCAGTAACCAGTCTACCGCCGATGTTTAAAGAAACTTCATATCAGGTGTGGAAGCGAGTCAGCACGCTACACGTTGTAGAGCGCCATCACTCTTCCTTAAACGCCATAATTGTACTGTTGGATATGGTGGTAGGGGAACCCGGTCTATTTATAAACATAATTAGAATTATGTAAATATTTTGTGCGAAAAACCCCATTCATATGACACGGTGATTAATTATGTTAAATGTGTAATCCTTATCTGGTATATTGGAAATTCCTAGGACATTTTGTATGATGAAATATTCCCATATTATAGTCATGTTTTTATCAGATAAAAACTGAATACATTATTTTTCAATAAATATTACATGAATGTGTGCCATATACATTGTAGTCAGATATATTTATTAAACACTTATCCTCTTCAAGGCTTCGAAAAGCACATGCACAAGAAAGCAATGGTCTACTCTTTTTTATCTGTCTTCCAAAAACAACAACTCTTTCAATTTTTCATTGAAAGCCTACTTTTCCATTCGACAATTTAGTTTTTTATACTTTTCAAAGTCTATTTATTTCAATATCTATCATAACACTTACTTACGAACTTTTTCAGTTAATAAATCTACAAAATATAGACAACACAGTAAGTCTCTGAAACAAAATACACAATGCTCAAACTAAAGGTCACAGGAAAATGCTTTGACTATCTCGTTTCAGCTTTTGACATTTGACCTTTGCAGAGCCTCAAATTTAAGGTCGAGAGTTACTGGATTTTCAGGATGAAATGTCAAAGTTCACTGAGATGCTTTGTTGTGTTACTTAATAAGCAGTTAGAAAAGCCATAATAAAAGGAAATTGGGCAATTATTTCAGTTATTAACTTGAAGCAGAAATAAAAACAGCAAGAGCTTAGGCTCTAAGCAATTTGAGTTTGACTGCTTTTGATAAGAACAATTCAGGAACCATCACAAGAGCTTTCAAGAGTTGTATCTATCTAGTCTCGATATTTTTCTCACGAAGACATATAGACGTACATATGAAGCAAAGTTAACGACAGCAATCTGAGCATTCTTCCTAAAGACTAGCTTTATCAAACACTAGCTGTTGCCCGCGACTTCGTCCCCGTGTCTAAGAGATATAAGTTATGATTTATACCTGCCCTGCTTTTTTCACATTTTCCATTGTATCTTCGCTCCTATTGCCTTCCTCGATGAAAGGTCTATTCAACACAAAAATAATTTTTCAATTTGGACCAGTAGTTCCTGAGATTAGCGCGTTCAAACAAACAAACAAACTCTTCAGCTTTATATATTAGTATAGAGTATAGATTCCAAAAGAGGTTGTCTAGGGTGGCCTTTAACAGAAAACCCGCCTTTCGCGCTGATGAAGACCAATGGGATGGTTTTAATGAGGTAAAAATTCCACACTCCCCAGTCTTAGTAACCCATATATTGCCGGGCGCGTCCGACGATTCAATCCGCCAAATAAAGACCCGGCTACAATTCTTAGCGTAATAAAACAGCCTTAAGATGCTTGACGTTGAAATCATTTCAACGCATTCAGGAATTCGTCGAAATAGTCAATCCGATGTTCAATTATTCCGTTCCTAATAGTAGTTCAATAAACTCATTGTTTTTAATGACTAATCCTCAAGGGTACATTTCTAAACCCCTCTAATGACTTTAATTAGTAAAAAGCTATTAGGTTTTCATTCGGTATTGGGACGAAGCAATTTGTTAAAAAGCTAGGCTTTTATCGACTGTGAAGGCTTTCGTTGCTAAGCCGATTGATGAAGATACTAAGACCGGGCTTTGTTATTGAGAGCTTACTGAGTGTCGAACAAGAATTAATTCTTGGTATTTACATTTAATAAATTAATACCAAATAAAGATTACAAACGATGATGTAGTTGCGTCTTCAAAGAAAACTCGGAAAATGATTTACTCAGCAATCAAATTGACTTGTTGTGTTTTTTTCGGATGGAAAATCATCAAATGACTCCTTTCGCTTTGGGTTGAGTGGAAGGAAGTGTCGGACTCCTACTGAATGAAATTAACCCATGTCCCTTCCTTTACCCTTCGTGTACCGGGGCCACGGTAACACTTTGTTATCAAACAAACAACAGTCTGGGCTAGCTAACTGTCTGATAGAACATGAAATTGTGAGTACTATAGAGAAATAAACAGTCATTTTAAAATAATGACCATCGATTGACCTTCAAAATTACCTATTCAAACACCCGATTTTCAATCGTTTACATAGCCTACTACAGTCGTAAATATCATGAACTTTTTTCGTCAAAAAAAAAATGATTTCTTATTATGTTTCCAAGTCACGCGTAACCGCTTCGGACCATAAAAGTCTTTTCTTTTCCACGAGCCCCGGCCAGCTGGAAATTTTCCGTTGGATATGTCAAATTGCGCAAGTCAGCGCCGGCCGTTGAACCCCGATCGAAGCGTGACGTCACACGTTGTCCTAGGACGCGCATGGGCGCTAGCGTTGACAACAAATTGTATTGAAATGCTCATCAGATTTATACGATATTGGGTCAATGTGGTTTGTTATTGAATAGATTAGCCTATACAATATCTCCTAACCGTCTTGAAAAAAATACTTGTGACTTGTATACTTGATGAAGATTTTTTTTTTTTATAGAAGATGAGTCTCTAATCTGAGAATCTAAAAGTAACCCCCACTTTTGTTGATTCGACATCTAGAAATTTCCAGCACAATTTACTTCTAACGGCAAGACAGTCTATTAACTGTCAAATACTTAGTATCTTCCAGTTATCTAACGGGATCCGCCATTATGCATGGACAATTTAGCTAATAAAGATAGCTCGTGTATTTAATACAGACCAAATTAGGGGATTACTCTTTCATAATTTTCCTTAAATGCCTCCATGTATGCTTTAATAATATAACAGTTTTCTTATAGATTATGTACCTATTACGGTTGCTGCTACTCTAAATCAACAAATAATAAAAATCGATCGGCCAAGCAATAGTTGGTACGATCATAAATGTGATAGATGACCACATTTTTTTGGAAATTTGTTTTTCTCTAGCCTCCTTGTACGGAATTCGAATCCCAGTTGACTGGCTTTATTTTTTAAATGATGCTTCTTTAAAATAATTGATTTTCAATTTACATCAAGATTGAATGGAATCGTTATCGTTTCCTAGCATATTTGGGGCACTTTATCGTGCAGGTTATACGGATATAAATAAGGACGAACAACGTAGCCCACTGCCTTCGTTTCAGTGGATTAAGTCCAACATCAATCAAACATAATTTGTATGACAGTAACAAGTTTCTTTCATTCTTACATTCATACTTTTATACTTTTTTGTACTTTTTTATTAGATAAATGTGTTCAGAGTGTTAATTAAATTTTGTAATACACATGACACTGATGATGTTAAGCTAGAGGCAATATTTCGTTTATTATTACTATTTTATTTTAAGAGTTATAGAAGGGTTTTTATAGGAAAGGTTAGTTCCTATATAAATTTGACTAATTAGAGTAAGTTTGTTGCTATTGTTAAATTTACTAGATTTTTATTGTGGTTTCACAAGCTTAGATATCGGTTACATACTGCCTATATGTTACCTAATCCAAGGCGTAAATACCTCCATACCAAATTTTATTGAAATCGGTCCAGCGGTTTGAGCGTGAAAAAGTAACAGACATACACATGAAATCACACTCGCCTCGCGCTCGAAAATAGGAAAATAGCTCGTCATAATCTAAAGTGCTCTATAATTTATGTAACCAATCTATTACGAGGTATTAGACATATCTGACGTACAATAAATCATTGTGAATATGATACAGGAGCGCCACCCATTTAATAACGTATTGTAAATAGCCACGTCACTCAATGACTCTGCATAATGTCGTCAGAATAGCACGTAGAGGTAATAAAACATTATATTACCGTCACCGTAAATTTCTGTGACGATAACAAATATTGAATAGTTATGGGTTTTTTTTATTATTCCGTACGCATGTACAGGAAAATTTTAGATCAATAGCCAGCCAGGATACCTAGGGAAAATTTTCGAGTCGACGCAAAACTCACGTCTACTGTTTTTGAATAAAAATAAAAATAATTTTAGCTTCATATACTTTAAGAACGTTGGAAATATCACAGAAAACTTATGTTACACGATATACTTATAACCCCAACTTGGAACAGCTTCTTTTACCACAACTAAGGCTCAATTTAGAGAGTAATTGAAATAAAATTCTTTTACCTTATACCGGTAATATTCAGCGGGATAAAACAAATGAAGTCATACCAAGTTTGAACCGACTACAGGCTGAAATGTGAACATCGAGCCGCTCGCGAAAACAAATGCAATCGTTGCCGTTTTGTTCTGATCATAGCTTACTACAACTAGTTGAACTTGTACTGACGCTTACCGATTTAATCCCGACGACAATTAAATCATATTTCAAGTATTTCAGTCTATTTCAAATCTACATTGAACTTCTTAATAGTTTACAAACCTCTAACAAGGTTTCTACCCGTATTATAGTTTTAAATTACATGAATCGTTTCCTTTTATATTAGAAATTGGGTATGTACTATGAGAGTTTTTATAGCAGGACTCATGCAATTGTGGACATGAAACAATGAGATCTCGTATCAAGAATCGTAGCTTTCCTGTTTTAAGATTATAATAATAAGCATGTAATACCTTGATGTCAGGATATTAGTACCTAACCCCTATCAAGATAGTTCACAGAGTTCACTAACTCAAGGTTGCATCAGGCAGTACATTTGAGGATGTTGTCTTCGTAGACATTTGAGTCATTTAAAAAGGGCCATAAAAATGATTAGGTAAGCTAATCCTCACACGTTTTATTTACATGATAACCGTCTTATTCGTTGATTTGTCATACGTAATGACGTCTAGTCTCGTATCTAGGATATAATATTATTAGGTTTAAGTGTTAATCATTGTTAACGCTGAAATGTTATGTTTCCTTGAAAAAATATACGTCACACACGATTGAAGTAAATGTTTATCAAAAATTTCTGACTGATTTTGAAAATCAATCAAAATGAAAAACATCAAAAAACCGAATGGTTCAGAAACGTGACACCATAATGCCGTTACGGAATTCCGACGCATTGTTAACTCAAAAAAGTTTACTTCAAAAAACGACTCATACCTACCTCAACGCCATGAACAATAAAAATACCAACAATTAGTCTTACATAATAGAGGAATCCCATATATGCTGTTATGCAATATTCAAGGTTCAATAGCAGTTTTTGCGACGCAGTACACATTATGTAATTCATTTGAAAGAACGGGAACAAATTGGTTTGAAACGCTCTTTTTCATTAGCCAACGTGATGATCGCTTTGTGTAGCCTTGCCAAGACACTTACTTATATTAATTGTCATAATTAATGTCTTAATAAAATGTTGGTACGTAATAATTAATTTACATTTTATTTTGACTGTTTTGTTTAATCAGAGCAAGTATTTCTGGGGAAAAAATTTAAAACGGGGCAAAGTCAATTAAAAAAGTAAAAAAAAAATAGGACAATTTAATTATCTACTATTTTCTTTAACGTCTGTTTTCAGTGCTATACCAACTGAAAATTTACAATATCTGTATGTATGTTGTAGGTATACATACAGAGACAATCTTGCACAATTATCAGTAAAAAAAAATTGAACGTAATTAATGACACATTGAAAAAAAGGAAAAACGTGTGATATCGTGCGTAATGCAATTAATATCTTAGATTTCCCCGAAGCCGATATAGAAAGCATTATCTATGTAGTAAATAATAACAAACTTTTCCATTTAATCATCACCAGAAGGATGTACGAAGAGCTCCTTTAGTTCGCTGATACGATTGTGCAAACGGGACACAAGTATGTCTAATGTAGAGCGCCGTCTCGCTTTCTCAAGTGCTTTAAAACTCACAGTTCAGGTACGAATTCCCTTAACGTCACAACTATTTACGATGACGATACATGCCTAATAGGTACCACAACACATACGTACCTTTCTTGAGTACAATCATATTAATTCTATTGCGTATTTCATATAACGAGAAATTATGACGTAGCAGCTGGAAAACACCATGTACGTTATAGTGTGCATGTGACCGGTCACGTATTTACTTTAGTACCTAAATCATAGAAAAAACAACAAACCTTGAAAGGGCCTTCCGTATGATAAGAGGTATTTAATCTCCTTGATAAGGACTGTCGGATAGGTATTTTGTTTTTTAAATCTAGGTAAATAGTGACGTTCCACGTCTGCTGTAGATAATATACCTAATGTATTAATTGGTTTCATAATACTGCGCAATTCCGTCAAATTTACAGAAGGGATAAACTTATTAAATATTTTGGTCAAGAACTTGTATCCGAGATAGAGCACAACTTCATGAAACGGGACGTCTACATCTACCTTGCCTTTCCCAAATTCTGTTGCGGTTGACTCCTAGTTAAACCAGAATTACCAGAGTTTTATAAGTAGCGATTGCCTATCTGACCTCGTCAACATAGATACACGGGCAACAAGATGCTAATTGATGCGTTTTGTTAGATTTGTAACAAGTGATAAAACGAGATATGGCCCATGAATTAAGAGCTAAGTACTATTTAAGAGAATACACCCTCCTTCTGACGCGTGACGCAGTCAGGTAAAAGAGCCTTGTATCAGCATCGAATCAAAAGTTATCTCTCTTTGTAAGCTTAACACAATTTATTATTTTTAGCGATTGTTTGGATTATTAGTCATCCTATGACTTTATCTGTACTGCGGAAATTTTATTAGGTCTCATAAAATACAAAACTGGAACAGCGTAGCTTTGGACAGAGAGACTTGGAAAAAGAGAAGAAAGGCTTTTGCCCTGCAGAAAAGCATAATCGGCTATTTGATTAAGTGACTAAATAGTTCACTCAATATATTTCCAAAAAGAAATCGGATCGACCTATTGGCTCACCAAAATCCTGAATCATATTTCTTTTGCGGTTTATTTATTATTTTATAACAAAGCAATACATTTATTAATAAGCAAATATTTAAGCAATAATAATAAAAATATACCAAAGAGTAAACGTCATTAAAAAGTATTATCACTAAGATCTTAAATAAATCTACATTATCTTTAGACTTAAAATCTGTTACGCACTAGAAATGGTGACAATTTACGATGTAAACATGAAAATGTCACCTCTAAGTAACAAAGTAACGCTATATTCTTTATAATACATGCTAAACATCATAATTTGAAACTTTTAGCATTAATTTGACATAAGTTGTGAAAACTACACATCTCTGTAATGACTACTCTCAAATTGATGAGATCGCACAATAAACTCCGTTACCTATCTATTAGATAGAGCAAGCAATTGACGTACGTCTCCCTTTTATGATCTGATAATTTAATTATATTAATTAGTAACTCTTTTGAGTATTCACTTAATAATTATAAAGTCTTTTCAAATCGTGAATCTGCTCATGTGGTTCAATTTAATTTGCGATACCGTATAATAACTCGGAATTCCCCTAGAATATTGTGAGCACTATTGCCATTTAATAAAATATAACGTTTTGTAGGCAGTATTCGATAATATTGAAAACTAAATAATTAAAAAAAACAAGTACAGAATTGTGTTGAAATTAAACTAGTTGTTGTAAAGAAACAATATTTTTTAATAACAAATTCAAACAAATTCGTACAACCGACTCTTAATAAAGGTACTGAAATAAATTATGAAATTCTATTTGACCAAATAACAAATACATCACGTTAAATGAATAAGGAATCAACAAAACTGGTTAATTTACTACCAACTCCTGAGGTAACAAACCAAAAAAAAATCGTCGAATTAAGAACCTTGCTTTATGAAGTGGGTTGAAAACCCCCACATCGCACTAGGAAATGTTTAGTGTTTATGTTTCATAACTTCAAAACAATTTCATATTATTTACCTACACTAAACAAAAGCTTTTAAAAGAGTTCCGAACCAAAACGTTCGCAATAACTCGAGTCATATCTATGATGATTTCACTCTACTGATTCATACTTACCTACCCGCTCCTCAAAATTTTCCATGCAAACCGAAATGAAATGACAAAACACCAAGTTATTCAATAACGAATTAGTTGTAAAGTATATTTCCGTCATAAAATCCTAAAATACAATGCCCACTTAATATATTAGTAGCAGAGTTAAATGAAATCTTAGTACAGTAAGCAAGAAAAGTCACTGAACACTATTAGATTTACGAGACTACCGAATAAAAAAAAATGATTTTGACAATAGGCAGCTTAGAATTTTAGCCTACTGAAAATTTGCTGAACATCTAATTTAAATGCTTTAACAACATTTTTTTCTGTTAGTAAAGTTGATTTTGTCTATAGACTTTTGCGACTGACGGTACATACGAACATTAGATTCGCATGCCTCGATTTTCGCATGGAAATTTCCCGCAGTAAAAATATTACCTGCATGACGCAAGGAACAATAGCAGTGTTCATAAATAGGCAGGCATTATCGTTTCGGCTGAGCTCGATCGTATTGCATTAAGTAATCTTTCAGTATGTAGCTGTTGTTTTCTTGTTAAACAATACAAATATTGTTTACTTTCGTTTTGATGTACGAGAGACGTTGACAAAAAGAGATCGATGGATTGTGTTATAGATGGACTTATTCTTTGTCCGATGATATAAGAAAAAGAAGTGAATTAAGTGATGATACGTAGTTAAGGATGAAAAGAGTTTATAAATTACGCCGACCTCAAATGAGTGGGTACAAGGTAGAGGGTGCTGACAAAAATTTGGCTTTACAAAATCTAAAGAGACTTAAATATGGTTAGATTTTAAAAGTAACATAAATAAGTTTATGATAAACTTAGAACACATTAAATTGATTAGTTTTCTGTTTTTTTTTTATGTGAAGGTAAATACCACAAGGAGTGGTCAAGATGAACTTATAAATACTCTCTCTATACCTGCAGCTGTTAAGGCATAAAACATCGGTATTTACGAATATAGAATCTGAAAGTACTTATATCTATAAAGTTGAATGTCACCCGAATGAATTCTTTCATAAATTTTAAAACATTTATAATTTCATTTCATTTCGCCAATATTTATGTTTCAAAATAATCCTAATTAAGCTCAGAAATCGTACCTCAGAGCTTTAACAAGCTGTTGGGTGCCAAGTTTTCCGATTTTCTCGTCGTAATTTGTCGATGTGAAGCAAACTCTCTTATTACAGTGTTATTTCAGGTTATTTTGGTCGTATCAACACATGAAGGTTACATATCGCTCTTCATGAGGACACCCTCAAAGTCAAGAGGTCATAATTAACGTTACTTTGTTTGAGATAGTAAGCAATTTTTTTTGGTTGATTTCACACTTAAATCTTTAACTTGAACTATTAAACACAAACAGTTTCGATAGTCTTATTTATACACAATTTACTTGTAACCTGTAGCAAACATTCAAGTTTGTATAATTTGCTTCAAAACAATACATTCACGCGTATTTATCGAAATTGCCCGGCTAGTTTCGAGCCCAACCAGAGGCGCGGTCACGAGTCTAACAGTTTAAGGTACCATTAGGATCCAATTCGAATTATAGTACAGAATTAAGCAGCAACTCACGATAATGCTCCTCATCAATTCAACTGACTATAATAATTAGTGATAAGGCATTCCGGTTGGGTCCGAAACTAGTCAGACATCCCCGATAAATACGCGCCTCACGAAAGTTTTCGAGAAAATGTTACGTCTATTTATTACAAAGACTTTGTACCATTTTAATATTAATTTCGTGAAGTATCATTGAAACAATATAACGTAGGTTATATTGTTACCCTGACTTATTACAAAGAAATATACCTTTTTTTCATTCATTATTACATTTTTAGATCACGAATTTACTTAATTTCCCAAGAGCATGACCGTCTGTGACATTTAAGACGGCATTTACTTCATAATTAGATCAGGAAAACTGGCAATAATTTGGTAAGGGAATAAAACATAACAAAAAGTACTTTTTGTTTTCTTTCTAGGTGAGTTTTAAGGTTACTGTAAAAAGTTTTGATTGAATCTTCAACTTCTAGTCTACCGTTAAATCAAATTGTTTAAAACTTTTCCTCACAAAATATTCTTGTGTAATACTAATAAGGTTGTAGATGGTAGAATTATTACTCCAAGAGCTCCTAAATATTTGAGAATTGGACTAGTCAACAAATATTTTAAAATAATTATAATTCAATGGCGTTCACTCATATCTCATCACAGGCTGAAAATAATATAAATAACTGAGCTGTGCTATTTCCGTTGATATATGGATTTACCATGTAACACACTCTGTCCGTTCTAGGAAGAAACACGTACGAGTGTAATATAAAATTTACCCAAATGATCCGATATAAAAATGAGTAATCCATCATAATATATCTAGCGTCATAATTCCATAATAAAGTGTGGATCAAAAGGCTCTTCAATTATTTTTCGTCAAACAACCTCACATCAACTTGTAAAGCGCCGCCTTTGCAATTTATATCACACTTGTTAACAAAGATAACGTTGTGTTTACAATTTAAAGCAAGTAGCACACGAAACAATTTACTTTGATTAACACACGTCTGTGTCAATTTGCACAAAACTTTGTATCAATGTTTATTTCAGGCTTAACTATGTTGTTTCTTTAGATCTATGGAATGGTTGTATTCAGATAGAAATTACATACAGTTACAATTACTCGAATACCCGAACCAACTACTGAAATATATTTTTATCTGATTATTTAATGTATCCCCTGGTACACTCTACCCTTTTATTTAGTTTTACATGTCTCGTTGTCTGTCTGTCTGTCTGCCTGTTTGTAGTTCTGTAATCCAATTTTGCAAGTTAAGTTTGATCCATTTCTAGGTTTCCGATTGAGCTGAAATTTTGTCAGCAACGTCAGTGCGACATGTACGAGCATATTGTGTGACAATACAATATTATGACATGACGTAGAGGTGATCTGATGCTGAAGCTGCAAGGTGGCCATAGGAGCTCGGCTTAAAAACACTATATAGATTTCCTTTGATGAATGAAATGATGAGTTTAAATTGTTTTTTAAGAAGTAGCATTCCACAGCTAAAAGGCAATCTAAAAGTTTTTTTTTTAATATATTAGTTTGTCTACAATTCTGTATGGCAAAAATTGTTAATACAAACACTTGAAAAACTGCTTTTCAATCACAACCAACAACGGACCATTAATAGAAAAGTTAATGAGATTTCAGATTAATTAGCCTAGTGAAGGTCATCATTTTATAGTCTTCAATCAACGCGCATACTTGTGATACGCGATATACTGATAAGCTATTGATGCAGTATTTTTTTTGACGTCACTGCACTACAAATTGAAAACTAGGGGCCTATCTCCTCCAATACAAGTAAGAGCTGCAGTTGTGAAAACGAGACACCATTATACGCCGTACAATGTCCCGTCTCGCTTTTACAATAGAAATTAAGTGGTAGTAGTAGGCTTGACGTAGAATCACGTCGTTAACAAAAGATTAACACTTGAACAACATACGTCAGCGTCACATTTTAATTAGCAGTTACGCGCTAATGATTGCTAACTGATAGCACTTTATTGAAAAGTGCTAAAACATATAGAAGCTATTTACGACGATATCGAATAAGCAAATAATGTAGTTAGAAGGCTGGCTTTGTGAAGAATATTCAATTTTTTATCGAGAGAGCCTTACAATTAAGGCAAGAATTTAATCTGGAGCAAGCCTCTTGTCAATCAATGCCCGTTCTTTCCCTATTATGAGACTACATTATTCCCTTGCGGAAGGATATTTAAAATATATTTGTGCAAGTAGGAAAGTACCTACATGAATTGATGTGAGATGAGAAATGCACATAAAAACATAATAATACAATACAAAATGTTTCCTTGTGTGATAATATCAAGTTTACCAATGAATCCTAATTATACCATGCCTACACCTTTGTTAATTAGTGGAAAATGTTGTGGCTGTAATATCGATTTTGTTTTTATACTGTACTGATAGGTGTAATATGTAATCTTGTAATATATAAAATTCCCGTGTCACAGTGTAAGTTACCGTACTCCTCCAAAACGGCTTAACCGATTTTTAGCAAATTTTGTACACTATATTCTACATATATTGGGTAGGTCTGAGAATAGAACATCTATTTTTCATACCCCTAAGTGTTAAGGGTTGCTCACACTAAAAAAAAAAAATATTTTTGGACGAAATTGTTTGTTTTTATTTTTTTATAATGTGGCATTTAAAAATACATACAACTAAAAAAAATATTAGGCAAAACAACGTTTGCTGGGTCAGCTGCTGTTATATAGATTTTTTTTTCCAATAAACAAAAACGAAAGAAAAGTTGTCAAAAATCAACACTTTATGTAACCGTCTTCTTCTATTAAAAGACGTAGATCACGTTTTACTCCGTGCGTCTTCGGTCCAGCTACTTCTTACACAACAGAGGGTTGGTCACAACACGTGGCTATCTGATACAAATAAACAAAGGTCTAAATATATCTTGATACATAGTATCGGATTCCCCAAGGTTGCGGTCGGAGGCGTGGTTACGATGTCACATCTATTCATACCCCTTGTTATTAGAACTGACATGTAATGGCGACTTTATTATGAATATTTGTTTGTCGCAAAATTGACGCGTTTTTGTATGTTTTACGGTTGAGATGTTTTAGTCTTTCAGCTGAATAGTTAAGGTTTATTTTGACATGAAGAGTTTTGGAAGAAGGTACTGCGTGGTCGCTACGTGTAGGCAGCGTAGTCGCTACGAAGACATCAATTGGTTTTGTACTTAAATAATAGAATTTTAATTACAAAAACTACTGGGATAACAACATAAAGACGATCCGCACCACGGACGATACATAAAAAATTGAGGATAAATAAAAATATAATAAAACGTTATTTTACAGGCAGTCAAAATCATTTATTTATTTCTTCACAAATATTTTTTTTCATATGAAATCATTCGTAGATATTTAAATAAAAATGGGCCTTAGTGTGTCCGAGACCTAACGCTCCAGATTGACAATAACAGAGATGTGTCTATTGTGTTGAAGTGCGTCATTATTTTTATAGATTGGCCACCAGTAGTATCTAGTATCAGGCGGTTTGCATTCCTAGTCCTTACAATATATCTCGTGTGATCAAACCATTGTTTTCATAAGAAAGATGACGTGAGCGTCGAAGAAATGGAAATAAGGAAGATGGGTAATGTTTGAAAGGGCTAGGGTTGTCAAACTGCTATAAATTATTCAGATAATGAATAAAGATGAAAAGGATAAAAAGCTGTGGACTAGACCATTCATTTTATACAGTTCCCAACGTGTGATGGCGTTGCATAAAATTAAGAGTCCACATTTCATAAGGAGTTGCAAACATATCTTTGTCTTCTACCTCATGTTTTTGTAAAACATATGTAATTCCGAAGTTAACCTAAGATCTATAATTAGAACATGAAATTTAAAAAACAACCTCAAAATAAACGTTTCATTGGAAACATTTTACAATGTAAATAGTATTTTTAGAGCTACAGACCTATATTAACTTGACCATCTATGACGTCAATCGACATTAAATAATATGGTAGCTTGTAAACTATCGATTGTTTACTTCTGCATGGACGCAGGAAGTCGGGAGAAATTAGTTACATCTATATAGCACGACTAAGATGACGTCAGCTAAGACTGCAGTTCGTTGTAAAACGAACAAAGTGACGTCATTTACTGTGGCCAAATAAAAAAGAAAATTGCAATGAACGTAATTTTTTTCTTTTGAGATTTTGTGCATATTCCTGTAAAGCAGATTATTCCCTACATTATTTTAATAAGTATTAGTTAGAAGTATTAAGATTTAAATATCTAATGAGAGGTTCAATTGGTACACTACAATGGGTGATTATTCCATCTTTTATAAAAAAAATACTCGTCCCCAAGCTGGGAAAAGGCTTCCCTCTCATTTTGTTTTTTCTCTCTAAGGTAAGATTATAACATTCCTTCATGCGAGTGTCGATTACCACGCGGGCTCATGTCTTTTTTTTTTAGGTTTTTAAACTATTTTGACTATCTCATTACGTTTTGGCCTTCAGTTAACATTCGACAAAGATCACCGGCTTCCATATTTCCAGAGTTACACTTCGAAATTGCAGCTATTCTTTCTAAATCTGTGATTTTTATCGAAAAAATACCTGTTTTCTTTTTTATTGAAACCACTAATCAAAGTACTGATGCAAAATTGTAGCTTTCCCCGAATGCATAACGCTAGATTAGATATCAGCCGAATAATATCACTTCTGAAACAAGCGAAAAGTATCGATTATTTTGCGTTATCGATATACGGTCTTTGAGTAGCCGACATCGCACACACGATGTACCGTGTTAGCAAACAATGACAGTGGCTGTGTTGACCACACCTTAGTCCATTACACTAATATAGCATTACAATAGTTTATAGAGTGGTAAAAGCAATAAAAAAATAACCAAAAAAAAAGTAGAGACTTTTTGGAACAGATATCCAAATAAAATATTTACGTACGCCGTGTATGTAGAACGAAATTTAAGTATGTAAACAAGGAAAATCATAAAACGTATAATAAATGGGATATAAGTCTACCATTTGTACTACGTTTTAAAATTGCTTACGTATATTTTAATCTTACTAGATTAAAAATATATATCTGCTTGAGGGAAATATATACAAGGAAGATTATTAAGTCATTACTCTGAGACACGAGCCTAAAAACCGTAGACATCTTATAAAAAAACATCAATTAACTGTTTCAACGAATATTAAACGTTTTAAGTTTCAGTATAATGCCGCAAATAACAAACATATCAGTAGGTAATCAATAAGCAAGAAAGTAATAAACGATAACCACCAAAAGTGATTAATACTAAAATCTCCTATAATATAACTAAAACACTATCAAGTTTACATTCTTCAGCAGACCACGTGTAGCATAATAAAAACACCGATTAGATTGTCCTACAAATTGTTTGAATATGGTGACTACGTCTGGTAGAGTCGGCGGATCGAACGGAATCGGTGACGGCGGCATCCGTCGATCCGGTTCTAACCGGTTCGTGTTATACGCGAGTATCGCTCACTGGATCCGCTGAAGACCGCCTCGCAAGTCGCCGACTAACAATTGGCAGCGTATTGTAAGATGATGGGAAGTGAAGATTTTTTGTAGTTGTAGTGATGAGATGTTTGGTAACGTTAGTTTGATATGTTTTTTTTCGTAGCTGATGATGAAGAAATGGAACTTTGTTTTTTTCTACCTGTAGCAATGTTTTGTATACGTCCTTACTTATCCGGCTTTCGACTACAAGGAATTTCAGCTCAAAGATTCCTTAATAATGAAATCTTTTGAAGGCCTACACCACCCCTGAAGAAATTCTGATGACCTTTTGGGAATGAGGATCGATAATTGGCCAATCATATGTACAATATGAATGAAAAACGCTCTTAGGTAAGGTTAATACGGACAAATATCGAACTATGGTAAAAAGAGAAAAACAAAATGAGTAAAACTGAAAATAAACATCAATTTTCCACAACGCATGTGAAAAAGAAAAACAAAACTAATTTAAATAATTGCACATTCTCAGACTCAGAACTAATTTGAATTACAAGACGTATATTATTAGTAACACTTTGGCAATGTTCTACAGTCAAGTCCCATTAAAGCAGTGTTACGTAAAACAAGTTACTATTTACAGAGTACTAGAAACATTCCTGCTATTTATCACCCCATGGAATTTCTGCATCCCACTTAACTCCTGAAAATAGCGATGCGATAATATTTATATTGTAGGGTGTATGAATCAGATCGAAGCGTCTGGTGCAGCTGAGTCAAAGGGCTTTTAATGAAGTTTGCCAAATGAGCTGAATAAAGGTGTGACAAAATGCATTATAATTTAATGCCCTGGCGGAATTCACACAGGAGTTTGCACGAATCTGCCGCATTTACCGAATAACGGTCAAGAAACATCCGATAACATATAGAACGTAAAAAAGTCTTAATTCGTGATGTATTTACTTATGATTAGGGATAATGTGTCGTAAAAACATAGTTAAGGCGCGGAAAAATAAAATACATTAATGTAGTTTAAAAAAGCATGTGACTGATCACGCAGAAGCAAAGAATACGTTACAAATCAAATTACTTAGCACGTTTTGCAAACAATTTGCACAATTATCAATTATTTATATCCACAGACAGTACGTAAGCTACAGGATAAATGTCTATTTCTAACATAAACAAACATACTGAACGACTAATTGCCGGAAACGTGTAAGAACACATAATTATAGTAAGGAAGTTGTTTTCTTAACCACAGTGGTATAAAGTAAATTGAAAAGAGGTTTTAATGATACATGGTGATTGATCGTGAATTCGCTAGACTGACACAGTGGGAGTCAATTTGAAGATTTTCCACAGGAAGTTAAACTAAGTCGCAATGTCGCATGTGCTTAGTCAACTCCACCCGTGACCAAAGGGCTAAACATTCCATAACATAAAGATTCAGCCAGCTTCGGTTATCGCCTTCGATTGGGATTAAGATATATTTTCTGGTAATTTGTAAACAGTACATATACCTATATATTGTAATTTTTTAAAACTATATACCTAACTTAAATGTAGAATAGTTTAAAATCAAGTTCCGTATCTAAATTACAAGAAAAAAAATGCTTAACAAAAAACAATCTGTCCATGTCTGTTCTTGTATAGAGCATAGGGTAGACGACCACTGATAGATACCCCATCCAATTTTAGATGAAAATTCTCAACAGAGTCTCAGGACTTTTTCCCTTCTACGAGTTGGACTGAATCAACCAGTTAGTCGATTCTAAAATAATGCTCCCTTATGACTTCGTCATGCGTCAGTAGTTTTAAAGAAATAGTTCACTATTTTATCCATTGCGTAATACCTTAAAATATCCAGTTATGTTCAGAACAATGCTGCATACGTCTTATAAATTTTGCGACGCACCAAGAATTAGATCGTTGCGTCAGTACCAAATAAATTGATGTGTTTGCGACTAGAGTCAACGAGTTCTTAGATTGACATTATCTTTTGCGAAACAAACTAGTTTAAATCTAGGGAGTATTTTTTGTTGGTGAATAAGTCTGGGCTCTTACTGGGCTTTTTTTTTCTATAAATAATTGGGCCTAGCCTTTTAAAAACCGAAAAGTACTTTTAATTTCGCTTAAAATTCTAAATGATTTGATAGTTTGTTTCAAAGGCAATAATTTCTTGATAGATTTGGTTATAAATAAGTTAAATTACCGATTATGTTATCGAGATGAAAGGAGCATATAAATACTCGAGAACTCCAAAAACACTCAAAGAGAAATTTTTATTATATTTATTAATCATCTATAATTATTTATTACACCTAATTCTGACTTTCAGTGAAAATATTTTTGAAGTCTCCTACTTCTTTGACACCGAATACCAGAAGGAAAACTAATTGTTCTGCTATATTAAACGTGATAAAAGACAGAGACAGGAAGCTGAAATATTCTCCCAAAATATACCACTCCTATCTAGGATGTATATTCTATTGTTCTCTGCTACCGCTTTACTATATTCATTTAAACGAAGGGTAGATTTTGAACTCCCAATTAAAAAAATGAACTTAATACATTCATCAGTTTTCGTTTTTTTAAATCATACATTTTTTAACCAAATTTAGAAGTACTTGAAACTGTATCATGTCGAAATAAGTTTGTAAGTCCGATCCATATTGCAAATTGAGATGATATGCGGAAATGCATATAGGTAAGTGGTGACATCACTTACGACACTTAATGCGTATGATAAAACAACATGCATACAAGATCGAGATGAACCCAATATGTATTATTTGTTTAATCGTTTTCTATTATTGGAAATGGCATGTTATGAATGGAGCGTCAAAGACTAACACTTCACTCTTTTGTTCGATTGAACAAAGATCGGTTCAAACCGCTTCGGGACATAGACACGACCGGACTGTTAACATAATGCCTATACGTAATCCAAACATAGGCCTACCACCAAATAACAGGCAAAGGCTCTCGTCACTGTGTGAGAGAGATGCCACTCTACACCGTGTAGCGCGCTGTCCTGCTCCTACCACCGGTACTATCTTACTTCAAGACAGGTTAAGCAGTGTGTAGTCATTATATACGCGACGATTACAAATATAGACAATTGTGATAAAATGAAGTCTGTAGTAAGTTCTAGTAAGTCTTCTTTGTAAACTGGGGCGTTTATTTTTAGTTAGAGAATAAGCTGGTTTAGAACATACTGATACAACAACGGACAATGGCACAAGAACATTTTAGAAGTGCCTAGGGTATTTACTGATGAGTATTTGTATGATGTTCTTGTACCTCTAATTTTAAATGTACCTACGTGATGAATTGCCATTTATTACCGTCTAGAGACAAGATATAGGAGACGTTGCACGTTAGATAAGAAGGTTTGGTAAGAGTCTGATACTACCCGCTCCCTCCACCGAGGAGGTGATTGTCTATGAGTCCTGTGTCCAAACGTTTCAATAGCAAATCAAGGGCTGCTAGACAACATTACTCCCAGTGCTAACTCATACATCTACGCCATCTGATGATACACGATCAAGACTTTTAGACCGAGTCACGCCACTAGTCAAAAGCAATGTCACGCCCATACATTTGTCGTTTTTCATTCGAGACATTACTTAAACGATGTAACATTATCCGCTAACAAAACACGGTTTCTGTCGATAATAACTATACAATACGATTGAAGTCGGTTCGGTTTTCCGATCCGGTGTTAACCGGTAGCGGTGGATTGATTTATAGTCCTCATTATGCATTATGCCACATTTAACTGCCATGTACAAGACGTTGTTCAGTTTGTTTTACACTCGCGTCGAGTGTAGTGTAAGTATCGCAAATATTAGACCCTGTATAAGTATGCTACCTTGGTCGTATTTTTCAGCATCGTTGATAGAAGTAATATACTCTGTCCTCTAATTGTATGACGTCAAACTGTCAAAAAGGTTTTGAAACTAAAAACAGACCAAGTATTAAGAAGACTGCTGTCTTTTTTTGTTTCTTTTATGAAAGTAGTTCTTACTTTGAAGATATAGGAGCTTGGACTTACCTAAATCTCTTAAAAGGCTCCGAAGTTATCATTAAATATTACTTATGAAGTTTTTTGCCGGTTCTTCTACAAAAGCGTGGCTTTTCGGGCGTGCTTCTGGAGTCAATGACATCAACATGTCAAAAGTGCATTATAATTCTTTGAAATAAAAGCATTTATAAAACAAAGCTAGCTGGGTAAAATCTTATAATTTTGCATCGTTATACCTACATTTACATTGATCCGTAGCTATCACCCAATAATAGGCAACGTTCGCGAGAAGTTTTTTTAGTTCATTAATTGTTTATACTTTAACTTTTTAAATCGTCTTTCGAGTATATTTTCCTGTTATTTCATGTGACATAACTTTTCAATCACCATTTTCTTTTCAAGGCCATGGGTATTTCTACAAAACTACGCATTACACAAGTATATGACTACGTCTTAACTGCGTTACTTCCTGTATATATTTAGATCTGTGATAGGGATTTCAAAAATAACCAAACAATTCAAACTATTGACAAAGTAAGCGAAATAGTTCAGAAATAGGTTACCTAATTGTCGACGCGTGTTATTTACAAAATAATTTATGCGCATATCGTGAAATGTATTAGAATTTATGAATATTTTATATCATAGTTGTATTATATAACAGGAATCAATAATACAGGTACTTTCTAACTCTATCTCGATTTAAAAAGGTAAGGTTGACGTTTGGTTACGGTCCAATAAATCCTTTTAACCTCCGCAACTACTAGGATATCAGGACATACTTCAATTAATTACGTTGTTGACGTAATTTCTTCCTACATACATTAAAGGTAATATAACACAGGCCGTATTTATTCCATCCTCAATGGTAACAGCTTTCTGCTAGATAAGGAACTGCTTTACATATCGGAACACGAGTAATCGACTTCCTATGTATCTTTACATAGGAAGTCGATTACTCGTGTTCATCTTAGATTATGTATCTATTTATGGTTGTAACCTAACGCGGTGACCTTAATAAGGTTAGCTATTTATTACTCCACATACCTTTAGTAGTACTTAGTTTCTTTATATCTTAATACTTGCTTTTATAACAGGACACCCAGCACAGGTGTGCTTTAAAGACCTCACTGCAAAGAACAAAGCTCTTGTAATGAAGGGTGAAGATATCCAAAGCTTTTAAGCTACCCTACAAAGATCTCTTTCAAATGAAACTCCTGATAAGAAAATACCTATTGAATGTGGCTTTTTTAGATGGATTATTAAACCTTAGTCGAACAAGAAATAAATGGGATGCTTGAATTAAAAAAAAAAAAAAAACAAGTAATCTCTAAAAATACTTACATAGGTATTAAGCTTGTTAGCTTTCCTTAAAACGACTCTATGTTTTGACTTAGTAGAAAAAATTGCCCAGTCAATCAAATCGTAACGACTGAGTGCTTTAGGTGCGCCAAACGAAACGTTAAGTTTACACGAGCGGTAACTTACGTGGGTTGGTGTTCTGTGTATACTTTCTAGCCCTTGGTCCCTTATGACTACACTCAAATAGGTATATTAATGTCATGTTCCCAGAACCTTAAAAGAGGTTTTCTGTGTGAGGTTTATTTGCTTTGTAAATGTAAATAAAATGAGAATATCAACAAAATCCAGAGCGATTTTGTTGATATTTTCATATTGAGTATTTATTTTATTTACAGGTTTTCATGTACAAAGGTTGAAATAACGCTCTACTTTCCATTAATTAATTTATATGAACAGTCAACGCTATATTCTCAAAGTAATTAGTGTCAAAAACAGTCAGAATGTACCTTCCCTGAAAATCGGCAAAACATATTTCAAATATTTTATCCTACGTACGTACGTGATACGTAAATAACCTGAATTTACCTGAAAACTGAAATACTAGTAGGTCATACAAATGTTTGTCAGCACCTAGATAGAACATGACCTTAAAAGCTAAAAGCTCGAAAGGTCATAGTTACAGCTTTGTATTCACAATATTCAGGCACTCCTTTACTATAAGGCCGGGATACACTGGAACAGTGACTGCGATGCGAGTACAGCATTTTTGTAAAAACTGATTCATTTTTCTCACATAAGAAACCCTGAAAATCTGTCTTTTGTACCTATAGCCTGAAGATTTCCAGAAGATATTAACGTTTGTTGAAATCCACGTCATACAAACTATGTCAATAGCGGAGCTTATTACTTTTTTGTTTTTCGCGTCGCCTTTGCCTCATACCAATGCGTCCTCGGTCTAACTCCACAAAGTAGATTTGTCTACGTATGTATTTCCCATGCCTTTATTAGATTAGTTTAATTGTATTAGCGTGAGGAAACCTTACGCATTTGTAGCTGCAATGAATTGTTGGCTGTGTCTCTATAAATGTAGAGTTCTACGAGTATGATATAATCCTCCAGAGGATTTTCTTTCTCACTTCATATATGCAAACTCCTTACATTTTAATCCAGGCAGTTTTAAATCCTTTTTAAGCGAATTATTTGTTGAAGATAACATAAAAAAGCTTTATTTCCTTCCGGAGCAAAGAATTTCAAAGAGACTTCTTTTTGTAATCCTTTACCAACAAAACGATAAATCCATGTAACGATAACCTTTCAGCTCGTTTGAATAAGACTAGCTTGAAACAAATCGGGCACAAACTAGTACGTTCAGCAATAAAAGTGGAAACAACCAAAATTTCAAAACAAGAGCAATAACAGTTAAAATAATAAGTTGCTACCTAATTACAGTACAATAAAAACATTCTAAACACTAATTCCTTTAATAATATCATCGGATAATACTGGCACTTTATAAATCAAATTTATTGTATTCGCCGACGTCTGTTGCCGACTCTACTTGTTTTTTAAAAAAGATCAAAGTAAGGTCGAAACCTTTTTGGAACAAATGCTTTGGTATTCAGACGGTGTTTGAATTTGTTTGTAGAGTAGTCGGAAAATATTTATTTTTATATAAAAGCGTATGTTTATATTGTTATTGTCTGCTTTTGATATTAACCGTGTTTTGAAAAGCTGTTCGACTTCTCCATTCATTGCGGTTATTGGAACGAAAATATATTGGAAACCAATTCATGTATTCAGGTGTGTATTATTAAGGTGAATATTTTTTGTTTATAAATAAACGCGCTTTTCCGGCCTTTTATGAGGAAAGTTAAAGAGGACTTAGTCAATAGAATTCCTGAGTAGACAAAGGACTCCCACGTTTCGTTCTGGAATAAAGGTTTACCGCCTCTGCTTTTATTTTTCTTCACAATATTTTCAAATCTAAGTGTTCTGAATAGAGCGTATAATAAAGTTAATGAAAATTATTAATATCTCTTCTTATTTCAAATATCCATGAATTAGCGTAAGTACTGGTTTTGAGTTCTTCGATGTACTTCATTTAGTCTTGAAGTACGCTTTATTAAATTATACTAAAACATAAGCAAGAAACTGTTATTGAACAAATTATCAGCGTTTTCAGTACATTCGTAATAAAATTGGTAATTGTATGAAAATTGAACTTTTAATCAGATTTCTGATTGTGGAACCATAAACTGAGTTTATGAAATTACGTTTTAATTAAAAGGTACATTTCCATTCATTTTATTTTTATAACCTCACGACATTAATAATATGCTACCCACTGCCATAGGTTCTAAATGTCATAATACAATTTATGAAAAAGTTTACTTTAAAGAAAAGTAAGTACTAGGTTTTTTTTTATTTTAATAATTCAAGCAAAGAGGTTTTTACTCACGAAAATTAAAACGTAGTCGATAGGAAACGAAATCACGAGAGAAAAATTCACAATTCGATGAGGAACTACAGAAAGCCCTTACTAACAAAAAGGTAAAACTTGGGGTAAAAACCTCATTAGTTAACAGCTACTTTGTCCTTGATTGGTCATTATGTTAACAGGTTTTTTCTAATAGGAAATAAGCGTTTATTTGTAAACTCCCGTTTCACAACGGCCTTTTACGAATGACGACTGATAAAATAATGGTATGAGTTATGAGTGAAATGGAAAAATAAGGCCAGATACCAAAACGTCACTCAGTTTCAAATCCTTGAAATTCCTCAAAGTTCGTATGTATTGATGTTTGTTCCTCTTTCATGCAAAAACCAATAAATGGATTTAGACGCAAGTTGGTATACAGATGTTTTATAACTTACTATAACAAATAGGTTTTATCCCGGATTTTATATTTCCATGGGATCATTTACGATTTGTAGCGAGCGGGCCGACCATCATACAGCTAGTCACCAATAAATCATATGCTATATCTTCATCGATTTGGGGTCAAAATTCGAAAAATACACATTTAGAGAATATTAGGTCCGGTTTTTAAGGAATATTATTGCGGTTCTGAAAACGAGACTCCGTGCTTCGCTGTGTAGCGAATTGTCACGCTCAAATAAGTGTTATAATACTACTTTTAGGGGAGCTGATAGCCCCTGAGGGGTTACACAAACTGGTAAACTGCACAGTAGAGGTGGACTAAAATGCGTATGTTTTGAAACAAAGCTAATTCAAGACATCATTCACAAACAGAAGCACTAAATTTAAAAGTATCTGCAAAAGAATTCCAAACTCGCAATTTGACGCCCACCTTATTTCACAAATATCAAAAATAGAGCATCGCTATAGTTTATTCCTGTATGCAGTATTAATAACAACTGTTTATAACACAAATTCTTTGTTTTAAACTCAAACATTATTAATCAAATTCCTCAAATGCCGAATAAATTTTAAGACGTTCTGAAAAATCTATTCGTCTCTATTTTACAAAAAAGGGTTTACACCACCTTTATAGTAGCATTATTTTAATTTTGGAAGAGAGATGCTACTCTACGTCATGAAGTGCGCTGTCACTTCCACAGCGGAAATAATTCAAAGGCGAGGTTGGTCCACAGAATGTGATAGAGGCAACAAGAGTCCTAACAGTGCTTAATGTAGAGTTCGGACTCTTCAATTCCAGAAATTTTCCATTGTAACGTTATCTATTGGTATCAATTAGGTTACGTCTTTAGGTAGTAAAGTTATTAATCATTATCAGTCAGTATTAATGCGAATTACTAAAGATCCTTATCGATAATTCAATGAAACAATTCCGCAATTACCGCATAAGGCTAATTAAGGAAAAGTTTGAGTTGCTTTGTCATCATCAATTGTCAAGATTTTTTTTATAAGGGTGTCTTTTATAATTTTAACAGTCATTGTGAAGTGAGACCCAGGTTTAAAAAAAAAACGTGTCTTAGTTTAACAATGATTGTTTTTATGATTTTATGGACATAAATAGAAGTGGCGCCAGAATTGTCATGTAGTCCATTCATAATTTTACTCAAAGATTGGGTTTCTGTTTATTTTTAGTCTCTAGTAGTAGTTATGCTTTTCTGTTTTATAACATATGTTGCTGTTATTATGAAATAAGGATGTGCTTTTTTACAAATGAAAAAAATATAAAAACCCCCACTATCATAGAAGAGTTAACCATGCTGAATAACATTAATATTGCGTAGAGTAACAAAAACCCCAACACAATAACTATATCAATTAAAGAAACCAATTTTTACCATAATATATCCGAACGAAACACGAAATCCAAAAAAACCTTCTAAAAAAAACAAAAAAGATCTATTTTTTAAATTCAACTCATTCAATCAGTCAAACAGCGGTAATGTCAACCAATCTTTATAAGTGTTAAATGCCCATCACCCGCTGCGTACACCGCGGTCCGATCGAACGTTCTCGAATGCTCCCGATGAACTTATTGATCGGGCCTTGTTTGCACTCACTACACTACAGTGCCTATTATCTGAGAGTTATTGATGTATTGAAAAGGTAGAGCGTCGTGTTAACGTTATAAAGATCTTTTTAACTGTATTTTAATTACTGTATTGTTTAAAGTGGATGAAGAGCTTAACTTTTGAATGGTCTTTAAAGTTGTTGGCGTTTTTTATGTTAGTAGTTAGTTTGAACTCAATGCAGGAATCCTGGGACAGTGTTTTTTTTTTTTTTTTACATTGTTTTAGTAATATAAGTTTGTTCAAAAACACTAGAATGAAAAAGAATGAATGACAAAGTAAAAGTAAAGTTTATCACTAAAAAATATTCCTGAATAAAGAGTCCTTCCCTGAAAATGGTTATTAAGAATCAATCACCAGCTCATTGCCGATCATGATAGTTGTAGACATTCTGTAAAACTTGTAATAGTATTTGTTACCTGTAACCTTGTAACCTACATAAGTACAAAACTCTTTAGTTCAGTTACCTCGTGATCGGTCTTGATTTGTGCCTTCCGGTACCTCAATTACCAGAATCTGACCAAATGATGCGGACATTCTTCGTTACGTTTTTAGACTACAGTCGTTAAAATGCTATTTTTGTTGACAGTACACGTGTTTGATCATATGTACGACTTGTCTTGTTTTCTTCAATGTGCGCCAAGGCATAAGTGCCAAAATAATCTACATGTTACACATGCATTCCTTCCTTATTAATCACTCCTTAATGGCTCATTACACTCTCCGTGACTTACGACTAAGGGTTATTAGTCAGAAAATAAAAACATATTCAAGCTTTATATTAAGTGTTTAATAGTTGAAAAACTTCAGATCGGACAGTTGACAATACATGCAATATTTGAAAATGTTTGCAAAAAAATATCCAATTAATGTAAACATTGTAATTTTGTTTTTATTTGCTACGGCTCTACCTAAAATTGAATAGGCCTACCTAGCTACCGGTTGGCAGTTCAATAGGTTCAAGGAACTTTGATAAGCGAACATAATAAACATCTGAACATTCGTCGTTCTTTAAAATCTCATCGAGATATGCCTAAATTTAAGATTTTATGTTAAATCTTACTTTTATATCACTTTATCGTTTTCAGTTACACTGATAGATAAAAATATTTAACAAAGCTGGTCCAATTACAGTCACAAGTTAACATCATATAAAATCAAGCGAAAATCATAACAAAATTGTTTTGTAAAACAGGGCCAAAGCCCGTGTAGTATATAAATAAACTATCATTGTATTATTACATCGATGACTACAATACAACACGCTTACAGTTATCAATATCGACAGTTTGCACTACGTGTAGGTACATATTCATTAATTATAAACGTACTCTTATGTACTACGCTACTAATATAATATATAACAAATGTTTCATCCTCCAATAAGTTGATTTCACTTGTTTTCACGATATATATACCACTTAGATAACAATTATTATAGAGTGACTGCAAAATTTCATCTAATAATTCTCATAAGAAAGCTTACTTCTTATCAATTTGGTTTATATGAACGCCTCTTTGTTGGTAAACATTACAAGTAGATATTAAAATGGTTTCACAATAAGGACTCTCACAAACATAAAATCTGAATGCAATTTCCCTTCAAGCTTAATAAATTAAACCACACTTACAAATAACGAATCACAGATACCCTTCGCGAACTGCCACAAACTAACCTCTAGTGGCCGCCGGGGCGATGACAAATAATACTGATCGAACCCCAGGGCATGCTTAAACTAAACACAGTCTTGAAATCCATACAACGTACTTTCTTATTACAACCTACGTCTGACAACCTGCTCATATGATCAACATACGATGACGACTAACAAACATGCAACAGTTAAGGAAAGCGATGTATGACAACTAAAACTATTGCATTGTGTCGGTATAACTTCAATCGTTATTAGGTTCTCAGCGTCCAGAAGACCTTAGGCGGTTAGTTAGCACATTCATCAAAGTACTCATCTCGTCGTGTTCACTAGCGACAACATATCACAGATGGTGTGCCGGCGCGGCTGCGAGGCTGCGGTCGCGGCCGCGTCACAGGTAGGGCACGCAGGCCCCGCAGCGCGAGTGGCGCTCGGGGGAGTCGGCGCGCGCCCTGCACACAAGCACGCGTTAGCTCACGAGCTGCGCTCCTCGCGCCGCGACTCCGAGCGGCCCAGCGCCCGCTTCAACTTCTCCACCAACCTGCTATGGAACTTGTCCTCGCGCGCGCCGCTCTTGGGGCTAGCCGAGCCCTTGCTGGGGCTGTCGGCGGCGGCGCGCAGCGAGGCGCGCGAGGGCGGCGCGCGGCAGTAGGACAGCGAGCGCATGGCGGGCGCGCTGCGGTGCGGGCTGAGCGCGTGCGCGCGCGGCGACAGCGCCGGGCCCTCCGAGCGCGACTCCGACACCTTCCGCACGCGCCCGCCCAGCGCCGCCTTCTCCGCCGACTCGGACGCGCGCCGCGACCGCTGCGAGTTGTAGATGTCCCAGTCGTTCTTCACTACAGGCATCATGAACGCCATCTCGGCGGTGGTGACGGTGACTCTTGTGTTTTAACGTTTTTGGAAAAATTTCGTCTTCGTTTCGACGAAAAACTGGAGTCGAATACAGCTCTTCAATCGATATTGTAAACAAAGATTGGATTTCACTCGATTCTTTAATTTCACTCAAATTTAGATTTTTTGCAAAATATGTCTTGATAACAAGTTTTCCAGGAAAACCTAAGATAGGAAACTGCCGGCTTTCACTTCAATGTCACGAACACTGAACTGATTTAGGATAGGATGTTAACCCTAGGACGATTTGCAGTAGAATGAAGATTCGTGAAAACACACCCTGATTATAAGGAAAATATCGGCGCCACTGTCGCAACGAACACAATTGAAAACTTTCCTCTACGCTTGTTGACTTCTTATCACTGAAATCAGTAGCGAACTATACTAACAAATTAGATTCAATACATTTATTGTTTTTAAATATACCTTGTAATTATACGCGTAAAAGTATAATAAAGCGTTAAAAATAAAGTAAAAACTATTTAAACCTTAGCTCAGCTGCCAGGTAGCAGATGGCGTTGTTATTATTTAGCTATTCGACACAAGATGTCGCTACGAACTCTTCAAAACAGTGCCATCTAGTATCCTAATAATACACTATTTATCTTAGCATTGGCCAAATGTCGAAAAAGCTATTGAATTATCTTTGTGGAAAACACTAATTGTTTACAAAAAAAATGCAAATTTTAAGCTTTTGAATAAAAAACACGATTATAAATAATAACCATACTTTATTAAAATATAACATAATCATTGTAATCAATATTACTTTTTACATAACCCATAGTTAACAACAGTTAGGTACTCAACATTCACACACCCAACAATGTTTTCACTTTAAGAATAAACATAAATATCACATGATTAATAGGTGGGGAAAAAGGGCTTAACCATTAACAACTGGTTTTTAGAACACTGATCAACGTTAATATGTTTGTTATATACTGGGCAATACAACAACAAGGAATCAGAGACTGCCAAAAACCACACTTAATGCTGCGCTCTTCTCTTTCCCAATAAGTTTATTGACAACAGTTTCTATGAAAAATAAGGAAATCTTTTATATTCAGACTGTGCAGTCCACTCAACATACAACCTTGATATATGAACATACCTTTGTCAAATCAAGTCCTATCCCTTGATGGTAAATCACATGGACAACCAATCAAAGTCTATCAGTAGAATTAACAGAATTTGTTGATCAGAGTCCTAGAAACGAGAAATATTTGCAAATAACTCTAATAATTATTTATAACAGAATCATAATAATAATGTCATGGACTGGTTAGGACTAAATGCAATTTATAACAATATTTATTAATCTAGGAAAGCGTAATTATTTTGTGCAAGGCTTTGGCCACTAGTTGGACGAATACAATTAACAGATAATATTTTACTAACATGCAGTTTTTTCCAAAACATTAACATTTACAGAGTATATATTGTGTCCCATAGGGTAAAATGATTTTACGACAAGGATTAGGATTCACTCATTCACTCGTAGTCGCACTGTAGGTTAAAGAATTCCAAGGGAAGAATCCATTATAAGCTTGGCAGTCTCTCTAGCCAATTTCGGCAAGTAAGAGAAAAGAAGTTTCTTCAAAAAGCATGTGTTGCTTTTCATCCCTTCCATAAGTTATGAAACACATAATCAGATCCAAACTTTTAAAAAAATTTGAATTTTCTTTCAACCTATATGGAACTTATTTAATTTCATCTACAGTGAGTCGCGAATATTATTACTAATATAATTGCTTAGAGATTCAATTTAGGCATTCTTAGAAATTCTATAGCTAATGTCTTTATTCATGGAATTATGCTACGGAATCAATTTTGTATGAAAATATACTTCTAGCATCTAATTCATGCTTTTTATGGCATTAAATCTATAATTTTGTACCTTCTTGGATATATGGTAATTATAAAATATATTTTGCTCTTTACGTGTTAACTACGATGTGTATGATATGTCATTTTCCCAGATGCTATTTTTATTACTGGCGTAAGCTTTCCTTTTGGTCTGGTGGACTTCACATACTATGGTTTAATATAAGGTTCTTACTCTCAATTAATAAGCCGTGTATTCAGAGTAATAAGTCGGACTTTGGTGTTAAAGTAATAATAAACAAAACTTTAATTAGGTTAAATATCGAGCTCCTAAGTAAGTTCTTCCAAATGACATAGTATAGCAAAATCCAGATCTCTTGTTATACAGACCCTAGTCCCATTTTCAGGTTTCAGGTATTCCGTCAATGATTGCATGCATAAATATCTTATAATCTCAGACTCATTTCTGCAAACATACCATATAAACATCTACTCAATTTGTACAGATTCAATATATAAGTTACCAAACTTTCCTCCTTTAACCTTATCTTTCAAGGAGATTGAATTGTGTTATTTGTATCTTCTTTCGACCTCTCCGGATCATAATATCCGTTCAAATTGACCATAGTCAAGAGTTCCACTAGATGTCTTTGGTAGCCACACTCCATAAGTTTCGTGACGACTTTATGTAGGTATTTAGCAAGCTTTTCGAATAAATGGAATAGTTCTTCAAGTTGTATGAAACTTGAGTGTGTGAAACAGCCGTTTGGTTCTTTTTGTTGCCATTCTCTGAAAAACAAGTAGAAAATCAAGTATAAATCAATGTCGCCATCATCATCATATCAACCTTGCACAAGCCACTGATGAACGTAAGAAAAACAATATTGCCGTGTAAGCAAACCTCCATAATTTTGAACTGCTACTTAGGTTATCTTAAAAATGTGATACGTACATGTATCGCTTAAAATATTATGCATGGCAAATTATTTTATAACTTATCATAAAATTACAACTCTTGTCGTCAGACTTGTTGTCTGACTTATCTTTTTTTTAGTAATTAGTGTGCCTTAAAACTTACCCTGCTTTCAAAACTCGACTGAACTTCAATATCACTGTAAAAATATCATTTAGCAGCTTCATAACAGGCGTCGATCTGTTGTTCAGCAGGCATCTAAACAGTACTTTCTTAATATACACCACATGACACTCGTAAAGATCGTCTAGGGTGCGAGCTTTCTTCAAATCATTCTCGAACTCCGTCCAAGAAGTTAGTATGCAAGTTGTGACAATGTAGTTGTCTAGCGCGCGAATCATGGATGCCATCATGTGCCTGTATATTTGTATGGATATGTACTGAGGTGACCTGAGCAGTTTTCTTGAATGCTGTCCTGTTACTTTCGCTGATAGTTTTAAAGACTGAAAGGTAAATAAAGAAATTTCACTTTTTCATATATAATGGAAATAATAGGTATAACTGATGGTAGGATGAAATAATATATTTTAATCATACCAATTATTTTTGCATTCATAAAATAGTTGAAACACAAAACAGAGTAAAGGAAACCTTACTGTAGAAAATAATATATATCGACTATTCTTACTTCAAAATCTTCACCCAATACCCAGAATATTCGTCTCATTTTGATCAGAAATTGGAATACTTTGGCATACCGCAGCAACGCCTCTTGCGACAATATTATGTTTAACGGCCAACTCACTGAATACGTGAGTGATAGACACTGTAAGACATCTGGTGAGCTGTGTTGGAAACTCAATGGAGATTCAGTTATCGTGAAGGATAAATTCTCCGAAAACTTGTGGACATCTGTAATTGATAGAGAAATGTGACTTACACAGGACAATATCGATGTTGGATTTAGGAAATATATACACTGTAAAGCACAAAGTAACTGTCTAAACTGACTTATTTTTAATATTAAACCTTACGTTTATGTCTTAAAGTTGTTTTTGCGACGCAGAACTATTTGCAAAAGGCCACACAATTCCATTACGTGTCGAAGTTTTCATCTGTCATTTTTAAGGGACTGAATTGGTTTTGTATGTATTTGTGGGGAACAAGTAGAAAGTATAATTTAGAGGTTATTACTTACGTGATATAGAAGACCCCAAAGCCTTATCCAATATATTATGTAAGGTAGCGAAGTTCAGCAACTCTTGAGGGTTTAAAGTCTTGACTAGTTTAGCGAACAAATTATGGCATATACTGCGAGAAAATTCTCCATCCATCAAGAAAAAATAATCTTTTAAACTCCTTAGATGTTCATACATATCTAAGTTAACGAGGAAGTAGGTGAGAATGGAGTTGTTAACCACTTCCAGTTGATACGTTAGCGGTAACATCACAGATCTTTGTAAGCAAGCTGTTAGCGTGGCGATGTTGTCACAAGTAATCTTCTTCTGTTCTTCCTCGTCCGAGCCAAAATGAGACGCAAATATATTATTGTAAGGAGGTTTTTTAACCTCTTCCATTATAAGCGAAGGATGGGTATAACAAGAACTATTCATTGCTAAGTTCATTTTACTTGTGAAGTGGTCTTTCGAGAACGATTTCAGCTCTTTGATACCGAACGGATCGAAGTCATCTGGACTGTATGAGCCATCTAATATATTGAAAAACGAGTATTTGGATTTCAGGTTTTTGACTGTTGGTAACCCAGATGACTTAGATGGAGATTCGTCTGGGGTATCACCTGTTTGGGCATCGCTAGTAGCTTCTGATTCCCCGTTTTCATCATCCCCAATTAATGGGAAGTTAAAACCTTCGGACGATAGAAACTCCTTGTCCTTTTGTTTTGTTTCTAAATCTTTACCTGTTTCGCTTCTAGGTGTGAATAAATCTGCAGTCAATGCACTTTCTAGTGGTACATCAGCTGTTGTTGGTGTTTCCAGGTCAAGCTACACAAGAAAAAAATATAAACATTTATATCAAACCTTACATGAAAATAGCTAAGTAAGTACTAGATTGTAATTTAGACTTACCCTTGGGAAATAATCTCCTGGTGTAACAGCACCTGTGTTCGGCGTCATGCCTAGTCTATAAGTGCTTGTTGTGGATACATCTCCATACGGTTTCAAATTTAACGTCAAACCCAGCCGTCTAGAGTTCTCTCTTTTGGGACTACCAGTAACTGCATCCACCTCACAATCGGCGCCTAAAACCTTTTTTCTATTACGTACTGCCTCTTCTTGAGCCTCATTTAACGGTTCCTTTTTAGCGGCTTTCTCAGCAGGCAGGTTATATTCAACTCCTAATACTTTCTGTTTGTTCAATAATGCTTCTTTCTGGGCGTCAGTTCTAGGTTCAGAGGCTATTTTAATATCTGGCTTCAAGATCTCAAACTCAGCTCCCAAAACCTTTAATTTATTACGTTTAGCTTCCATGAAAGGCGACCAGTCTTCAACATTATTTTCTTCATCAATCGACGCAATTTCTATTAACGGCGGGTCTTTTAGCTGATTATTTTCTTTATCTAGTTGCCCGAATTCGTGAGACATGACTTTTTGTTTATTCGTTAAAGCTTCTTGTCTCATTTTGTGGTATTGTAAGTTATCGAACACGTCGTCTAATTTGCTTCCTATTTCATTGGATGACTGAGTGTGGACAGCATTAGAGTTAACTTCAGGGTTTGATTTAACAACATTTCCTTGACCATCAAGCTCTTTATTATTATCACATTTATTGTCATCGTGACTCTTAGAAACGCCGAAAAAGCTTTTCGCCACATTACATATGGCATTAAATACTGCAGTAGAAGTTTGTGATTTTATTTTATTGTTATCAAATTCTGTTATGACTGTAGGTTCTTCAACCAGTTCCACATTATTTGACGGGGTAGATTGTAATACTTGATTGTTGACATCTTCGTCATTGTTTTCTTCACTTTCTTTAGTATTAAGGTCATCCTCTGATTTAAAATCGCTTTGTATAGACATCGCCATGACGTCTTCATATTTCTGATGTTCAAGTTCAAACTTTTCTCGTTTTAGATTTCGTTCTTCAGTTGATAGTAATTGCATTCTGCTTTGATCTAGCTGTAATCGTTTTATCTTCCATTCCGTGTGCATTTTACTTTTCTCTACTTCCATGTTGAGTTTTGAGTAGTACTCCATTATCTTGTTCCTGTTATGTAAAAAACAATACATTTATGAGGGTATGATTGGCAAAAAAGTTTACAAAACCATTCACTGTTTATGCATCTGAAACTGTTTGCCAAACCGAAATTACTGAGTAGCAGTTTATAAAGAACCTGTTTTATTTTATGGACTTTTAACCGCTAACTGTATCAAAAAAGGAATGTGCTCCTACAAAGGTGTTGCGCCCAACAAGGTGAATAATCGTGTTTATATATATAACCTACCAACTGTTTAAATGTACGCTATGAAAGCAATAAATATTGTGTATTGAGAAACATCTTACTTTTCCTGATCCCTTAATTTAGCGTCCAGTTCGTCGGATGCTTTTTCCGCGTTATGTTCCAGTTCATGTCGCAATTTCTCGCGTAGCTTAGCTTTGCTCTTAGCGGCTTTGGCCTCAGCCATAGCAGCTTCTAGAACTCTTAAGGAGTGTTGCTTCTCGGCTATTATTAATTGCGCTAGTCTTTTGCGTTCAGCTGAAAACAATTTTTAATGATGTTAAGTTAAGAGGAGTAATATGGTTAAGCACGGATAGCCGAGTGGTTGAGGTCACCATGCCAAACCCACAGAGCACAACGGGTCGCGGTTTCGATCTCCGCGTAGGACAGGTATTTGTGTGATCCACGAATGCTTGAGTCTGACATTGACACAAAGACTAAATTCCTTAATGCGGGAGTAGTTTTTTGTTTTCAGTAAAAAAAAAAAAAAGTTGTTGTAAAAAAAAATAAGTTAAAATTAAGTAAACACTAAGTGATTCCAATAGACTGATGACGACCGTTCTATCCCGCCTGTTATTAACAAATGCTTTGACTGGTGTTAAACTAATTTTGTCTTCGTCTCCATATCAGAAAGTAGTAGTAAATTTTATTTTTAAATTAACTGCCACATTAGGTAATACTTAAAAAAGACGTAAAGATTTTAAGTTGGTGAAGTAAATGAATAAATAAAATTCAATTTCCAGCTAAGAGTTGTTTCCTCTAAAGAAAATCCTAGGTAATAACGCTATAACTGGACCAAAATGGCTAGAAAAAGAAAGAAGTCTAGTAACCCATACCAATAATCTTTTCCATAGTCTCCGCTTGCTTCAATGACGCCATTTCAGTGAAGGCTTTCCTTTCCGCCTCCCTCTTCAGTAGAATCTGATCGAAGGTGACAAGTTCACCGCTGACGAACAGACACCGTGTACGATATACGTCGAGGACTTGCTGTTGGTTCTCTAGCTCTTGGAAACTGGCGCAACACTTGACTGATGGATGGTCTGAAGATATCAGCAGGACTAGTGGGTCCTGGAAATGTTAAGTGTAAAAAGGGATATTTAAGTGAATCTTCGAAAAAGCAAGTGGATCTCGAGCCAAAATTTGCGCAAAATTTTTTTACCACGTTTAATTGCAGCGCGATCTAAAGGACGCCCTACAATAATAAACAAAATCATTGAGTTTTAGTAGATTAATGACAACCAAGCTTAATTTTTATCGATTGATTGTTATTTTAACGTTAAGTAACTTAAAAAAAAATTGAAGACGCATTTCGCCTACAAATATAAAGCGGTTTAGAACTTTCTCACTGTAGCTTTACGATTTATTCTAAATAGGCTGGCATTATTATCTTCTTCGGAGTTGACTTACCACAAGTAATAAAATACCTTAACTTACCGAAGGGTTACATAATTTCAATAATCTCAAAGACTTCCCACACAGCAGTATAAACTTAGCCAACGACTTCAGGAACTCTGGCACGGCCACGCTCTGCGTGATATGGAACCCTTTATCCCAGTACCTCTTAGAGCGACAGTTCACGTACTGGTTGTCTTTACGAATGAAGAACTCGTTATATCTGTCATCTAGTTCGCCTTCGAATATAAATCTTTCGATAAATCTATAAGAAGAATTTATTTATTTTAATAATGCAGACATTAGGACAAACAACTAATTATGGTCTAGGAATTTCTCATTATCATTTAAGGTATCGAAATCAGCAAAGAATGCTTTAAGTATTAGTTTTTGTGTCAGTTTGGTTGCGTTGGATTAAAAAGTTGATTAAATTGAATCAAATTGGTTTGAAAGAATTGCGAACATACACGTGCAGAAAAATATGCTTCGCAATCAAAAATTTGTAAACACAAAATCTTACTTGAAATAAACCCGGCAGATTGAAAATAAGGAGTTGAACATTGTCAACGTAGTAGGCCTGTGGGTAATCAGCGATATTTCGTTAAACAAGTACGACATTAGCTCTGCACCGTGAGGAATAACACCTTTAGAATCTGGAAACAAAATAATAAGGGTGATTGAATTCTAGTCACTTTCCGGTGCTGTTATTGTTTTCTGTCACTCTAAGGCTCACATAGATGATGCGAGATATATCGTACGATTAATACATAGCGGGATCGCGTAAGTTTGGTATCAAAAGTGATATATCATGGCCGGTAATGTGTCTGAATTTTCACGATTCCTTTCGCACCGTCTAAATCGGCTCGTAGGTACGTCATATACGAGAAAGACCCTGGTTGTGAATTAATGATCAATGAATGCAAAATGTGGAATTCAGTTAAATTATTGAGTATGTTTCGCGGCGTGCGATAAAATAACGGGCAGTCCCTAAAGAACTTCGTACCGCCTAAATTAAGGTGCAAGGTTCCGTAATTTTGTAGTCTTTTGTGGATAAACCACCTTGCTTTCCATAACAAAATTTGCATAACAAAATATTAAAACTAACAGATTATAAATAGCGAGAATAAAATACCTGAATCAATAACTTTGTAGATAGACGCAATAGTTTCTATTTCATATTTCAGTGGCTCCATGTGGTTTAGTATTTGTAATAATGTCGGCATACAGTTTAAGTCCTCATCACTGTTCTTACACGATTCCTCGTATATCTGAGTAGCGATCAGGCGGAATTCTAGTAAATATCGCCTTATTACGTCTCTTGCTGCCTGTAAAACAAATGTGAAACGACAATTAGAGTTTGACTGTCTGTTTGTGCCTGTCTGTTAGGACTCACCTACAAATAACTAAAATATTTCGATATTGTGTTTTAAACTAAAAGTGTTATAATAAACAGAAATATTCCAAGGAGATAAGATGACGATAGTAGAAAATTAAAATTAAATTTAAACATTTTAAGATTCTATTAAAACGAAAAGTTGAACTGAGTAGGCTATAATACTAATATTTTACCTCATAAACCAATCCATTGCTATGAAAATGATCTTCCAAACTGTCATTAAATGCAAATTTATAAAGGCGTCTATAATAATTGCCGACTAGCAATAGCTCTGAGACAAAACCTTGTATGTGTTCCTTTGATATACATTCTAGAACTAAATTGTCTCTCATGTAGAAACTGTTTGTTTCCTGACTGAATGGAAATGAGTTTGTTTCAACACCAACTGCAAATAATAAAGGCAATTTAAATAAATTATTTTACAAAGAGACAATACTTCATAATATTAATGGACAGACAAACAGGGACTTATCCTCCCCTTAAAATAACGTTGTGGTTATGGACAACAGAGGTTCTACGCCGCGTTATGCACCTTCTTGTTTCCACAAGTAGACCAAAGAGGTTTGATCCTCAGGGACGTGTTTGAGGTCTAGCAAAATAAGGTAATAATAGAATAATAAAGTCAAGAAAGGGTCTTTGTCATGCAATAGGAAAATTGTTAACATGCTTGAGAATTTGACAAAATATAAAGAGTTGATAAGCAACTTAAGTCTTTATAAATAACTACTTTTAACAAACAATAATAATTCATTCTATTTCGGGCCGGGTTTTTCTTTTGCATCACATGCATATTTACAATGGTTTTTTATGTCAATAATTCTTTTTTTTAATCTTATGTAACCTTTATGCTATATTTTGAACATACTTACTGATTAAATACATGATATGTCTGATAAACTGCTTTTCAGATATGACATTCAACTCTGTGAGACAACCGCCGTAAGTTTGTCGCCATAGGCCGAGCTCTCTAGACGAGGATGCTAGCAACTGTCTTTCATTAATTGGAGGTAACTTGCCTGAAACAAAGGTTTGTCAGATCTATAAATTACTATATAGATTTCTTAAAAATAGTTTCATTCTCCTAATTATACATGTGAGTTTGTTGAGTTAACATTGGGGCTTTGGAGGGTAAATCAGATCCATATAATGCTTTCTTCATGTAAATTATAGGTATACAGCTTTTGTCTTAAGGCATAGGGAATTCATAGGTTATTTTTTTTTCATCAATGCCCAAAACCAACATGGAAACATTAATTTAGGAATAGATAAATTACTCACAAACAATTTCCCAGATATCATCAGGAATATCCTTGTCAACCTGTGTGGCTAGCTCCCATATGTCCACATCATCATCAGTTTTAGCTCTGAAGACTTCCTTGACATCTGATTTTATATTTGTACTTGCTAATGATATCTGAAAAAAGAGTAGTGACATTCATTCAGTGAAAGATAAGTGATAACACAAAATTAAAAAAAAAAAAAATTATTAATATAAAATCCCTCTTCTGCAATGGGCTTCCAGTTGCAAACCTCTTTTACCTTCATCCAATTTTTAAATCTCTTTTCTCTCTCTTCTCTTTTTAAATCCAGACATTGTAGTGCTTTTATTATAAGTAAACAAATTATATATGTAGTTAAAAATCACTCACCCTTATATTTGCATCATTGGACAATGACCCCGGTATATGTAAATCTCTTGGTGCTGTCAGTCGTGGGTAGTTTAACATTGTACTCTCAGAATATGGGGACAGATGTGTGGATGTAAGTGAAGCAAGGGACATCGGACTGAGAAAGGTTTTTAACTCCACTTGAGTTGGCGCATGTGAGTGTGTAGATTCTGGTAAAACTGTAAAATGGAAAATTTTGCTTTTGAGTTCACTTTAAAACAGCATGTTTCATTCATAATCTAAAATTTCATTGAGAAATGCATTATTTTTTATTTCTAATTATGGCTCAAGAGTTTCATAAAATTCTATAAAATAATATGGCCATCAAATGCTGGAAGGCTTCATTAAATTGGCATTTTTAGTCATCTTTATTACCAATATACTTACAAGATTTGGAATCAAAACTCTCCACAGTGTACTCAGTATATGTTTGAGACCTTTGGCTGTCCAACATAGCCCCCTGGCGTTTTAATGAGAATGGCAGCTCAAATACATGTGATGGATAATATGAATAAGGTTGAGGAGAACCAAATGCTTCTCTCTTAGGCTTTGGAAGCATTTCATCAAGAAGACCAAAAGTGAATGGATTCTGAAATATATTGACACTGGTTAACGAAGTTTTACAAAAATATATATATATATATATACATTATTGTATGATAAAATACACACTTGAAACATTTCAGATGATAAATCCTCACTAACAGTATTACTCAGCCCAATCAACAATCTCAATACATTGTATACAACTTCTTTACTTTCACCAAAATCAGTATGACGAATGGTGCTTATTATTTTCTTTAACTCAACAGTTCTTTTATACTCAGCAACATTCCTAGCATTTTGTTGATACACAAAATAATAGGATAGCAAGTCAACGATAGGCTCTCCCTTCGATGTAGAAAAGTCTTTCGCAGATTTCTTTAAAATTATTTCGTATGCATGGGATCTCATTTTAGTCATTAGCCGCTTTTGTGAGATTCTATTCTGATTGCAGTATTTTCCGGCTGTTTTCGAACAGAGCTCCGAGAGAAGGTCGTAAACACCCGCATCTTCATTGTTCGATTTTGCCGAACTTCCAGACATAATTCCTAGTTATGTTCCACAATCTGTATAAACCGAAGTTCAAATATTACTGTTTACATACAACCATTAAGTAATATTGGTTACACGCATAGAAAATATAAATATAACATTTTACTAAACAAAATACACAACATCCACGGATATCAATATATCGGTATCTTCCGACTCCGACTTTGTTTGACAGTCGTCACTCGTCAGAATTGTCAGAAATTCTGAATTTCGACGTCAAGAAGACATCGTTTGACTTTTAATTTTGACATGTCCGATAATTGTCATGGAAACAGTATGAACGGATCAAGCTTTGTATACACTTATTGTGTTTGATATTGCAAAAACACACAATAGATAGCTTTTAAAACCACGGCAAATATTTAATAACTAGCTGTTGCCCACGACTTCGTCCGCTTGGGTAGAAGATATAAGTTATGATTTATACCTGCCCTGTTTTTTTCACATTTTCCATTGTATCTTCGCTCCTATTAGTCGCAGCGTGATGGTTTAAGCCTAAAGCCTACAGCCTGCCTCGATGAATGGTCTATTCAACACAAAAATAACTTTTCAAATTGGACCAGTATTTCCTGAGATTAGCGCGTTCAAACAAACAAACTCTTCATCTTTATATATTAGTATTTCATGAGAAAAGATAAACTAACAAATCTCAAATTACCGAAATAGTTCGCAACATGATGGGAAAAATAAGTCAAATTCAGATTTTCTTCTAAATGCGGCAAACTAGTTCAACTACGTCTCGGAATTTTAAATATCACTGTTGCCACGGATGAACTCGGACACAAAATTGGGATGAAAACTATCTGTGTACCAAGTTTCGTCTAAATCCATTCAGTGGCTTCTGCGTGAATGAGGAACAAACATCCATACACACAAACTTTTACGTTTAATATAATGAAATAAGGATTTAGGTATAATTTACAATAATATTGGCGCACAAACATTTCATGCATACCTAGCCCTAAAATATATCTAGTCTATGCTTAAATTGCAAACAAAGACAATAAGAAATATAAGAATTTACTATTGAGATTCTGCTTCAGAGTGACAGATAGATAAACAACAAAACTTAACCTCATTATCGTAGGATTTGAGATTTCAGGTGGAGTTATATTAAGAACAAAGAATTATGAATCAAGCCGAAGTATCCAAATTAGTTTCTAAGCTAAGGATAAAAGTTCCGCCTAAGCATCGCAAGTTACCCAATCCAAAGGGTCCAGAGGGAAGGTTAGATAAATTACGTAAAACAGTAACTGGTTTGATTAAATATGAAAGAATTGAACTAAATTATAACAGGGCCGACGAAGCCCGTCAATACGCCGAAAGAGTAAGTATAACATACACACTTATTATGCGGTTACGTAGTTTATTCATCAAGTATTTCATAGGTTCCTATTTCTTATTTCAGCTTATATCGGAAGCTATCCGACATGGAGACTGCCACAAACCCACGATGGATACGGCCAATTTTTGGCTCTTAGAAAAGGAACTGGTACATAAACTTTTCAAAGTTTTAGTGCCAAGGTTTGAAAATTCCAGTGTAGCATACACAAAACTGTACAATGCACCAAAGCCACAATATGCCCGAGTGCTAGACAAAGCTGTGCTGGAACTTAAAGGAAACCCTTATCCAGAACTGGGAAACAAACAAACAAATAATAAGTATTTCATACAAAATATTTTGCTTGATGCTGCTAAGCATGAATACAGGCAAGCTAAATATGCAGAAGTGGCAAATAAAATAGGACAAGCCGGAAATGAAACATCTCCAGTAAACACAGAAAATGCTGAAAAATTAAATGAGAAACCTATGAGTAGCTGAAAGAAATCTGTTTAAATTATTAACTGTAAAATAACATTTAAGACTATCATGTAGTAAAATAAATATAGATATGCCATTCAGTGTGGCTATTATTTAGTTGTTTCTGTATCAAACATATTTCATGTTATATCAACAATGTAAAAATTCTAGTACATCATGAATGAAAATAGGAGAGCTAGGGTCAAGACTGCTACTTTCATTTGTATTTAAAATTTGCATTTTTTAATGCAATCAATATGTAATGTGTTCAAGGCACAGCAGTGGGATGATCCTGATTTATCTGTTATGTAAAGTCTCGAATGACAGTTTGGGAAACTAAACACCTCTGAAACAGCTACATATTGGGTAGGTCTGAGAACAGGAAAACATTTATTTTTCATAGCCCTATATATTTTTTCCCTGACTAATTTGCATGTTAAACAACATTTGCTGGGACAGCTAATATTTTGTAGATTCCCACACTAAGTAATTGTATTTCACAAATATTCTAGTCACCGACACTCAGGAGTCCGAGTGCGTGATCCACAAATGCGTGTCCTGAGTCAGGGCCAGGACAGGCATTTGTCGTAATTCGTGTTCTACAAACGCTAGTCCTACGTGAGGATCGAACCCGCGACACGTTGCACCCTATCGGTTCAGCGTGGTGACCTCAGATGAACTGATTTAAAATAGTTCTGAAAATATAGATATTCAGTCATTGAATGTCATCCAACAAAGATACTTAGTCATGACGAAGCATTTTTAATAAAGCGTCAGCATAAGCATGATTAGTAACCACCTATATTCAGAAGCTCATTTTGACTAAGACAAACAAAGTTTGTGCGTTCTTGAGGTCACAATGTTCGATTCCGATGCCAGCTTCGGTAACTTGTTCAGTTATAAGACTGAGCTGGTAAGTATACAGCGTCAACAGCGTGGATAGATATAGTCCCGTGAAGATAAGACAGTCACTGTATTAAGTTTGAGAACAGCAGATTAGTAAAGTTGTAAAACATCGAAAGCTTCTTTTTGTTTGTGGAAATCTATCGATTTTCATATTTTGCTAGGTATATATAGGTAACGCCAGTATTTCTACCGTGCAGTTGAATGGCTTCTGTATTAAGTATTTTATAATCTAATCCATGTATAATGTTCTCTGTGATCGAAATATCTAATCATAATTACTGCTTATTGATGCCGTCCACGGTCTTCTTACCATTGCATACCAATCGAAACGAAATAAATACAACGTGAAAAAGTTAAAAATCGCCTATCAGCTGTCATAACCGTCATTAATGACAAGAAGCGGTGTTTTCATATTATGTATGATGTACGGATATAATACTTTCGTTTCCGGTAAATATGTAATTTATAGCCAGACAGTTACAGAATGTTAAAACTTTTTCGTCAAGTAGAACTTTATGTAAAACTCCTGATTGATATTAACTTCTGAATTCTATTAGCACTGCCATATAGCTACTTACCAAATACAAACGTGACTGTTAATAAAATAGGTGTTTTGATACTGTATTATGTAGTAAACTATATTCGTTAGGACGTAAAAACAATGACTTGTTATCTAAGCAACATAAGCAATTTATTGAGTCGTAAAACACTAACTGATAACAATTGACTACTCAGTATCTAACACTTGTGCATTACACAGAAATTAGCTGAGAGCAAGGTTGTATTTTTTTTCAATATTAAGTCTTATACTTATCACAAGGTGAACTACAATTTTGCCGTCGGAGTCGAGATTACCACTAAAACATGGCAAAAATCATAGTGATTGGATCATGCAGTGTCGATTTTACCACGTACGTATTGCAAACATTCGTTATAACCCATGTACATACGAAGAACAATATAAGTACTAAAGTAACCTACAGCATTTGTAAAATAAAAATAAAAAATAAGAATAAGTTCATTACCTGATTTAGTTGTTAAATACCTACATAGATTTTAATAACTAAAATTTTATTTAAGGTATGCTCCAAGATTGCCTAGCCCTGGGGAAACGCTGATTGGAACAAAATTTACAACTAGTTTTGGTGGAAAAGGAGCTAATCAATGTGTTGCAGCTGCAAAGTTAGGGGGAAATACTTCTATGATTTGTAGAGTATGTTTTTTAATTTACTTACCACCTTGACTTCAAGTTATAGCTGGAATATAATATTCATATTATTAAAATTCTAGGTAGGAAATGACCAATGGGGTAAATCATATTTAGATCATTTGAAACAAGCCGGTGTAGACACCACCTTTGTAAAACTCATGCCAGAAGTTACAACTGGCATTGCTCAAATATGTGTTGCTGAAAGTGGGGAAAATCAGATTGTTATTGTACCTGGAGCCAATGCCTATCTTAAAAAGGAAGACGTTGAACATTCTTCACAACTACTGACCACTGCTGATGTTCTAATTGGTCAATTAGAGACACCATTTGAAACTACATTAGAAGCATTCAAATTAAATAAAGGAGTAAGTATGTATTATTGATCTAAAAATAATTATTCTTATTTCTGAACTCCCTTTATAATATTAATGTTACAAAATTTTTACATTTTCCAGATAAAAATATTAAATGCAGCACCTGCCAAAAGAGGAATTGAAGAAATTTTGCCATATTGTACAATACTTTGTGTTAACGAGTCTGAGGCATCCTTACTTACTGATTGTGATGTTACTATTAAGTGAGTTTATATATTTTGACTAGCAATGTGTCCATAAGATAGCACTACTCTAACAGAGTAATTATATTTTCAGAAATGCTGTAACTACTTTGAAGAAATTACTTGATTTTGGATGTGAAACAGTAATTATAACATTAGGATCAGAGGGAGCTGTTTATTTATCTAAGAACAGTCAGCAACCAGTGCATGTTTTGTGTGAACAAGTTGTACCAGTGGACACTACAGTAATATTTTTCAGTTCAGTAAATAATAATTTTATTTCATTGAAACTAGACTTTTTGTTGATTAACATGTTTTGCAGGGGGCAGGTGACGCTTTTGTGGGAGCACTAGCAACATTTTTGGTTCTCCATAAAGAACAACCCATTCATCAAATTGTGGGTGCAGCTTGTAGAGTGGCAACATTGTCTGTCACTAAAGAAGGAACTCAAACAAGCTACCCTAATAAGTTTAATGCTTTTGAAAAGGAGTATAAATACATAAATCTGTAAAAATAATTAAGACATTATTTTTTTATTTAGAATTTATTAAACACATTTAGACTCAAGTAACTAGTCCAGCAAACAATACTTACAAAGCCCATTAAATAAATATGTGCCTTTAACACAATTTATGTTTCTTTTTTAATAAAAGCTTCTAATCGGTAGCCAGCTATATCAGTTGATATTACATGATATCTTGCTAACAATGCAATTGAGATTACATATAGCTTAATTCAATTTTATCCATCAGACAATAATGATACATCTAAACAAATACAGATTAAATATATAACATTTAGCTGTTAATGAAAAGCATAGAACTTTACCAAATTGGCGAGGGTGTGAAACAACAATCAAATATGCTGCCTTGCCTTTCTCTTGCGCAAAATAATTCGCAACCATAGACTATTTGGAGAGTCCTTTGCTTTCCTCGTAAAAACTAAATTATTCTAGGCATCTTATTTTTAAGACATATATAAACATTTACATTGAGTAAGAAAAAGTTTTAATTACATATCGAAGCACTAACTTGTAAGTTAATTAAAAGTTTATTGGAAGTGCTGCCACTGCTTCACTACCGTGATTTGCATGGTCTACCGTGGTATTTTTAAACTGAAACTTTGAGTACCCACTATGTTAAGGATTATTATTAGATGGTATTCACATATGACACTTCGGTGCGTTAGGTTGCGTCGCCATCATATTTAAAACGATCAAAGTAGTTTATATTAAAAGTACAAAAAGTTTTTTAATGTCTTTAAACATTGTGTGGTTACAAAAAAGAAGCAAGGCTCATGAGTCAAGTAAGTTCAAAATTATCACCAATGTTGCCATAGTATATATGACCAAATGATATGTGTAATGAAGCCATACTTACACAATATCTTCTAAACAATACGATATTTAAATATATGAAACATGTTACATATGTATTCTAATATAAACAGCCATATCGTTTAGTTTTAACGCTATTTTATCTAAATCTGCTTTGTGAGCAGACACTATCACTTGTCAGTCGCACCTTATATTTACCATAATAAAGTATGATTGTGTAGAAAACACCGCTCGGATAATTTTAATTACTATATCCACAAAAAACTAGCCAGTGTTATTTCGGCTATCTCGTAAGCTACTAGCGCCACGAATGGTCAGATTATTTAATCGAATTACGTTCCTAACAAAACAGATTCAAGAATAATAAAATTATAAAACGAAAAGAACTTTAAAAAATAAGATTTAAATAAAAATACTAACCCTAATAAATTTGCAAACGCAGTTTACATCAAATTTTGCGGCATTTTCTTAGTTTGAAAATATCTGCTCCGTCGGCTTCTTATTTGCAAGACAAACATTTCTGATAACCAGTAAGGTCCTGATGATGCAAAAAGATATAACCGAAAACAATTTTACATCCGGATACAGAAATCGAGATGCGAAACATACATTTATTTTTAAGATTTCGTTGAACCCTACCTCAGTTGAGTAAAAATTTAACCGAGACAACAACATTGAATGCTTCCTGTCTACGCATCCAACAAATAAGTAGGTCCTACACTATCTGTCAAGATTTGAATCCGCGAAAAGTATTGCCAACGTAAAAAAAGCAGAAAGTTATAGCTGGGGCAGTATTTAATTTAGAAACTCGAGATTATCGTCTCAAATTTATACTTTCTTCTAAATGGGTCGACGAGGATTGATTAAACAATATAATTCAGGATAACGTTATCTTAATTTGCTTTTATTCTATAAAACAATATTACGAAGGTACTAAATGTATGTAAAATTAATGGGGTCCTAACTTAATTTAACAACAAATCAGAGGACCTACCACTATGTCTTATAAGAAAGAATATTTGCAATTGTGGGTTCTGAAAGAGCAACATAATATAACACGAAGAGGCCGCCACTATGCTATATATTACTATGAGGAGGTTTGGCCCACTAGAGCCTTATATATATATTAATTTTAAGTGGCACAAACCTTCAAAAGGAAAATTTGATATTAAAATTATTTCATTTTTCATGTTTCGAGTGCAAAAAAATACATTTTGACTGCAAATGACTAACAATTTACTTGTTAAAATGTGATGATTTCAGTAATTACAGCAGTATTTTTTTTATATTACATTATTAATGTCATACTGTACAATATTTATTTTAGTAGCTTTTGCCAGATTCACAAGTTTTAGTTTAGAGGATGTCTAGCAGTAGGAGTCTTTTGAAATAGGAATTATACATTCTAAAGTACATAAACCAAAATAAAATGTTACCAATAGAGGTTTATTATATTACTAAGCTTACTAAAAATAATTATGTCACTAAATTGCAATAATATTTTATAGACAATACATACAGGATACATATAACAATATGTAACTTTCCATTTACATCAATATTTCAGTCATTAACATAATGTTAATATAAAATCGATTTACAGCCATGTTGAGACGTTTATGCAATTTCCAAGGCAAATAAATGATCAGGGTGTGAAAATAGTCTTTAAAATATTTAAAATGTAACAGAATTGAAGGCATTCTATACCTTCACATAATTTTTCCAGGCACTATGTTTTATAATATTGAACAATTAACTACTTGGGAGTTTTGTCTATTATTACAATACATCTGTTGTAGTGTTTAAACTAAAATACTTTAATGCAGAACATACAAACTATCTAGTTCACTTTCATTAACAATCTGCAAAAGTACCTGCAAGTCTTCTAAATTAGATATATATTTTGGTGCACCTATAAATTCAACAGATTTGCCATCTATTTCAATACAATATTTTAAGTTCTTTGGGCATGTAACGGATTTAGAACATGTACCTTCTTTATTCTTTTTAAATACAACATGTGTTATACCATCTTTTGAAGCTAAAAAGTTTTTTTCTTTACTTTTGATTTGGTCATTAGACTCACTATTTTCATTTTCAACCTTAACGTCTGTTACCTTTAATTCTGTTTCTTTCTCATCCATATTAGCATCACTTGTATCAGTTGGTATTATATCTTCTGTATTTACTGGAAGTGATTCTTTTTCTTCTTCTGTAGGAGTCTCAACAGTGGCTTCCAGATGCTTAACTGGTAGGTGTTCTTCAATACCCTTCTGTAGAGTTTCATCAAGTATGGAAGGACTATGAGGATTCTCAGCTTCCTCTGGTATCATGGATGCAGGTAAGCTAGCCTCACAGCTACTGATCGCTGCTACGTCAACATTTGTAATTGTGTCTTGTATTGCACTAAGTTGATTAACATCTTCCAATAAATTACCCATACTGTTATTATCAACGTCCATAGGTGTGGGAGCAACAGTTTCACTTGAAGGATTTGATTTGCCAAGAAGCATTGCTTCAACATCACTAGATTCTAGGTTAGTTTTAAATTCTAGGCTGCCACTTGGGTCATTTGGTTTGTTTTCACTACTGTTATCATTCAGAATGTCCATTATAGAGGGGAAGTCATCTACTTTATTTTCCACAATTTCAACTTTGTCATCTAACTTCACTAAGGGCTTTTCATTATACATTAAATCTTCAAGTTCTGCTGCTATACGATCATATACTTGGTCATCCTTTGGTTCATCTTTTTTAGGAAAATAGTCTATACACCACTCGTCAGATGGTAAGATAATCTCATCAATTTGAGGCAATAAGTCAATTAATGTTATTTTGCAATTGATATCATTATTATTACTTACCAAGGGATCCTCAAATACAATACCATACTGTTTTAAGTTTGTATTGATTATATGCTTCTTGTCTTCATAGTTAGAATTCTTGTCTTTTAGTACCGATTTTTTTAGCCTATTGTTTTCCTTTAATATATTGGACGCCACACGAGAATCATTACCTGTTACTTTTTTTGAGTTTGTTAGTTCTTTGATTGGGTGTTGACTGTAGGCATTTCGGTGTATAAGAACCATACCATTCTCGTTGCTTTTTAGCCTTGCATTAGAATTAGGTGAACTCGAATCGGAACTTTGCTTCGTTTTGGCTGTTGTGCTACTTTCATATTGAATTTTAACTTTTGTAAATTTGCCTAATATCTTGGCAAAGTCCATGCGAGTTATAACAACAGCACACTCGCGACATTTTCCTTCTTTATATAAGCGTTCTAGGTTTTTTGGAAGCTTTAAAGCTTTCACTCTTCGACTTTCACGTGTTTTAGTGGGAATCATTTTGAAACTCACTTAATTCTCAGTTGTTTCCTTATTATTCCAGTTGTGTTCTTAAGACCAAAATGATATTGGACGTAGTCACATTTCCCGCGCAGACAATATAACAACAATTACTGAACCTCGAACCAAACGATTAAGTTTTTTGAATAACATAACTTTCAAGCAGTTAAAATTAATACATATTATCAAAATAGGATAATGGACTTGTTTATAAATTCAAAATTCCCGAGACAGACGACACACTGCAGAATCAAACTCAACGCGAAAATGGCGTCGTTTTAGTGATGTACCATGTTTATCGATTCCCAACCTTGTTGATTTGTTTGGTTGTCACTTTGACATACGAAAAATATTTACTAAAAATTTGGTAATTAGTCTAATATTTTTTAGAACTAATTAGTTATCAGTAAATCTTTTGAATAACTTAATAAGTTAATTCAGTAAACAAACCAAATGTTAAAAATGTGGGGGTTTTAATCACTGAAAACTATACTTTGCAAAATTGCTATGTTGGTATGGATATCCTACATTAACCATATTTACTCACGAAATGAGAATGAAACATGAAACTCACCTTCCCCTAGGGTAAAATTCGAACCCAATTTTCGGCTCAGCTAAAGTATAGCATTCACTTACATGTTAAATTACACCAGAAATTAAAAAAAATAACGTGTTGATCGAAAAGTAACTTTGTGTTTAAAAATGTAAAAACATCTGCAAATTTAAACGTCCAACTAAGTAAAAAGAAATATGTCGTGTGTGGTATCCATATAGTGAACTTGAGTCATCATATTATAGTGCACTATATGGATCACAATATTGCATTATGATTATTGTGGCATAAATTTGTCTTACTGCTACGAATTATAATTATTTTTCTAAAACCGAATTGAATTTTCAAACAATATTTATCAGGCCTATCTAAATCTGTGGAAATGAGTAACAACAAATAAATTTTATTCGAATCTTAAATTCGCCTAGACCAACCATGCAATTTTTGCACAAAATCAGAGATGTTTTTTTTTAGTTTTTGATCTTCTTTTTTCTTACTTCATTTAGACTTTAAGATGTTAGTCTGCCGAACAAACAAGATAATATATTACTAGCTGGTGCCCGCGACTTCGTTAGCGTGGTTAGAAGGTATAAGGTAGGAATATTTGAACAGAAGCCCTCGGGGAAGAATAATTTTCCCTTGTTTTTCTACATTTTCCATTGTATCTTCGCTCCTATTAGTCACAGCTTGATGGTATATAGCCTCCTTCCAGACGCTCCTTGTAAAACACTAGTACGCAGCTGAAACCGGTTAGACTGGAAGCCAACCCCAACATAGTTGGGAAAAGGCTAGGTCAATGATGATGGTATGTAGCCTAAAACCTTCCTCGATGAATGGTCTATTCAACACAAAAATATTTTTTCGATTTGAACCACTAGTTCCTGAGATTAGCGCGTTCAAGCAAATAAACTCTCAGCTTTATATATTAACTAGCTCTTGCCCGCGACTTCATCCCACTGTGGGTAGAAGATATAAGTTATGATTTAAACCTGCCTTGTTTTTTTCACATTTACCATTGTATCTTCGCTCCTATTAGTCGCAGCGTGATGGTTTATAGCCTAAAGCCTTCCTCGATGAATGGTTTATTCAACACAAAAAGGATTTTACAATTTGGATCAGTAGTTCCTGAGATTAGCGCGTTCAAACAAACAGACAAACAAACTCTTCAGCTTTATATATTAGTATAGATATAGATATCATACTATGTTGTGATCATCATTTTAAAAAGAGTAACGGAACTTAAATGGCGCCAGGCAATATTACGATACGAGCAGACCCAGTAGACAAGACTGAAATCTACAGACGATTTAAGAAATGAGCAGTCATTTTGTGAACTGTCAAAGGAGGAAGGCATAACTAAAGGGACCTATGCCCAATATTTTAATTTAGTAGAAGTTATCCATTTTTTTTATTTTAAATGGTCTCTAAAGAATAAAGTTTAGTCTAAAATGCGAGATATAGATGCACCACAAAATAAGTGTCAAACATTTTAATTTATAATATAAATGAATATATTGTAAACATATAAAAGTATCGGCTATTTTTAGATGTTTTCGTAAGTTTTCATTTGCATATTTTTTTTTGTTCGTTCACCTTGTCTACAATAAGGTAGTACATATATTATGGTGATAGGATTTCGTTGTCATGTGGTAGACTACCGAAGGTTGCCAAGGAAAGACTACGGCCTACAACCAAAAGATTTCGAACTTATAACTATTTATTTTAAATTTATGGAATTTTGTACCTACACCAAACAACGATTCTAAAGAACATTGACAAATTTTGTAAAATATATGTCCGCATCTTTAATTAGAAATATAAGTGACACTTATTCCTCCCACGGTTCAAACGGTTTTGTAGGTTTTGTTTTGTGTAATTCTTATTATACTTTTGATTGATTTTATTGATACAAAAAAATATTAACGTCGTACCCAACTCTATTCTTGTGATTTTGATTAAGACCTATCAATTAGGTATATTTCTAAGGCTTTATTGAATGTATATAAGCCGTTATAAGGTCTCAAAAATTAATAATTTGATAAGTTCTCGAATTTCTATGATCGACAATGTACATCACTAGTAGCAACAAATTGCGACTTTACGACGCGCATGTCAACGTCAAGGCAAAGCAAGACCCACCAAAATCAAACAAAATGGCCGCCGTGTTACTTAGCTGTTTAGCTTACATTATTATTGGAATGTAATGATTATGCCGTATGCTGTAATTCGCGTTTTCGAATTAGATCACTTATAATAAACTGTACAAGTTTATTTGCGTTAGAAATTATAAAAGTACATAACGATGGCTTGGCCTATGCCAACTGCTGGTCAATGGAATTCTGGCTTAGCCATTGCTCCTGATATGACTATGGCTAATATGGGGTCTTATACTGCTGAACAATGGGCAGCACTGCAACACCAAAATTGGCAACAGTGGGCACAGTGGCAGCAGCAATATGCGCAGTGGCAAAATCAGTATGGAGATAAGGTAAGCGGTTTATGTTGTCTGTTTACTACACTGTACGTATAATGTTCTGGTGATATTACTTTTTTAAATCTAATTTTATTAGTTTGATTATATGCTAACTTACTTATGCTAAACTACTCATTAACTGTTTAGTATTCAGAACAAATGCAAGCTATCCAATCAATGGGTGGCTTGCCGCCACTGCCGCCGGCGACAGCTGCTCCGCCGCCTGCTCCACCTCCGCCGGATCAGCCGCCCCCGCCACCGCACGAGAACAATCAACCACTGTATGGACACACCCAAACTCAAGCAGCACCTGTAACCACTCAACCGGCAAACCAGCATCGGAATAACAACTCTGGCAATCTCACTAATGTAAACACACATCCACAAGCAGGTAATAATACTAATTGGCCCTATGCCCAAGAGTCAGCTAAACCTTCACAATCAGCACCACCTGCACAAAGTTCTGTTAATGCAGAGGCTCTGAAGAAACTTGCTGAAGAAGAGAGACTTTTTGATATCCAGTTTCAAAAATGGGAACAGGAAATTGAGAAATGGAAGAAAGAAAATGTAAATCACCCTGACAAACAGGCTTATAAGGAATATGAACAAAAATTTGAAACTTGCCGCAATCAACTGATGGAACGTCGGCAGCAGATGAAACAAAAGAGGGCCCGTTTACTAAATAATCCACCACCTCCACCCCAATCTAGTACCTCAACTCCAACAAGTAATGTGCCAACAACAGCTCCACCTAATTTAAATAACATGAATAAAAATAACTTTTCCAATAAACGGACACAGAACTATGCTAGTAATTTGGGTCAAAGTTATGCTGATGGTAATAATTCTCAGTACCAGCAACAGCAATATAATATGCCTAAAGGTGCATATAATCGAAATAATAATAAAAACATTGATCCACAAGACAGATATGAATCATATCAGAACATGAGTGATAATACTTATGCTTCAAATGACAATTTTAGTCCCATGGACCCTAGTTTTCTACCTACAAGTAGTTTAAACAAGGGAATACCTGGTTTGGATTTAGTACCTGAGGCTGATAAAACATATGTGGCAAATAATAAACAAGATGTGATTGACATAACTCAAGACCAACCAGGAAATCAGATGCAATCAAAGGGACCGGATTATACAACAATATCTAAAGGAATTAATAATATTCTAGGAGATGAGAAAATAATGAATATACTATCTATGGTTCACAAATCTGCTCAAGATCAAACAATTTTGCAACCTGCAAACACTGTAAATGTGAATCCAGATAATTATAATATGAAGAATAATATGAACACTAATGCTCATTTTGGTCAGGGAAATAGGGCTCAGGATTATAATAATCAACATTTCAACAGACAAGGAACAAATAATTACCCTGTGCAGCAAAGTCAGGAAATTAATTATAAATATCCTCCACAGAACAGAGGGAATGATGTAATGACACAAGAGCAGTTTAACTATGATCACAATGATCAGTACAGTTCTAATAATTTGGGTCCACAATATGATAATGGATCTGCTAGGCCAGGCCCACTAATAAGGCCAAATGTGCCTCCCTCCAGGGCTCCAATAAGGCCTCTGATGCAAGAAATTATCCCTAGTCATGTCAATGTTAATGAGTTTAGTCGAGCCCCTCATGATAGACAACCTTTACTTGAAAACAACATTAACCCTGTACCAAAACAACCAATTCGTCCACAATGGATTGATGAACCAATGTTTACTCCATCTTTAATTGTCGAATATGAGCACAAGCCACTAAGATTAAAAGGTAATAAATCATGAAATGTGTTTGCTGTATTTAAAATCTTACTCACTTTTCGACTTTAGCCCTGATGAAAAAAGATAGTTTGTTGGGACATTTGTTATTTTTTTTTTCAGTTTTTTTTTGTACTGTCAGCCAAGTAAACCTTTTTGCCATATTCTTGTATAATATACCTAGTTTAACAGTACTTACTAAATAATCAAATATTTTTGTTTTTTTTTAGCTCGAGATTTTATTGAGCCAGTTCACATGTTTGATTATAATCACATATCAAAGGATGGTGAGGTAAAGAAGAAAGATTTTGAAAGAGAAGCTGATGAATTATTTTCGAGAAAATCGAGAAGACCTGACAAGGAAATAGATTACAGTGGGCATAGGTATAGTGCAGACTATTATTCACGGGACTATGAAAGAAGGGCACCAAGAGAAGAATTGCGAGATGATTATCGTCCAAGACTTCCACCAAGAGATGATTATGACGATAGGCGGAGGCCTGAATTTAGACATGATGACCGCAGGAGAGATGACCGTGATAAATACAGCCGACGCGATGATTTACATAGAGACCGCGAGAGGGACTTACACAGAGAGCGCGACCGCGTCCACCGCCGGGAAGACATCGGTCATCGCGGTAGAAGTCATGAGAGAGATGCTCGCAAAAGAGGATTAAGTAGAGATAGTGATGTAAGCAATAACTCTCTATCCAAAAAGCCTAGAGACAAGGCTGACACTAGATCACATGCTCCAGGAAATCATATTGTTATGATCGATGACTTATTGGAGTCCCCAGGACGAAGTATGAGACCAGAAAAAATTGTGATAATCTTAAGAGGTTTGTTTTATACTATACCATTTATGAACGCTTATTTAAGAAATCGTATATTTTTATCCTGAAATGCATGTTCTTTTTTTTCAAAACAGGTCCACCAGGCAGTGGAAAATCTTACTTAGCAAAGTTGATTCGCGACAGGGAAGCCGAGTATGGTGGCACTGTCAGGATAATGTCTATTGATGACTACTTTATGCAAGAGGGTGAAGTTGAAGAAAGGGATCCTGTCACTGGCAAGATGGTAAGATTGATAGAATGTAAAATATTGCAAATCATTTGTTTTCTTAAACCATTGCAAATGCAAAACATTGCAAGTATTGTCTTAAAATAATATCAGAGATTTTTTTAAATTATTGATACATAACAATATAAAACCTTAATGACAGGTCAACTGTATTAATTGGAAAAGTGTAAACTACATAAATAAGGACATCACTTATTACATTTTTATTTCAGGTTAAAAAGCCAACACTGAAATACGAATATGATCCAAGCAATGAAGAGTCATATTTAAATTCCTTAAAAAGAGCATTTAAACGAAGTTTGAATGATGGGTATTTTACATTTTTAATTTATGATGCAGTAAACGATCAAGCAAGGTATTATGCAGATGTATGGAACCATGCTAGGCAACTCGGTTTCCAAGTATGTAGTTTCACAATCCTCAATATTTTATTAAACAAGTTGAACCCCAGTAGTGAAATACAATTTGAATTATGTTGTAGGTGTATGTATGTACCATGGAGCTTGATTCGCAAGTTTGTTTCAAGAGAAACATTCACAATAGGAAATTAGAGGACATTGAAGTGATATGCACAAGCTTCTGTAAAACGCCTTCACATCACATACAGCTGGATGCTACAACATTACTTCAGAGTGCAGCCATAACTGAAGTGCAGATGGAAGATGCCAACGACGAAGTTGTTATGGAGGATGCCCAAGAACCTGAGGTGAGGCCACGTTGGCAAGCTGCAAGTACAGTGTTTCATTGTACCTAAAGATGCAAGTCGCCAGTTATACAACGCAACCTGTAACTACTTGTTTGTGTTATATTTTGTTTTTATTTTAAGGTTCTGTCTGTACTTCCTTTTTCTACATGGAATTTTCTCTGTTTTTTTTTGGGTAGGATTAATAACTTTTATTACAGCGGTGTAACTAAAATCGTAAGATGCTGCTCCATCACAGGTCGAAAGCGTTTTCTCATCCAAGTGGGAGAAAATGGACGACGCTGCGCAACTAGGTAGGTTATTGATTAAAAATATTACGATAATTTTATGTTGTGTTTAAATTAAAATATCATTATATTGTTTAGTTGTCAGACTAATGTTATATCTCCTATGAGGTACACAACTCTTTAAGTATTTAAAATTAAATATATTTGTATATTGTTTCAGCCCGGCTCGACGGCACCAGCAAGCCTCTCCGGCCCTCACAACTCTCCATGGAAGACTACCTGCAACTAGATGACTGGAAGCCAAGCAAAGCTACTCCTGGCAAAAAATCTGTAAGTATCCTCAAATCTTATAGCTTATGATATTTTTACGCTTTGAAGTGATATGGTTGTGGAAATGTGTAAGAGACATTTTATGTCTTAAATTTGATAAACTGCCATTGAATCCACACACCACGTTTTGAATGTATAAGCTGCCTAAGGTATGCGATATTTTTTGCAACCTCTTTATGCGAAACATAAATGTGTTTAGTGTGATTTATTTTTTTAATAAATCTATCACCGCTAAGGTCTCGTAAATTAGCGAGGACAGTTTTCGTCGTATACCATTTGGTAATGTTTGAATACGCTTACTGGGGTTACTCGAATATAAAAAACAATTTTACAACCATATCTTAACAAAAATTCGGTCCAATAGTTTTCGTTATTGTTATTATTTAACGGCGGTTCCTCTTGCTGCTGGTTTCACAAGGTAAATAAGTCAAAAACAAAAGCAATAATACATGCTCTCTATAAAAAAGGTTTTGCAGCTTTTACACATTAAAAGTTACAATATTTTTAATTTTGTCAGTGTTTGAAAGGTGAGTTTCTTGTAAAATGTATGTCCATCGTGTGACAGTGAGTTTTCATCATGTAATAATTAAAACAGGTACGGTGGGCAGACATTGAAGAGAGAAGACAACAAGAGAAGATGCGTGCCATCGGTTTTGTCGTAGGTCAGACAGACTGGAATCGTATGACCGATCCGACAATGGGGTCCAGCGCGCTCACTCAAACTAAATATATAGAGCGAGTGCGGCGCAATTAGTCCGCGGAAACATCCCATTTTTAAGTGATGCGTTCATTTAACACTTGCTTATTATTCAGTTTTGAATGTACGATGTGATAAAAATAGACAGTGAAGTATTTTCTTAAAATATTTTATATGAACGAAAATCTTGTGTTTATCTAGGCTAATAGGATATCCAACTACTATTACATAATTTGTATAACGTGATTTTATTCATTTGGAAGTGAAACAAGATGAATTTATTTCTTTAACGTCAAGTGTAACTGGTACTAGTAAGTAGTAGTAGGTCAACTATCTCAATGTACTTTTTTAACTCTTTATGGATAATGTAGTAAGTTTGTAAGTGAACTTCCTATATTTTTAAAAATTCAATATTCTATATTTAACGCTTTTAATATACTGGAAGCGAATATAATAAATGTAAGACATAATGAGGTTACAGATACATCGTTAGTTCAATACTGAAGAATTATATTCCAATAGCTTTATAACAAATTGGTTACTTCAAAGACTTTCTTTAGTCTAAAACTAATTTTATACGGATTAAATCGCATTTAAACTTCAGTATTTAGTTAACATTATTTTCGATCACTCATAAATAACGTTTGACGTATCATTTGTCACCACACATTTCACAAAGGCAATAAAAAAAACTGTTATAGGTTTAGTTGTCCGCTTACTTAGTCTAATCAACCATGGTAACCAGGACGATTAGTGTCGGATCCAACCGAAATTCAAGAAACTGAAGTTCAGTGGGCTAACGCGGTGGCGCTGTCGCGATTAGAACTTTTCGCTGTAATCCGCTTCACAAAAGTTTTATAAATACATTAGCTGACCCAGCAAACGTTGTTCTGCCTAATAAATTATTTCTAAAAAAGATTCGTCCACAAAATAAAAAAATATTTTTTTGTGTGGGCAACCCTTGTCACTTAGGGGTTTGAAAATTAGATGTTGTTCTATTCTCAGTCCTACCCAATATGTATACAAAATTTCATAAGAATCGGTCGAACCGTTTCGGAGGAGTACGGTAACTAACATCGTGACACGGGAATTTTATATATTAGATTTAATCAACCAGATCCCTTAAAGTATTGTCAATATTGCTGGAATATGAATTTGTATAATTAGATGCGTTTGAATCCGTATAAAATATATTTATTTCCAAGAATTTCGTGAATACGATCTTCAGAACATCTTTTGTTGTGACCGTTTGTAATACGTCGAAGTGTTTGTTGAGGTTTATTCTGCTATTAGTAGAATATACGTGAAGCGTTGTTCAAATTTCCTTTTGTTTATATTTTTGAAATATAAATTTAGTATTCCTTTTTATTATTTTAATATCTTACCATCCTTGATTGCAACTTTGCAATAAACTTCGACAAGCATACGTAAGGTAGTGTAACTAAGTCTAGGAACAACGTTTTAATCTGACACTAGTTTCAGTAAATACTAGATGTATTTGTAGATCTTGCTTTCCTTCAATGAAGTATGATGCAAAAAGACATCATAATATAACCCTGTTGCAATAATAAAGATGAGTCAGTCTTGATAATATTTGGAAATTATTGTTGCTGGCTGCCGCAATATTCATGTTCAAATGATATTTTATAATAAATCTTGACAAATAAAGTTGTGTATATTTTTTATTAAAATGTAAATTCTTGCAGTTATTCTTCATCCATAGCACTAACAAATCCGGCGAAATGTGGATTGCGGTTTGGAACACTTTTGAAAATACGTTTAGACTTTTGTTCGTCTAATTTTGATGTATTTGCGGATTTAATTTTAATTACATATTTATTCGACGAACTATCATCGTTTGGTTTCTTAACGTCGGACTTTTCGGTTAATTTGTTGGATTTTTGCATATTTATTTGATCATTCCCAAACGAATCTTTCGAATTGATTTGAGTAACACCGGTTTTATCGATTTTATTATATGCCGTTGATTTCGATACGGCTTCATCGCCTTCTCTACCGGCAGTCATGATCATGACTGGGGCAGTGCTCATATCGGTAACGTGGTCTTTAATACATTGTTGCAATATATGCAGGAAAAACAAGAATGCCAGCAATGTTAAAGCTGACATTGACGCGTTGCTTTTATGCCCTCCACCGTAGTTGCTGAAACGGAAAAGGCAACAGGAAATCATATTACCGTTACTTACTTATTCGATGATTATCCCAAGTTTACAAGTGTTTCATTAAAATAATTAATTACATTATTTTAATCGGATACACTATCTTTAATAGAAACTAAAACTTCTTTAAACTGATTTTTTAAATTTCGCCATTAACCCATATTGTAGCTGAATTGAAAAGCCATAAAAAAAAAAACAAAATTTAAGGTTTTTAAAGTAATCAACTCATTAGTTCGCATTGAGAACCCGTTTTGACGTCGCGTCGCTTACCCATTAACTGCAACACAATTCGAGGGCTCAATTTGTATTGAAGAACTTTTACTTTAAATCTTTCTCGGTTTACAAATTTATTTTTAATCTACAGTTACAGCTTATCATGCTAAGTGGGTACTTACTGTTTTGAGGATGCAATATGTCCATGTGAAGGACCAGATGGTTCGTAAGCGTAATACACATGATGGTCATGGACCGGCGCATCTGAATACCTATGGAAAAAAGGATTGTTTTTATCGGTTTTCTGATTATTGCAATTTGCGTTGTTTAACGGATTTCGTTTTTTGGATACTTCGGCTTATTTTACAGGCTGTGCGACATAGCGTCATTGACATTTATTTAATTCTTAATCAGTTTCACAAGTGGTTTTTTTTTATTATTATACATTGTAGATCGATTCCGGTGCATATCCGTTTACCGTCGAAATAAATCTGTTTTACCTTAGCTGTGATTTTCGTGATGTTAGATGAAGATTTACTCCTTATATTTTTTTATACCTTTTTGACTAACTTAAACTTAACTGCTACTTCCTACTGGTACTGTTTAATTATTAGGAACGCGATGTGGATATACGAACTAATAATTACATTTTGTTCGCTGATTTCTTCATGATGGCATAGCAATATTGTGAATGTTGTCAATTTTAGCCAACATTTAACTAGTTACTTATTTATCATAACCGAAGACTTATTTTTTTTAATTTAAAATGCAACACAAATTGTATGAGATCTACATTTTTTGCGGCTAGCATCATCAAAGCCAAGTGATTTGACAACTACTTTTATTCCGACTAACAAAAATACTTCGGTCAAGTTCACTTTTAGTATTAACATGATCTAGCATTAAAGGAATAACTTACCTCTCTGACAGCTGCTTCGTCCCCATTCCCATTTGGGAAAAAAGATTTTCCATTGTCATCTCAACTGTCAACTGAGACAAACAGTGTCAACGAATGTCAAGGTTTAACTGGCAGCGGGATGTGCAAGAACCCATGAGTGCTTACGCTCTACTTACGTTTCTTGTTGTCTACCATTTCAAATTATTATAACGGTATGTTAAAAACGCAATTCTAGATTTTTCTTTTCTAGTGCATGTTTTCACATCGCGTGTTAAACGTTTGTGGAATTAGGGCATAGAAAAATAAATACAACAAATAAATTATTATTGTTATTTATTTTACAATCACAAACACACAAGGACGTCCTCAATCACACAGTCACACAAAATATACATAAATACTAACTATTAAGTGATATAAATAAATATTTATATCACATATAACTTTTTACATCAGTCGTCAATTATCGAGAAACTGGCGGAATATTTCATCGTTTATACAATAAACAATGTGCCAATTACACAACATTCTACAATACTCATTTCTAAGACATATGGAATGGACCGTATAATAATGTGGGACAAATTTTACCGTTTACTCATTTATTTCTAAAATAAATTAAATAAATAAATAATTTAATAAATTATTTAAACACTACTCGACGCTGATTTATAAGTGCGATGGGATAAGTTTAAGCACAAACCAAAAAAAGTTTATTGCGTCTTTGTAGTTTAATACTCTTATTTATGTACCCACCGATCTAAAAGTTAAACCATTTCTCTAAAGTATTCTCATAGTTTTCATAAAAATGTTAAGGCCAAAACAGACTAATGAGGAATAGCCATCTCCAAAAGGCAGAACTTTGGAAATTATTTGTTATCACTAATTTTGAAGTCGCACTTAATTATAATTTGGCGGTTTTGCTGTTGAAATTAAACTTCATTGCACTGTAGATACATTTGGCGACAGTCCACTCCAGAGCGCCCTCGGCGACCGGCTTCGTAGAAGTCGTTAAAAGTACCACCGGATTGCCTTTCCAACACGAAACTGGCAGCGTATCTAAAAATAAAATAACGGATGTTATCTCAGGATCCACAGCAATTAATGAAATGCGAAGAAACTTTATTGCTTCAGTAGCTGCTGAGGTGCTATAATCTCGAACACCGTCTTTGCTGCCACCTTTCGGGAGCATACACAAATATTAAAAATACTACGTGTTTTTCCTCATTCCCGGAAATATACCAATTAAATAGGTTGGGTTATACTACCGCGTTCTTAGAAATGAAAAGATGATTGATACTTACGTTCCGAATTGACAGAACACACTCTTGGGGCCAATGTCATCAGCGCACTCGTTGTTAGCATCGCAGACGTACTTCTGCAGACACTTGTCGTCATCGGTTCCGAAGGATCTTACGTAGGTTTTGAACATAGCAATGCCGGCTAGTGCTGCGTCACTGACTGAGTCCTTGCGGCCCATTGACCGCGCAGCCAGCGACCTATGAGAGAATGAGGTCTTCAAGGCGTCCAAGAGATTTACGACGATGTTGATGAACTGTGGAAGAAAATACATCTTTGAAAAGCAATTTTCACTCGAAACCCAGCAGAAGTTCTTGTGTGGCTAAATAGGTGATTAACTGTGTTTTGGAAGAGAGAAAAAAGATATGCAAATAGACTACTAGATAATATAGGGAAGGAAGGATGGGTGGCGTACCTCTCCAGCCTGCTTTGCCATGGAGGCGACACGATCGGGATCATTTGCACCGAGCATCGACGACAGAACCGCAGCCAATATACCCTGAAGCAAGCGAGAAGCAACACCATCTCCGTAACCAAATTTTACTATATACATACTAAAAATAGGTAAAACCTCAAGGAAAATATCAAATATATAAGTCAATAAGTCTTAATAGTCATTCACCTGAGGTAATCCCCGGACGTGAAGGAACGAGTTATTTCTAGTAAATTAGGGCAACTAATTAACTACTTGTACGAATTATGCCTGCTACAGGTGAGGATCATCTTACATGGTGCTTTTTACATGTTGGAGTGATTCAAAACTCAAAATCAATAGGTGTAGTCTACATGAAAATAAATATGTTGTTAGTATATCAGTATGGATAAATAGAATAATTTTGCCAACTATTTGTACATTTCTTGAAAACTTGATAATATTTGTGTGTCGGGATACCTAAATATTAAATAAAAAATGTGTTCAATTATTATTTATGTACCTGCATGGGGGAAGAGCCGTTGTCTACTTTATCAATACCATCGCTGGAAGCTCCACCTCCGAGGATAGCGGTCAAGAATTTGAGGCCTATAGACAGTAAGTTAGCCCAAGGTGATGACGAAACAGCGTCGGTATCGATGTTGTCACTTTTATTAGGTCCTGTTGTACCGGGGTTGAAAAACATTTGCATTAGCATACCTGAAAGTATATTAGGCGTCAGTCAGTTTGTTATACATTTAATCGTTTATGAAAACATGTTAGAATTCCATTTCCTTACTTACCAAGCATGTTAGACCATGAGAAGCCCCCTTCGGAAATAGAGTTGGTCTGTATGTCATCAATGTCATCCAGAGCAACTTTTTTCAAAGCATTAGGTTTCTCTGCGAATTTACGCTCTTGAGCTTGCTCCTGTTGTGGTACTGGTAATGAGTTGCTGTAGTATTGAGGATTGTGCGTTCTCACACTACTTGTTGCCTGTAAAACATTTGAAACAGGTGTTGATAAAACTCGTTAATGACTAAAGATTAGTTATCAAAAATAATTTGTTTATTTGTTAGGTTAGTCCACTCGACGACAAAGTTTTGCAGAGATAAGTTTCAGTATGAAAATCGTTAGTATTTATATTATTTTTATAAAGTTTTATCATACCTGTGATATGAGAGGGACATGCTGTTGTGGATACGCGAGCGTGTGGAGGATCATGGAGGAGCTTATTAGCGCCAGCAGCGCCCATCCTGTCACTTTGTGATGCATCTGTGCAAAAAACATTCTGGTAAGTAAAAGCTTGTATAAAGTATTATAACATCTAACGCGAAGTTACTTAAGAATTAATTTAATTGTGCTCTCGCGCAATGGACGTCGATTAGAAAGTGTTCTGATGAGTGATTCGCGCGAATTGATTGCCTGCTTTTAGACTTGCTTAGAAAGTGGCCCCTTGCGTCGTCGTCTCGTATTTTTACGAGGATGCCTGAGTCTCTAATTAGAGGACGTTTGTCAAGTGTATTTTTTAAGTATTCCGCTTTCTGTCGTAATTAACTTCAAACTAATTATTTGTATTCATGAGTTAACATTGTTAACCGGTAATTAAATAGAATTTGTTTTGTGTTAAAACTAAATCCGAGTTCTTAATTGTTGATTTAAGTCTACATTGTTTAACAACCTACCCAAGTTAAAATTGAACATTAGCATTGCAAAAGTTTAAAAAAAGGAACTGATTCGTAAAACCATGGGCTCGCAACTCTAGTATCTAAGTCCACGCGATCCGGCATACAAGTGTGTTACCCACATGTCCGACAGCCCTCGAATGCAGGTGACCCAGTCTTTTGTAACTGTTCTTCGGATGTCACCTCTTATAAGGTGCTAGTTATATAAATTGACGTAAATTTTAACTGCCTACTTGCTAGTCACTTAATGCTGTCAACGGACTACTTTCTTCAACCGATAAAAGCATGCTATTTACGCTTGCTCCGGTTTCCGGTCTTACTTTACAAAATTTGTTACATCACGTGTACAAGTGACTGCAAGATCACATGAATATTAATAACTAGTATGTCTGTCGACTACATTTTATAAAGCAAAACGTACATATTATTTACTTATGTGCCATATCGTACGTCAAGAAACTAGCTACATAGGTTAGTATGCAAGTACCTATATAAACCGTTGGTATAGCGTTGCGCGGGCTCACGGGTCGCTGGTGACAGCGGGTCCGCCGAGATTCTCTCCGGAGAAATTTGCTGTCGCAAGACTTGCGCCGTCATCACTTATGTTTCATGTATGCTTTGTTACCGCCATTAACTGGTAACCACTACATAGGTACATGACGCTATTTATGTAATGACGATGTCTAGCGGACAGTTTTTAGAATGGCAATGAGATGATCATTCGAGAAAAGAGTTGAACGGTCTATAGGTCCGATGTGTTTACGTTGTCACGTTATTTTTCGAAAGTTAATTTTGAGAATCTCGCTCCTGAAGTCAAACTTAAGATCTGTTATCAATTATGCAGTGCATTGCTTATTAATTTCCTGTAGTAAATAAGTGGTTTTATGAACTGGTATAAAAGCAGTGACGACCCCGTGACCCAGTAACCCTGGGCGGCAGGTGACTGAACTTGGCGTTGCAACGCGCAAGAAACTAACCTTACTTTCGTTCGAGGCGGATCTTCACGTCCGATTTGGCCCATATTTGTATTAATAACATGACTTTGATTCATGTTTAGTCCAATTTATCTACGGTCGATTTGCTAAGTAGATAACATTTTATTTACATGACTCGTTACGACTGACGAACTGTCGTTAAAGTATGTTTGTCTTGTTAGTAAATTAATAGGCGTGGCAGTCTTTAACGTGAATAGGGTATTTGATAAAAAAACCGTTTAGTCCAACCGACAGATTTCCATAAAATATTACATATCTACGTAAGTATTTTTTTCTTTTATCTCGTAAACTAAAAATGAAGGGTTTAAAATCTTGTGTGAATTTACTTACCAGTATGCTTTTTACAAGCAAGTGATATTTTTTGCCCCACTACCTACCATTTTTTGGAAATCTGTGACGGACTAAACAGATTTTTATTATTAGATTAAGGGCCGATTTTTCAATCGCCAGATAACTTTTATTCGTTGAATATGTTTGACGTTTTGACAGCTTTTATATGTCAAACGGCCATATTTATTCCTCAGATAATAGTTATCTGACGATTGAAAAATCAGGCCTCAGTTAAATACCCTATTCTGCGTGCACTTTACTATATCAAGTAGGTATAAATAATGATATTGTCTAGTAACGCAGAACGTAGCGCAAGGTGCGGCAAACATGGCGATGGGTGAAAGCAACTCGGTCCGGTCGCGTGTGTGCTACTGACGTGCAAGGTTAACGTTTTTCTAATTTCGGAGCGAGGACTCAGACCTGCTATTACGTTGCTACCACCTCGCTCCCAACTTTCATCGGAAATTTACCGTGGCAAGAAAATCGAAAATTTCTCCACCAATTTAAAGTTTTTTTTACTCCTTTTAAGAAGCGAAAGTCAACACTGCCTAAAATTTCCTTTCTCTTCACATTAAACCTACAAAATCCCTAAACTATTGTACGACGAGACCTTTTGTTTTGAGTTAAAGAAGTTATTTGTGAATAAAGTATTTAAAGCGTTTTATTCTTTTATCTTCCAAGTTTTTTTGGGTTTCGCTACTCATTGACCGGTCCAGCGTGCAATCCGCTTTCTAAAATCATCCGTAAGTCCACAAGCGTGCGTGTTCTGTACGCGGATATGAGTAGACTGAAATTTATTCAGTCGTTATAAACATACACCGTTGAAAACAACGTGACTAACTGTATGCTTACGTATTGTGAAACTGTGTTATAATACCTTGTTATGAATATTTTAATATATTCTATAATTTCTTACATAATAAAAACTTCCGACTTCCTTAAAAAAACTTAAAATTCTTAACATACATACCAATGACAATTTTGCCTACTCTATCCGGTAAATAAATAAAATGACTCAAGCTATCTCTGCTATTGCGGCAGATACATAAATTCTCCTAAAATATATTCTTCCAATCGCCTTATGTAACAATCCGTTCTCCTTTTTTTCTTTGTAGATCCGATATTTATTGGTGAATACGTATTTTAGTCTTCTGCATGTATGATTTTACACTTATATGTAAAAAAACATCTGATTGCATTCTTCATTGACCGCTTTAATATCCCACGTACTTGTACCAGGTTTCGTTGATGATGCGTCGTGCCCTGTTCATCGCTATTGAATTGAAGTAATGATTACTTACAGATACTTATAAGTAACCAACAATGTTCTATAAACAGTGATCCGTAATCGCGTTATGTACACCGTTACCGTGTTCTCAATGCGGATCAATCGTACGGTACACCTGATTCAAGATGCTCATGTTCAATTTGGGTCGAATCATGCATTACCCATTAAATGCATCAATTAAGTGCTAAAGACTGGCAGCTGTTAGAAAAACATTTCTGTACATTTATCGTGTTTTAAACGCTTGTCTTCGGAATTTAATTAACCCAAGTTTATCTTTGTCGATCCGATGTTTTGGGCTTATCTGTTCAAAGCACTAGCCACTCAAACCGATTTTCATGCCTAGTTTTATAAGCTGAGCTGTTTCATAAATGGCTAGAACTAAATATCTTGTTTGCCGCGATCGAGAAGGGAACCTATCAAATACTCGTATCTACTGTTTATTGAAAAGGGCCGAAGATCGACACCTACATATAGTAGGTAGCGTCGCGTTATAATTTTCGTTTTAAATAATTTCGGTTACCCAACATCGCCGGTGAATGACGAGATTGCCTCTCACGTCCGCCGACAAAACTTTCACTTTAATTTTTTTTGGACATGAGTGGATGGAACATTTTAGACTTATGTTTACGACAACTGTTGTAAAGAATCTTGAGACTTTGAAGTAATTTGTAACCGTGATACCCACTTTCTATATAGTTTTGTACTTAATCATTTAATTATTTTGAAAGTTCGTACTCTACAATGCCTATGAGTTTTACGATAGCTAGGAAGATGTTCTTACAAATCTTGTCTTCTGACCTTACCGACTACAATAAAAGTCTTTTTACGATAGAAAATGAATTACATCTGAGAGAATGGATAAAAACTGGAGATTTATACCAGACTAGTGCTCATCATTTTCTATACTGTTATAAGTTTTATAATTTTCTGGGAATAAAACCGTTATAACATTCTAGTATATGTTAGTTTGCGAGAAACGCGGCGACGGGACCGGGCTGCCGGCACGCAAGCGGATTATTGGCCATTCCGATCGCAGCAGCTTTCCTCGCCACTTTCAACATGCGCCGGCGCACGTTTCAAGACTTTTAATTACTTAAAAACCTGTCACAAGTATCATAACAGTCGTCAAGTTCTGATGTTTGTTTATAACATCATGTTTTTATAGGTATTTATTTATGTTTATTTGAACAAAAAGTTTAAGAGTCATATTTTGTTATTTCGATTTAATATATTATCAAAATGCTACCTTTATTCAAACATGATTCGACTTAAACATTTAGAAAAGTACTCAATTTAAAAATCGAAATGAACTTATTTTCTGTGAACTTGAATGTTTTAATATCTATGCTAAATTGATTGTTTCGCTCCACTTTAAATGTAAAGCAATTAAACTTTGCCACAACCAAATAATTACAAATTGATTTTCATTTGTTACGATTCACCACAAATCAAACATATTGTCTGAGTTGAAACTTGAAAAGTTTTCTTTAAAGAAACGTTATGGATGTATTCTATTGTGATGTCAAATTAACGGCTCAAGAATGTTTTGTCTGACTATTCTTTGGATTCTCCGTGGAATTCAGGGTTAAGTCGTATTATGTGAACATTTTCACATTTTAGAAAGCGAAGGTTCATATTTACATGAGTAAAGCGGACAGTGAAAATAATGCCGGATGGAAGTTCATTATAGCGTGCTTACAGTTATGAGAACGATTCGTATCGTTGTCACTATGTATAATTAAGTAGTTTTTATATTTATATTCGTCTTCCTTCACGCGAAATAAATGCCGTTTTAAATTATAATTTAATCGATTCCTATGATTTAGTCTTTGTTAAAATTCAATTATGTATATTAAAAAAATCCTAATCAGTGAAAGTACTGAGTTAAAAAGTAAAAATTAAGTTTCCGCTCGTTAAAAACCAAAAAATAAGTTAATAGTCATCAAAATGATGCTCATGTAAGTGTTTCTTTAAATTAATATATTAGATGCAAAAAAATATCTTCTATTTAATTGTTATTAAGAGCATTGCCTCTTTAAATATTAATTAAATACGGATAAAAAGCTCAGCAGGAAATACCTTTGTTTTCTATCAAAAATTATTAATTACTTATATTAATTATTTCAAAGCAATTTTGATGATCAGCACTTTTTTTTATAAAATTAAGTACTTAAGTTTGAGTATTAAAAAATCTATCATAAATTATAAAACACAATTAACCGAAATAAACAAATAAATTTAATTATCAAAATCACTTGTGAAACACCATATAGTAAAACACGAGAGATCACTGGAAATGAACAGCTTCTGCAACTTTCACACGATAGTCCCATCACGAAAACACTAAAATAATTTCCACTATTTATTGTAAGGGATAGCCCTTAAAAATCCTTACCTTTTCTCGATGGGGGTATATCACTAACACTGAATCACGTTATCTTCAATCGTCACCGGTGAAAGTGCGTGTTGCTTGTGCGAGAGTTTAACTGGCAATGAGTGTTGCGCCTTGAACTTCACTATATATATATGATGACCCAGTTATGGTGGCAGCAGCTAACTGTGCTAGTCGGTCCGTCTGTCCGTGTGTCCAACCTGTTCCCATACCGTTGCACGGTTCCCGACTGGACCTTGTCAAGGACATTCGGTTACCGAACCGAATATTTCTCCTAAAAACGTTCTTGACTCGGAACATTCCCGTTAGGGAATTTCTGGCTTGTTTGTTATTGATCTATACATTTCTGTAATAGTTACATTGGAGTCATTGGGGTATAATAATTAATTGAAATTCTATGTTTGTTTCAGGTAAAAGATCTTGGGTAAGACAGAACATCTCGAAGGGTAAGTGACTTGATTTACAAATGTAATGCTAAAAATGTTTTCGTATAAAGACTCATATTTTAATAATCTACTTTTTTGCATAATCATGAAAAAAGTCATACAAAGCCCTTAACTCTCCTATAACTGATGTATCAAATGAAAGTTTAAGGAAATAACACTACTAGAAAACCGAAAATTACCTCTGTAGGTACATTGTACCTTACGTTTTATATAGGTCTTACCGGTCTTAAATTTGTCTCCTTTCATTCCATTGACCAAAACAGATTCATTCAATCTATACACACATTAAAAAAAGACTGCAAACGGGTAATATGAATTATGTATTAACACAACAAATCATTGAAGTAAGTATGTTAGGCCTGCATCAATCAGTTGAAATCAGGTCCAATATTGAAGTTCCCATCCAATAGCTTTTGTCTTATCAGTTACCTTTCTCAGTAAAGTTGATGTGTCTCGTGGAAACTGAAGCGAGTAACGCCTCGTTTCAATGAGCTACATTCTCTGGCTTCTCACGCATGTCTTAAGTACTTAATCACACAGCGATCACTTAAGTGCTTGGACCTAGTAAAGTCATATCTAATTTAATTTTCTTCAACTGCCAGGTGTGGATATCACCCTCATTTCCTTTACTGGATCAACTAGCTACCGTTTCAACAACGGCTTCTTAATATGCTCATTTTAGTTGCTTAATATTTTGTTGTGGTTGCACATCATTGTCCTTCGCTGTCGCTTCCACTACACTCTTACAATAAACGTTCATAAATCCAATGTAAGATGAACTGCTAAAGGATGCGTGTTACGTAATGTATTCTACAAAATCTGAATAAGAATTCTCTTTTTAATTGCTATGATAACTCAGTACTATAGAAAAGGTTTTCAAATTTAACTTATTAATTTATGGCACGCAATCCTGACAAATTATTACATGGTTAAAAAAATACCGATGTGAAACAATTCAATTATTAAAATCGGACTCATGCCATATTCGAAATTACTTCGAAAACCCCATTTTAACGTCCACTACGTTACCCAATGTGGTGATGGTAGCTTTTGAGAATGTTTTAGCCCTAAGTGGTAGGTATCGTTAACACAATTTAATCTGATCAGTACAGTGTTACCGTGTTTAATTTTGCATGAAATGTATGAATATCTCAAGTTCAACATGTTGAATGTTGTCAGCTAAGTCAAAATTAAAACGATCAAATATTATTAACGGATCCTCTACACCTTTCAAGGTAAAGCTTACTGTGGTTAATATTTTATCCTGTTGCATAAATCACGTTTTTTAGATTAAATAATGTATTTTTCTTACCTTCATGTGTTAACAGTTTCTCTTTTACAGATAGTTGCTGAAAATTCATTTCGGAAAGTAATCGGTAAACAAGATGATTTTGAATTATTGATGTGCGATTTGTATTAAGTTTTTAAACGTGTCGATTGAAGTAAGTATTAGATGTTAACGCGTTGTTTTATTTATGCATCCGCTATGGTTACGGTGTATTTGATCTGAATGTTTGTGCAGTGCGTTTGTAGAATAGTGGGACAACACGCTGTGCTTGTGAGTATCATGTTTATTTGTACGAGGAGAAATAAATGATGTTTTAATACATTTTGTTTTATTTATACATTTTAAATTATATCTGAAATGAGTTCAAGTTATCCCTACTAATATTATAAATGCGAAAGTAACTCTGTCTGTCTGTTAAGCTTTCACGTCTAAAGCACTGAACTGATTTTAATGAAATTTGGTACAGAGATAGAGTAGACCTTAAGGAAGAACATAGGATAGTTTTTATCCCGGACTTTTAAAAAGGTTTCTTGGAAACGCGATATAACCGACCTCGACGCGGGCGAAAAGCTAGTTATTTATATTGCTGTCTACCTGAATTATTTGGTAACAACTCAAAAGTCAAAGGTGTTCATGATTGTTAGGTTCTCTAGCAATATCTATCTTTTAATTCGCTTTAGATAATATCTGTCTATTTACGATACCTATTTGGACTGGCATCGTTTTTTTTTTATCTAGAACAGAAGTCTTTATTGATCTGTCCTTAGGGTAATAATTGAGAATTGCCTCCTTGATCGACGCAGATAAAAAAAAATATAATTCTAAAATAACTGTTTAATATTGTTTTCCAGTGATTTGTTTGGTCCTTCATGCAAAAGGCAAAATAATAATAGGCTAAAATATCTGTTTAAGATATTTTTTTTCAACACAATGTCCAGCTCTCTGGTGATGCTTTTCATAACTGTTAAAATGGATCTTGGGTTTTTTTGTTTGCGCAAAACAAAATTTGATTAATGAAAGTTGAAACACAAGGTATATTATAAGAATTTACTTTCGCTAGCTTCCTTTAAGTCTGAGTCAACAAGGGGAGTATCACAACATTGCATGTTTTGAGCCGAGGACACGAGCGGCAGATCAGTGACCTAACGACTGACTCATTTGATTACATTTCACTTTCTCATTCGGAAAATCCAACTTTATTTTACCTTCTACTCTATCCCATATTTATCCTTGATTGTCGGATCTATCCTCAATTTAGTTTTTTAATATTATATACATATATAATGTAATCTCACAACTTAATCGTCGAAAGACTTTCTCGATGCCATAGAAAGTGACCTCGGAGTAAGTAGAGGGTTAAATATGAAATGTAAACTGTGTGCAATTTGTATAAATATGAGAATTATCCGTCGTGTTTTTTTGTTATATTTTCGTGCGGTGTTAGTTCAAACAATATGTTGTGCGCTAGAGTTGGCGTGACCAATCATCCAAAAATACTAAAACTTTCAACCGTTCGTTTGACAAATTAGATGATTATTTTTATACTTCGAGTTTTAGGAAATAGGGCATGAACAAATTGGTACTTTACCATAAGTTGTTGTGTCAACACGAGTAGATAGCTGCGTGTCCGGTAATATTTGTCAATTTGCATGTAGCTGCCATTTGAGGGTAACTGTAAAGTTGGAATGCGAGCTTGACTCGCCTACCTACTTCTCTCCTCTACTGATCCAAATATGAGTAGTTTCGATAATCATCGCACTATCTTGATTATGTTTGCATAGAACGGGTTAGTGATCAGTGTATTACTATTATACTAATATCAAAGTTTAAGTAAGTAAAAGGAGGAAGTAATGGCGCCTAAGGTCTGAAACTAACACATGTAAAATAGGATCTATTTAAAAAAAAATGTGTGACTTGTCCCTCGTCTATTATGATGGCAATAAATTGAAGAAAAAAACTACAAAATATTCTTGCTTTCAAGAACTTAGTTCTCCCTTGCTAGAGATTTTCCCATAGCCTCACATTTTGCGTGTGGCCGTGTGTGGTCTGTTCTGACAAAACATCTTCATCCAAACTCTCCATGTTATAAACAGAACTCCAGGTTATTATTGGATACACTTAAACCCTAATAACACAAATGACTCCCTACATTATTTGATCACTTTTAGTGTCCATTCACCGTAGACGGAACTTGGGAACTAGGACAGCATCATCAAGTTGTCCTCATAGTGGTTTTATATGAACCGCAGAGGGCGGGCCCGGTACTAGATTCAACTCATCATTGCGGTATGAGGTCAGGCATTTGTAAGCTTCTATTTTGGTAACAGATTTGGTAATTTATTTGTTTTCGCAACTTAATTGGACGGCTGTGAATTATCAAGTGATAAGTGAGTGGTGTGAGTTCCTTATATATTAGTGGCAGAATTACAGTGCGTCATGGTCCGTGGTGTGAATAAAAACGATGCTGGCCCCAAGCATACAAATGTGATTAATTGAAAGAAAGCAGTATGATTAAAAATTAAAGTTGAAGATTATATTAAGCTGATGTTTTTTTAGAGTTTTTCATTAATAATGTCTTAAAGCAAACAGTATGTATAGAAGCTAAGTTAGTATCTCGCCTCATAGTGTTCAAACTCGTTAGAACAAAAAGTGAATGTTTGATTATTATATTTGAACGCCTGCACCAATCTAGGACTTATGTCAATCAACGTCACTTCCTGGTACAAACGCTGTACCTATAATTTAAAACTAATTGACCAGATTTAGAGAGTTCAAATTGTTCGCCTTTCTTTGTATAAGCAAAATTAAGTTTTGTAAGTTAGTTCAGCTCATTTTGTAAATTGTTTTATATTCAGCAGTTATCCCAAATTACATTGATTATTGTGTGGTTAAAATTTCATCTTATCACGCAAATATGTGAAGACATTTCTACAATAGATGTTAGAGAAATGGGGTTCTTTGCTTCAAAAACGGCATTGACTGGTTCGATATTACAAATGGATAAAATTAATATAATACAAGCTTCAGTATGTACCTACTTAAAATTTCTATTATATTAAAGCTTATTAACACGTAATATAAATACAAGGTTTTCAAGGTAAACAAATATACTGCGGCGGGTAAACACGCGCGCAGTGGGCCAGTAGGGCATCGGCAAAATGTTGGCTTTCGTTCTTACTGCCAATGACAGCCTATTATCAAGGCGTGACCTAGAAGGATGCGCCTGCGCCGCATTCCTGACGCGTCAGGATAGGCGTGCCGCGATCGTTTCCGATACCTTATCCTTTTATTTTGGTTATACGCAACATATCTTTAAAGCTAGGACAAATATTTCAGGAACAGAAATTTATTTTAATTTTAGATAGGCAACTTTTTTATTTTTTTATTTATTCAACAATCGTTTACTAAGGCACCTTGTATAAAACACATAAACGGGAGGTATTTTCTATTTTTATTATTTACTTCAATTCCTTAAAGAAACGAAATATATTATAACATGGGAAACTTTCAAAGATTATAGCCATGTTTCTTCCCAAAATTATTCTTCTGTTATCGTCTATTTGATTGTAAAGCTCATATCAAAGCCTGCTATTATAATGGGCCTATCAAACATAGAATAGAGACGTTGACATTTTCACTCACGGTATCAACAATAGCAAGACTGATATAAATAACAAGTTGGCAATGTCACAGTCATAGAAAGTGAAGACTGCCCCAATGTGAAGCAGAACGAATCGTTTGTACGAAACAACAATGGGTTACGATTACGATTATGGACCGCCCCTAATTATTAAGTGGCAACACTGTCTTTTGATCATTTCTTTTCCCATAGAGATGTTTTCTGATTCCGTAATCACTCGTCATTTGTTTCTAAATGCTTATACTTTGACATCACATAAAATGATGCGTTTTGAATTAAGATTTCGTTCGATTTAAATACCTTTCGTTTTTCCTTTTTTTTTCTAAAATGCTTGAGCCTATTTTTAAGAAATGAATCTTTTTGATATTCTAGAGAGCTTAGTATGAACTAAGATCTGACCCGCTTAAATCCTGATCGTTTGGGTTTGAAGCAGGTCACGGAACAAAAAATGTGCCTAAATTAAAGCAAATGAATTATGCATATGTTTATTTATGTGCATTTCATTAAACGACCTTAATTAGAAAGTACCTAGTTATCTACTGGATTATAGGTAAGTACATGCTTTATAGAATGTAACCCATAATAACCTATTTGTCAGTTAAAATACTGTTCAGTTGCCTAAATTCATATTTATTAATCAACTTTTTAATGGGTTTTTTATCTTGCTGTGTAAAGGGAAACCCAATTTCCACTGACGAGAAAGAAAGTAAAATAAATGTATATAAACCAACATAATGAGTGCCATCGTTTGTGGGCCACATGCTAAGTTAACTTCAAGTTTTGTTAAATTGCTTACGGTTTATTGTTTTTGAGACCGCAACTTTAACTTGACCACACAACAAGCTGAGAAAATAGTTATTGGGTCTTAGAAAGATAATATCTATAGTTATGTGGAGGTACTATAGCAATGGTTATATATTTGTGTTTGGTGACATTTGGTGTCTTTGTAAACATGAGTCAAAATTTTAGATTGTGAAATAGAACAAGGTTATTTGGTAGGTCTGAAATTAGCTGTGTTGGTTATCTTTGCTATAGGTAAATATTTTATGTACCTATCTAGATATTTTAACTTGTTTGGATAGTTAGTAAAGTGGCTGTCTAAGTATAGAAATATTCCCATACAAAAGTATACCTAGGTCCTACCTACCTACATTCGCTTAGGTAATTAGGCGCAAACTTGAAATGATTTCTAAGAGTTAAAACATTTTAATAGATAAAGCCGTCCCTTTCAAAGGCAATGTCGTAAAGCTACTTTGTCATACGTACTTACAATTAATTATAATACATATTAGAGACGTTATTAATAATTAATGTGCGAAACAAAACAACATCGTTTAATCCCGAGAAAATGAATATTTCTTCGGGCCGTTTTCTCTTCATCAATCAATGTTGAATGGATGCCGCTATCCCATGGTTTACGAAGATGTAAGTGTGATATGAAGTTGCCTATTCAATCAAACAAATTAAATTGCAATAAGGTCCAAGAGTAGATAAAGGCATTAGTAAGTACTTACATGAGAATTATAAATGAAAGATATACTTTTTTTCCATTTTGTGGTCACCATTTAGGTTATTTGAGAAAGTATTTTGTTTTTGTCTGGCGCTAATTATAGTTTAGCTTATGAACAGGATTAGTTCTAGATTACCAAAATAACAAATCCTTGGGATCAAAATCGGTACCTGAAGTTCCTATAGTTCGGTAAGTGCCACTGTTATAAGAATATATCCATGGCACCTGCCGTCGACCTTCTTTTAACTATGAAATTTCTACTGTTTACAAAACACTACTGTTGATTTATCTATTATGTAGATCATAGAGCAAACATTTCTACGAGTTCAATTGAAACAATTGTAGCCAGCAAAGTTTCCCTCGGTAGCAGGTGAACGTCTCTAGTCTCGTACTTTTTGTCTTTAAAATAATTTGGGCGCTTTTTACTGGCGCACCGTCCCCACCGCCTCACTTTCTCTGAGACTCGCTTTGACAAACCATAAAATATATTTGTACGAGTTACTAGTGAGAAATGATTGACCCCGATAACATCGTGGCTTCATAGCCCTGATGCACCGATGTTCAACAAGAATATATTTACATACATGAATAAAATTATACTTATGACTACCAGTTTTTGATACAAACTTGATTTTTATTACCTTATAAGGCATAACAAGAAATCTCTTTAAATATTTTGAAGCACATTATTTCTAAGTACGTGAAAAAGAAAGTGCATTCGAATACGTGTAAACTGTCACAAAAACGATTTGCTAATCAGTTACGAATAAAATCAATTAATTACGCGTGCGTTATTAGTGAAAAAGACACACGTTTTTCCTTAACGCTTTCTACAACATCGGAAAACAGGAAAATACACGGAAATACGCGGAGAGAATTGATTCCTATCGGTACTGCGCCATCGAAGAATTTGGAGAAGAATTTATATTTCTGAGCTCCGAAATGATCTCTTTAAAATTCATATATTCTCTTCATCTGCATCAAAAAAGTTTAAAACACTTGCAAACGATCGTCGGTTGTTGTACATAAGGAGTATTATAGATAGGTAAATGGTAAACAACTCCAAATAGAATATTGTATTCGGTTCACGCCATTAATAGTTAATGTTACTCATGCACCGATAAAAAAGTGTGTCAAGTTTTAATTGAGATATCTTAAAATAAGTTGGTTAAGGTAGTGTTTGAGAACATGATGTATGCAAATATAATCCGCCTAATAAAAGTAGTGCGTAGTAGTGTGTGATAAAAATGTATTTAGTAAAATATGGAATGACTAGAGATAATAAAAATACGTACCTATTATTTTTGATAGTACATTCTATACCAAAAGGCGAAGTACTGCATTTTGGGTGTGACTGGGAGCTATGTCCAACAGTGAAGGTTGTAGGCAAATACATAATTGTTTTAAAATCAACTCAAATTATTTATTAAATTTTTCTTAAAGGCGATTTACAGGATATTACTATTAAGTATTTGGGTAATAAATAAACTGAGCCTTAATGTGAAAATATAATTATAATACCTATATTAAAATTAGGTTCAAGTCATCGCGGCATATTGTAACTTTATCATTTTTATGGACAAATAAAATGCATATCAGGTATAATAAGTATATATCAGGTATATATAATAATATAACAAGTACCAATAATAAAAAGAAAACGCGATGAGAAAACTCGCACTAAAACATTGTGCTTATTTACCTAACACTGAGTTATATATATTATCATAGTATTCGATGGAAAGAGTTGATTGATATTTCAATCGGTTATGTACCCATAGCCATCACGCGAACTATTGACGATGTAACCAGAGTGCATTGAATCTTTTCACCGCTTGAAGGTTGCGTGAAAGAGTACAGTGCCATGAATATATTGTCATGTCACTTGTTGTTTGTTTATGTTCCCGTACGTTAACTTATTGACAACTGAAATAATATGAGAGAGAAAACAGCGACGCGTAACTTTACTTATCTAATATGTAATTTTTTCTTTTTTTTTTTAAATAAATGCGGACAACATCACATAAATTGTTCTGAACCCAAAGTAAGTTGCTAAAGCACTTGTGTTATGGAATTCAGATACAACGAAGGTCCCACAAACTCCCAGACCCGGGTCAATGTAAAAATACACATTTCTACATTGACCTGACCGGGGATCGAACCCGAGACAGCTCAGAGCTAGCTACACCTAGAAACCGATGCGTACGCCACTCGACCATTCAAGATCAATGTTTTATCAAAATTGGTTCTAGTGTTTGAATTTTCAGGGGTGACAAATATAGAGCCCACAATATTAGAGTGATCAATCAGAAGCTCCTCCGCAAAGCCTATATAGGAACTTACTAAAATTTAATTCTCAAAATAAAATCTCAAAAGTAGGTCTCAAAACTTCTTGTCCACACTTTCTTCATGTAAGCTGCTACCCAAATACAGTTACGTAAGGCCGCTCACTACAGCGGTCATCGATCTCCTAGATATTATCTAATTTCGACGTAATCATTTATTATGAAACGGCTAATTTAAATATTGACATTCGCCGATTGGTTCGCACGCAGTTTTGAGGACGCATAATTTGGTAGTTTAGGCGTGTGAATTTTGTGAGTGTAATAGTGTAAGTATGATTAAGTAGTATGAAAAAAATGTTTAACAAAGACATGTATGGAGGTTTTATTCGTGGTTGAAAAATAAGTGGCTTGGTACATAGACGAGTATTAAATGATGTAACGGTTTACTCACGCGTATTTATCGGGGTAGCCCGACTAGTTTCGGACCCAACCGGAGTCCTTAATCATGAGCAGACGCGGCGGGATCGCGAGTCGAACTCATCGTTCGATCGTTATTATAAAAATATAGATGAGTATGTTGTTAAACTGAATCCGGTTATTAAAATGTAAAATAATGCTTAATTAAACTTTCTTTCTGAAGTTACATATACCACGACTTATTTTTTTTTTGTGAAACTGCATACAGCGTAATTACCTAAGTAAGTTAGATATCATTCCCAAAGCCGCTCGATTATTCTATAAATAGAAATAAATTACGTCTTTGCTTGGAAAGTCGTATTTAATTAAAATAGCAATTAATATCACATTTAAATAATAAAATGTCTAATTATAAAATAAAAGTGAGTTATAGACATACCAGCTTGCGTTGAAGTCTTTTGTATGGAGATTGTGGTCAGATGTAGAGTAGTTACGTACTGCAATATAAATAATAGTTTTATTAATATGATGTCTATTTTCAGGATTTTTATGATCAGTTTTTATTGTTCCTTTTACAATCATGATAAATATAGGATTTTGAATCCTGCAGGCTTCTTACTGGTACAAAACTAAAAACGTGAGATGCTGTTTCCTTTTTACAAATTTAAAGTAATTTAATACCTGTCGTCTTGTACCTTTTTGAAGTATAAAACAACTCTTTGTTAAATAACAACTTTTTTAGATGAAATATGTATATTTTAAGTAGCGGAAATAGGACGTTTAATGCTTAGCGGGGAAAGTAAGTCATTGTTGCGCTTGTCTACGCACTAGTGCGGTCTTGATAATAGGATGCCGGATGTTGCTCTGAGTGATGCAATAAATAACACGTATTTCTCTGATTTTTTCATTAAAATAAACTGCCGTTGCCCATTGGTTATTTTTACCGAGTCGTCAAGGTAATCAGAAGTAGAGTTGGAAGAGTTTTAGTGTAGATACCATCGCATGAACGGTTATGGCAGAAATCATTAAAATTCAATGATAATGATGTGTAGCATTATTGACAGTATTTTTTTGTGGCCATAATTTTGCATAGTGAACTAAACAGAGCCTTTAAGAGAAAATGCACAGACTCTCACTAATAAGCCAATAAAAAAAAATGTTTTTATTCGCTACTCTTCCTAAACCATTCTACTTCTTAAGCAAATAATACCCCAAACAGTTTAGAAAACGTAACCAAAACTCGAAAAAAAAACTAACCTATCACACGGAATCGTGCAATTCCTCGAATATTTAAAAACAATACCGACAATAGATCGCACGTGTTCGTTACGTCATAGCACAAGTTAATTACAAGACAGACAAGTATCGTGTGAGAGAATTGGGCGGGGGTCAACGGCCTGCGTTCACTTTCTCCCGATGACCGACGCTTGGAGCCTGACTGCAGATGACATATACTTATAGCTGATAGGTGGTCAGTTGGAATTGAAGGATGCTGATAAGTTTATGTAAATACAAGTAAAATAAGCACAGATTTCTGAGTATGAATTATTTTTGAAAAGGTATTAAACCTTTTACAGAATAAAGGTGATTACTGAAAACTGATTGAAAATAATTAAAATTAAAAACAACGAAACCTATCCCGTTGTAATTTGGCCTTACCCTTTTTTCGGTGCCTAGTACTTAATAATATTAAATTCATTTTATTTTATACTTTTTACATCAAATGACTTGACCTACTGATTGTGAAATGTAAACACATAAAAAAACTACGCCATTAACATTATATTTGTCTCGCATTTCAATTGTAAATTGGGCGCATTCGAGTTTATTTTACCGAGTTAAATAGTACAAAATAAGTCGCGAGTATCAGCAATAAGTTAATTTTACTATAGTGTTTATTATAAAATCCTATAGGTACCAATCCTTCTTTTCGATTGAAATATTTTCCATTTCTTATCTCATATGAAACATAATTACATATGTATGTATGTAGTATATCTCTTAAAAAAAGGCAGTCAAGTGGGACATAGTAAACAGCCTTTAAGTGTTATACATTGCATTGTTGGGTAATCTATGGCCACTTTTAGGCATACAAAGAACGCTCAAATATAGGAAGGAGAAATTCTTAGTCGTAACACTGGCGTGGTTGGACTCGTAATGGTAACTAAAATAGAATTGGATATATATGCAGTACAAGAAATAGGAAAGAATAATAAGGGAGCTAAAAAATATAGGTAATGGATAAACGTCGATTTTATAAAAGTTAAATATATGATTTTTTTTTCTTGCCTATGATGTCCCACTGCCAGATGTGCAAAAATTGGGCAAAGGCTAAAAATCCTTCCGCTATTCCGTGTCCCAATTGGATTATCTATAATTAATTATTAATATGGTACATAATTATCATTTATTTATTAAATTTCCACGGCTATTATCAAATACGTAAACCAACGCTTACAAACTAAAAGTTGCAAATTATATTTTTTTTTACATCATTTCCCTGAAGAGAAACACTCGTGGACATAAATAACTCTACATTTTCACGTGCATTCAGTTTATTTAGCGTTCGCTAACAACTTAAGCTCATACATGAACTACCTAAACAGCTTTAACCAGGCACAATGGTCATAACCATCTATTGTTAGCACTGAGGTAGTGCAGCAGGACTTTCTCTAGCGTTATCTATTTTGTTCTCATTTCCTGCGGATCGAACTGGAAATACCAAGCGTCATTTGTTTCGCATTCCTTTGCATTGAGAGAATATTAGGCAATTCTAAAATTACATTTCTATCAGGTATACCTGTTTGATTTATTAGGTAAGAAGACATAGAAAAGTACTAGTAGTAATACGCTAGTATTTGCCTTTTTGTACTGAACTTTAATGAAGTAATTTTAAAATAAATGTATCAAAATTGTTGTAATGATATACATAGGAATAATAAATCTAGTAAACACACTTTTAATTTTTTTTTTCTATCATCTAGTATTATCAGTAGTTTAGTAGCTTTATCGTGCAGTCGTATATTATTATAATAATTTATCTAAAATGTGTTGGACATTTACTTTTTTAAGAATTAAGCTTCACTTTCTCTTTTTCAATTAGTACGCCCTCTTAAGAGATCCCATCCTGTTTGCACGTGGACCGCGGTTATACTAACATCTTTTATGTAATGAGGAACAATATTCTGATGAATGTACTCTATTCACATGACATACTCACTGTGTCACTGTACTTAAGCCAGGGGTCCAAAACCTTTTAGCGCCTGAAAAGGTAGAAGTCATTTGGGTTTGAATTTTTGAAGTACTTTGGTTTTAGGGATGCTAAATTTTACGTTATTTAAAAATAAATATTTTTCTATAATAAAGAAAATCTTTAACCTTAAGACTCAGCTTATATGATGTACCTTGTTACACTAGAGCATGTTTTAAATCCATTTTGTTTTCATTGAAAACGTCACCCTGTTGACCCTGTACGACGAAAAATTTGAATAATTATGTTAAAAATTATGGACAAAATTTGTAGTAAAGATTCGTTACAATTTCTCAGGGTCCTTTAAACTGGTTCAAAACACCTGACAGATCAAAATTAAATTTGAGTAAAAGCGGCCCCTACGCCACGCTGTCTGATACTGCAGACATATTATGTAAGGAATATACCAAAAATAGCATATGTATGAGCTGTGTATGTTTTAGTGGCCACTGACCTTCCGTTGTATAATGTTTGATCGAAAGTTCCTAAGCTTGTCTGCACCCAGTTTGTATAAACAGAATTCACATAACGAAAAAGCCTGGGCCATTATAAAGGTGTCACATTTGTTAAGACTGTGTTAAGGACGGTTTGTACGACACTGAACCAATCTGAAGGAAACCAGCGGCGAATAGGGCTGTTCACCCAGCAGTTGAAAATTGACGGGACCACATCAAAAATGATTTTATTTTAGGTAAAAAACTCCCTACAAAAATGATCAAGGTAGTTCAAATATAGTTACATCTACAAAAATCTATCGTTAAGCAAATCATACAGTTTCAACAATCTAGATATAAAGCTATAGTAATAGGTAATTATAAAAAAAGGAGTATAAGATAGTTAAATATCAACAATAAAATGCTATAAAACAATAAATTATCACTACATTCGAGTTTTCATTCATTGAGATTACAATCTCTGTGCTGTTGCTCGCAAATGTCGTTTCTCGTTTTAATTTCATCTGCTGTCGGTAGATGGCGGTACATGATTGCCGCACCGTGGAGTTCGTTTGAGGACCGTTCATCCTTCTTGCCGTCTTCTTTCCCAAATACTGTGTTCTGCATTCTAGAAATAAATGGTGTGACTTTGCATACTAAAAGTCGGATGCAACTTGTTTCTTCTTCAGTGCCTTGCTGTTTGATTAAGTCATCGATAGTGTCAGGAAGGGATTCGTTCTTAGCGGCTGCTATCAAGTCCTGGAGGTTCCTCGAGTTTTTGTTTAGAATCCATGTCGTGGGGTCGTCTGATCTATATGGTTTACCTGGCCGACGAGGTCCCGATAAGAATGTAGATATCTGAAAATGAAAGTCATGATTTTGAACCTGATTAACAGATGTGCGCTGAAGTTTACTTCCAACTCTTAATCTGCTATTTGATCCGTTATTGCTTTAGTTCAGCTTAATAGCGCCTATCATACATCAAAACATGGTTTGAATGTCTCAGCTCGTAACTATTAGTATTTCAATCAGAAAGTCAGGCCCACTTACCATTTGTGCAACGAACACCAAAGCATTGACAGCTACCGCACTTATTTGGCTCGGCTGCAATCCAAACAGTTTTACTATTTGACGAAGAGGTGTCATCGGACTGTGAATTTCATTGACGTCATAGTCTGGTCCTTTATCATGGGAATAGGTATCGCTTTCACTGTACGAAGAATCCTCGCTATGGACTTCGTTTTGTGGCCATCTGCGATTTGTAGACGATTTGTTTCCTGTTTGAAAAGCTCTTACGACGAACTCGGCTACTTTTAATGCCACTGATTCTGATCCTAAAATGGAAGACAAAAGAGATGACTATAAACTCTATTTTAGTCTCAAGGCGATTAATGGCTCCTCTTTTGTGAGTTCAATTGTTAGTTAACTCTAATAACTCTATAATTATGATCTAAAATTAAAGTGTTGCTAATCGACTACGTACCAAGTAAATTCTGTGCAAATTTCATTCCACTGCTCAGCCGGTCCATTAAATTATCGCTTCTGTAATGTTCACTGCCGCACACCACTTGTAGAGCAAGTAGCAACACACACAAAACAGGTGCTGCCATCTTGAAGCCGCGTCTAGAACTAAGAGGTACCGCGCTGCGCGTGATTGTTCCATGCTTCGGTTCTTACTGTAATGGGTAAACGCAATGTTCGTACTAGAGCATAACAATAACAAATAATTGTCTCTTTTGTACTTATAGGGTGTTTTGATAACAAAATAATACCGGTTTCTTTAATTTTAAGCCGTAATTAATAAATATTCTTAGGACTCTACATTTTTACTCGTCTCGTTATTTACATAGATGGCGGTAGTAGTCTTTAAGATCCATGGCCCTACGCATTCAGTTTGGTTTCATTGAGATTGTTTCTTGGAACTGACACGAAACCTATCGAAACGCTTTATCGCGACTAAGATGGAAAATTGTATCAGCCAGTTGAAAGTTACATGTTTTAAGTTGATGAAATTACATTCGATATAACAGTTTACATGTCACGTTTAAAAATCACTTAGAAAGTAAAAACCATTATAATAAACAAACTAGCGGTGTTTCAATCCTAGCTATGGCTAACAAAAGAGTCCATACCCAGCAGGGTTGCCTATTGACTATCTTTAAATGACAAAGATAATTTCCATGCCATAAAATTCTTTTGAACAATACAATTTTCCCAACCGCAGTTATATTCAATAATCGCGAGTAATTTACTCAGTTTCTACAACTATAAACATGTTCCTATGCTAATAACGGCTGCTTTTTGTTTACGAGGTGTCTCTGTATTTATAAATTTGCGTAAATGACTTACGCACAAGGAAAGGAGTAGTCGTAATTTAGTAGCAATTGTAAAATGTATTACTTGTTTCTGTTATAAAGCACTTGTGATAACTGTCTCCTCTGTGGTTATATTTAATAAGTTTTTTTCCTAGCGCATGTCGTGTACTGACAGGCAAAAATTTTGACAAAAAGCAATACCCTTTCTGTGTCTCTTCCTATTCTTATTTTTCATTTAACAACTATTGTGCATCATCAAAGTAACGCATCTAAACGGTAAAACCAGGAAATCATGACAAGCGGGATAAATAGAGCCGAATTTTAGGAACGGAAGATTACCTGTGATCTTTTCCCATATATTTAAAACAGTGACAGTTTTAATGATCCCGCCAGTCCCATATACTGCTTTTGACAAAACTACTCCAGTAAAGTAGATATTGCTTGAGGTTATAGCCAAACCTTGCCAAGAAAGTCAACTAACTGGTGCTTGAATGCCACGAAATTAAAATATGTTTTTTACCGATAAGATAAAATTACTTCTTCGATATTGCCATTTAAAATCGGACCAAATTCTAAAAAGAGTATTTTTTTTTATTCTGCATATTAACAGAGAAGACCACATACTGTACATGTATTTTGCTACGATTTCTAACATAGGACAATAGAAACGGAAACATAATCTATGGAAGTGGCCATTGTTTCCATGTGTCTTACAAAATTACAAATAGAAACACGCAAATGAAAAAAAAACTGAATTCAGTTTGTACTTATAAGAAGTTACTGTGTTTTATTATATCTGTTTATTTTTCAGAACAACACTAAATGATTATACGAATAATTAAAATTTCTTTCTAAATGACAATTTAACATAGTTATTCGTTCGGATTTATATTGAGACAAAAAAATTTGTCTAAAAACAACTTTATTGCTTGGAAATAAAGACCTTATTGTGACGGCTTTTATAAGTACTGGTAGAGAGTTAAGGACTCGTTAGTCGGTCGTCATTTATCATTTTTCTGAAGTGGTGACTGGACTGTATTTAGAGGGTTAGTATTACAAATGTATTAGATCTTATTATGGACTAAAATAATAAAAAAGGTCGTAAAAAATGCTGAAGACTTGTAGCAATGATAATGGCTTAAATTTTTCGGCATGTAATATGTTTCAATCGCATTAGGGCTTTGTTCGATTATTTTGTATACTTAGGGCCGACTGTACAAGACGGGATCTTGGACTAAAAACTACTTTCTTGCTAACCATACGTAGCTCGTAGGTGCAACCGTTTAGATACGCTTTAAGTATTAGTCGGCATGAAGCGATTATCCTAGTTTTTGAACAAAAACGCAGTGTTCTATTTATTGTGACCGCTACACGATTGTCGCGCTTACCAGACCGTAATGAGCTCGATCATGAACGTTATGCTCAAGTTTATTTCAACACCTCACATCTCATGGGTGACAGTCTCCCATCATGTTTAAAGTATTCTTAATAATATATTGTGTTATTAAAATGTCCAGCGCTGACGTCACCCCAAACGACGTGGAATTCCTCAACCAGTTGCCTTTAGACAAGCTTCTAAAATTGAAAACCTCTTTAGAAGATCTTGTAACTACAGGGTACAGTAATGTCACTACGCCATCAACCCCATATATTCAGAGGTTCGGAGCCGAAGCGCTGGCCATACAAGCGCCACCAATCAAAAGAGGAGATTACGAAGAAGGACTCTACAAGAAGGAGGGTCACAGTAAGCTCAGCAACATATTCTCCATGTCCGTCACAACCCTTGCTTTTTTAGCCTTTGGCGGGTATTTGCTGTGTTTAATAGTGCAGGCTGTGAAAGCGAAACAAATGTATAGTAACGCGATTCCTACAACTCAACCGACCACGTTTTTCGTTAGTGCGGGGATTAAGAAGAGACCACAACAAACGCAGTTCACTTCGTATGGGAGGAGAAAACGTGAGGATCGACTGAGGAGAAGTTTGAGCATGGTGGATCTGCCACCAGAACAGCTGTTCGCCGCGCTATTGCAAGTGTGTGAAGGATACGCTAAGTGGAGTGAGCGAAGTGAATATTGAACACAATTTAATGTGAAGCATACTTCTCCTCAAATGTGCGTCTGTTTTATTTTAAGAATATTTTTAAACTGTTAACTCTTCAAAGTAAAACTCATCTCTCAGCATTCAAAAAGAATCTGCCCGCATTTTAAATGCAAAAAGCTTACATTTTTAAAATAAATTCTTAAGTTTAAATTTTTATTTATGTATTCCATCTTAATAAGATTCAGCACATAAAAACTATGAAGATATTATTATTTTTCACTAAAAAGCCCGAGAGCCACAAAACGCTGTTTACATTAAAAGCAGGAAGCCAGATTGCCCAGCAATATACCTACAATCTGTAAACGTTTTCAAACTGTCAAATAATCGCGCTAACACCTAATAATAGCTGCATCTTCGCTTTAAAGATTCTATTGTACATTCCACTCAAGTGAAGATTCGCTTTGAGGTTTAGCTGTACGAAATTAGCCTTAAGCGTTCTGAATTCAAAGTGTATTTTACATTGTATTGTGGTGAATTTTTATGATGTTTTAGCATGTGGAGAGTGTTGGGTTTTGTTTGTAAGAGCTGGTAATGAGGGGGCTGCGTTCGGTCTGTCATCGGCCGTGCTCTAGTGTTTACAGGCCGATGCCCACATACACGGTTAGCACCGCGAAATAGCCGTGTAACGTGTCTTATAAAAATAAATTTTTAATTTATCTCCGACTATAAAACTGTTGGTAATTTACAGAAGCTCTGTTTTATACTCATTAAGATAGTTTGGAATTCTGACTTTAAAATATTGATTTTATTATAATTAGTTAAAATTTATATTACACATGTTCCTCGACTTTTATCCATAGGTTATTTACGTGCCTATAATCGTTAATCTATTGTCATTAGGTTCCTTTTAGTATCAAAAACACATATATATGAGAGGCTAAATAAATAAAAAAGACTTATGGCTATGATAATTACAAGAGTTTTGAATAAATAATATCATGTATCAGGTAAAGGTCAGCTTAAATAATGATGTAACAAATTACACACGACATTCTTTCTCATGTTTCATGCCATATTTAAAAACAAGTACCATTGTAAAACATAATCGAAAAACTAATCATAGAATTCATAAAAAAAAACATGTTAAAACATTGAACAGTTATTCCTTAACTGTTTATTTGAACCAAGTTCAACTCAAACTAGTGCAACCGACCCTTTTCTCAACTGGTAAGTCTGAGATAAAGACTCTTGCGCACATGCTACCAACGTGTAAATACAAGCAGGCCGTTGTATCTTAGATAATTATCTACAAGTTGTCGCTACTGTACTAAACTCCATATATTTTATTGCCGTGTAATAAAAAAATCTCATAAAATAAGTCAAGAGTGCTAGTGTTGTCATTGTTAAAATCGATCGACATTTTTTTTTGACAATGTAATATGATCTCGGTATGAAAACTCGTTTCTTTATATTAATGTGTCGCGGAATGGGTATTGTATAATTTTGTGGATTTTAATGTTTGTGAGGTAAAATGATATTGGAGAAAATGTTCTTTATTTTTAACCTCTGGTTTGAGATAACTCAGAGGCCCTACGGGATCTTCCGTTTATCTACTTATTTGCTTTTAAAATCTATTGATAATTAACTTTTCTTTATCTTTAATCCTTTGGTTATATCGGAACCCTTGATATATTGGAATAGATATGAGAATTTATAGTTATTTCTATTATGTAGAGAGGTGAGCAAGAAATTATATTGTAATTCAGCTAATTAGTGTCTTTCTATAATTAAGCTAAATAAACCTTAAGCACTGATATTTGCAAAATTATGTAGTATGGATTTGGCAGTAAATACGTTGATTTTAAATGCCATAGGAAACATAACTATATATAAGGCCTAGCTTTATGCCTAAATGGTTTGAAGTTACGAATGCTAGAACTCATTTTTCCAGTACAAAGCAATTATGTAAAGTCTTTCAGAAAAAAAAATTAATCAATGCAGCTATATTCTGTGGCGTAGGCTCGTTTATGTAATATCGTCTGTCTTCGCCGGTGGTCTAAAGAATATGTAGATAAGTATAACTCTATTTAACCACATCTGCTTAAAGTAAACTAACATCTGGTTTCTAAAAAATCTGTAAACATTAATAAAACAAGATTTACTTAATTTGTCTATAATATGAACAACATGATGTAAAATTTAAGTAGGTTTATGAAAAACAGCATAAGGTACCTTACAGTTTTTATTTGAATGAAAACTTACTACAAATATATTTTTTTTTTATCTATGCAGAAGACTTCCGTTGAATCGAAAATAAACACACACTAGCCTGTTACAAAATGTTTTTTCACAAATGTTTTGTTTTATTGAACAAGGACTTTTTCTTTTATTCACACACGCACCTTTTTTATTTGGCCGTATCGATATCATAACAATAAAGTGAAAAAGGGATATATACAATAATGTTTACTAAAACGTAAGTGAATTGAATAATTTAACATTTATTTTAATGTCTCGATTTATTCGTGTTAATATGAGTCGAATAATCGAGTGTGTTTAGGTCAAAGGTTTACGATTGAGAATCCTCTAAACTAAATTGAATTTGACTCGGAATCGCGTCGTAAAAGAACTCATTGCAAGACTTTACAATCGATTTGAACGTTATGGGACATTTGACAAAGAGTTGTAAAATAAAATAAAATATAAGAAGGCAACTGCAGCTATTCTGTTACATGTAATGTCGTCATCAATGCCTTTAGCATAATAGGCTTAAGTTTATTTAAGATAACATAAAGGTGTTTGAAATCTAAGAATAGTTTTATTTATTTTAGTCTGGGCTAGGTAAAAAGTCTTCAGGCTTTCTTGGTAGGGCTAAAAAGATAAGCTTCAGTTTTGCTGAATCCCACGTAGAAAAAAACATAAGGATAGCCTCCTTATGTTACTACCAACAAAAATATATTTTGTAAGCTGGTATTCACGGATGAAGTCAACGGGAGGTGAGTAGGAGAGAAACCAGCGCATGCTACGTAAGTCACTGTCATTAAGTCTCTTGCTGTCTTTGTCATATTAAGGAGTAAAGTATCGACAGATACATTCAAGAACGTCTGGTAGTTGACTTACGAATAAGTATCCGCTTTTCGGGGTATAGCATATCCATACAAAAAAAATTGCCTTGTCTTTTTCAATGGCCTCATTCAGTTACCTCGATAGTTAAGTTTGTAAAGCGAGAAAGCGTATATAGGAGCCGCAGGTTTCAATACTGATGAAGGTTGGAATTATGTGTATATAATTCCGGACCTCATGCAATTTGTACATACCTCATATAAATGTCATTTGGGACCAAAATACTGTAGGTAGTTGATAATGGCAGAATAAAGAACTAAAAATATCCAAGAAGCTGCGAATACAAGGCTGCATGTTTCTTAAGACCGCAAACTTTAAGGCTTTGTAATCTATTGGCTATTACATAAAAGCGCAGTTTAACGGCAAGGTTTATGTTATCTGCCGCCCACCTTCCGTCCTGGAATGTGTCACCAATCAATAATACTTAACTCGATAGCTAGCGGCACCTTTGATTTGCGTTTATTGTTAATTGCTCGCTAATGGCTGAATAAAAGTCTGTGAGAAATCCTCTTGCAATTTATTTACTGCAAAAGTCTGTATGCCACACGACCATGTATTAAAGCTCATGTTTCTACTGAATTTATCTTACTTCGATTGTGATTTCCTCTGCTCATGAACTAATTCGGTTAAAATATTTTGATAGTATAGACACTATCCGATAGGAAGGTAAATTATAACAATGTTAACCAGAAATTTCTGGATTCTATTTCCCAGTGAGTGAATAACGATGAGTTATTCATCGTTATTTACTCACTCAGTGAAGTGGAAAAAAAATTCATGATCGAAAGTTGATTATTTTCAGTCATTAACATAAATTCGAGATCATTAAGTGAGCTTCAGAAAATAGTAAGCAGTATCCCATTTTGCTCACCTTTCATTATTTCCTAAATTCTCTAGTTGGTAAAAGAATCGACCTAACAATCTCCCCAACAGTCTTTCTTTACAATATACAAGGAATATAATCTTGTCGACACCTATCGGTATGAGGCAATATCCAGTAAAGATCACAATTCTACAACTATTAACTATCTACAATCACATCTACATCATAATAAGAAACTATCGAGATTAGCAATTACTTTGGACATACATTGAATATAATTCAACCACACTAAAATCATTCATTACCACACATACGAGTCAACTGCTGATAACTAAGATCTATTGAGGAGTACACTTCGTAAGTTTCCAACGAGTTTACGTACAACCCACCACATGAAAATCATAAAGATAGTCAAAAATCAATCTTATATCTATCTACATACAGTCGCTCTTCTTATGTAAGTGGTTCGAAGGTGTCGTTGTACTGAAAGTAAAATATAGGTGTAACATCGTGCCTAGATGCAGTCGTAAGTAATCGATAAGGATATTGCTTAGAAGTCGTATAATCGCCATGAAAACAAGAAACTATATGTCTGACAAATACTTATGCTAATGGAAGTTTAGATTCTTCGTTAATGGGGGAATTAAAAACGTTAGTAACAGTGTGGTACTTCCAATGAATACTTCCATTTACTAAGTATTAACTTAATTTATTTCACGGTTATAATGTAGAGTATCTACATGTAAATCCATACTAATATTATAGGTAAAAGCGAAAGTATCTCTGTCTGTCTGTCAGTCTCGCTTTCACGCCAAAATGACTGAACCTACTGGATTACAATTTGGAACACTGATAGATTATAGCCTGAGAAAGATTACTTTTTAACTTTAATTTTTAGAAATTTTACTTTTTAACTGTAAAAAGGGTTGTAAAAAAAGTGTCATGCAAATGTTTAGATTGGGTATTTTAATTGTAATAGGGGGGGTAATCGGGGGTTAAAGATTTTACGAAGTTTTGATAATTAAAGCAATGTAATATGCGTAACTACCGCGTAAGTAGCTCTGAGGACGCGTAAGTGACTTTCCCAAATCCTACTTTTTTGAACAGACAGATCTAATCGGTCAGCTTAAGCAGAGGTTTTGACGGCTTCACCTAAATTTCATTACACTTTACGTTACAGGTACAAAATAAGGAGGGAAATTTTTGAAGTGGAGTAAGGACTAGGGTCTTTATTATAATAATGGTCAAGTGCGTTGCGGACCAGCGATACTGAGGGTTTCTTACTAATAGGCTTAAGAATACAAGTGAGCTGGGTGTTTGTGCCCACAAATGTGTGTGTTTTAACCTTAAAAACACGGAGATAATTCGTTAAGAACCATCGCTGTAGGCTAAATTATAAATAAAATAAATAAATGGTAGTAATCATGAGAGAGTGCGAAACGTAGATAATTAATTTGGCCAGCTTGTAAAAATATAATCTCAAAAGCCTTTAACAAAAGCAGATGCAATAAAACAAAATTTAATATACAATAAAAAAACAAAAACAAGCATAAAATAATAGTCTTCTTATAGATATGCAAATATAAACCAGCAGAACGTCATATAATACGCCAATCGCGCTATGAATTATTATTATGAACGCCGGCCCAACAAATTACCATTCAAAATGGCACGATGTTCGTACAGTGAACACATACTGGCATAGATAGTCCCTAGTTGCAACACTCGTGTATGGCCACATGCCCACTTAGGCATTACATTAAGAAACTAACAATAAATATCTCAGGCAACAAAATACATCGCGCACTCTGTTGACAAATCCTGCAATAAAATATAAGCATTTACAATAAAATTAATTATTATTTACACGGTGCGGTGGGCGCGAGAATTGGAGTTCGAATTATGTGGATAAGGCCGGGAATATTTTTGGAATGCTAACAATTATTTCATGTTTGTATACGGCGCTTTATTTTATTACGAGCTTGTGAATCGTAAGGTTGCCAAATTGAGTAAAGCTTACTTTATTATCCAAATGTAACAAATGATTATTTATTCATATTTTCAAGTATAATGTAACAGGTATTTTGGTATATCGTTGGCCTCAATGTTAACGTTACAAAGAGTTAAAACACTTTTGAATGCTAGTAACCAATAAAATAATAACCATAATAATATGAGCAACAGTTTAATACCATTAAATGACGTTACATGTAATTTAAGTACCTTAATCCATAGAACCTAAACAAATTTCACAGTCTACTGAGGCAACAGGATATGATATCAATTTTCTCTTATTTTTCTTCCTTCAGATACTAAAAGATAAATTTTAATATAGTTACATGAACATGTTAATAACTCATTTTTTTCTAGTCTAATCCTTCCACGATTTCCTATACCACTCTGATTACCTTTTAATTATATTATTTAGTCAGTATATCCACATTAGGCTGCCCGCCAGTTCCGCCGTGCTGGAGGTCTGGGGTCCCCGCGGCGCCTTGCTTTATCGCACGCTGCGCCCGCGCCGGACACCTCACGTCCCCCTCTGCTGTAGGGTCACCATCAAATCCACCTCGTTTAATACTAACGCCTACGATATAGGAAATGACGATCGATCCATGATGCCTTCTTTGGTGATCGTCCATTTGTTTCATGTTTTCTGAATTTGATGACCCTTTAAAATGTTTAGAACTATTTATTTGTAGATGATTGACTATGTAGGTAGATTAAATGTTTGGGTACTCCTTAAGGCTCCAACGTTTCTGTTTTTCTTAGAAAACGATAAATAAGCTGATTATATAGGCAGGCAGTTAAAAGGAAAAATACTAGCATTTAAAAGATATCTTTCCGGATATCATAAAAAATATATGATAAGATTTCCCCAAAAAGCACAACCCTAAGACATTTTAAAACTACAGCCTATTCAGTCAAAACAGAAACAAATATTAAAAAGTAATTCTTGTAGCTAATAAGCAATTAAAATTCATAAATAGGTGCTACAAGGGTATCGATCATGTCGTATCGAGCGTCACTAAATCACGTTTATGTCGGCTGCTTCCTGAGAAATTGTCATGAGAATGCGAGAACACGAGCAACTATACACACGCAATTATACTCGAATAAAATTATGACAACGTCTGCACACCTTTAATTGTCAATTTAATTCGCTTTGCATTGCGACCTCCACGGTGAAGGCAACCTAAATAGGTGCACATTTATTAGAGCAACTGGTTGACAGCGAAGGTAACTTGGGAGAAATTAAAGTACCTTCAAGTTACATAAGCATTTCTTCGTATTCGGTTCTTCTTCTATATTTCAGCCGTTTTTCTCACAATTAAAACATCGAAGGACGCGTCGAATAATGTTTAGTGCTTCACGCGTGTTCTGAGGCCACTTTTTTACTTTGGCAACAAGTCGTTCATTTTAAATTCAATAAACCATAGTTCAAGTAATTAATGATTTTATTAAAATTATACTGAATATTTTTTTTATAGATTTTATTAATTAACTATTCCATATGTTTGTCCTCACAACATGGGAGCATACTCATTAATTAATTAAATACACAATACGAAATTGAGTGCACCATACAAACCGCTACTCGAGTGTTTTACGAGCTTCCCGCGGCAATCATAATTCGTCTGCGGGCCTCCGCCGGCCTCTCAGGCGTCTCTACGGACTTTTATTGTGATTTACACCCCAACAACCTTTGTTACTCCTTGTGCACCTTTTTTGCTCGAGCACGATCTGAATTTACGCGGGTAAATGCCGATTCCGTAAGGATTGTGATCGCTGATCTGTTTGAAAATTATTTGGGAAGCGTGCTTTCATGATCAGGGATATGAGACAGCTTATTACGATGTTTCAAGATTAAAAATCTATACTAATATATAAAGCTGAAGAGTTTGTTTGTTTGTTTGAACGCGCTAATCTCAGGAACTACTGGTTCGAGTTGAAAAAATCTTTTTGTGTTGAATAGACCACGCTGCGACTAATAGAAGCGAATATACAATGGAAAATGTGGAAAAAATTCAAACCACGTAGACGAAGTCGCGGGCAACAGCTAGTACTATATAAAAATATTGAAAATTATAAATAGTCAATGGAAACGTTTGGAGCTTAGTTAGTTTTGTTAACTAAACGTTGTGTAATTTTAATTCCGTAGTTAAAATGCACCATCGTAAACTTAATGTTTCGAAAATTGGAAACTAAACTGATCAAAGATCATCAAAATTAGTTAATAGGAATCGAAGGCCCCGATAAAATTAATAACCATAAAAATTAATAGCAAATATAAAATTAAAAATAACAAAAAACAACAAGATGTATGACGAAATTTTAAATCTCTATCCGAAACTATGGTAAGTATCCCCCAAGCATGGCAATAAAAATTAAATTTCCTTTTCCCACTCAACTAATGCGATATCTATACCAAATGTCTATTAATAATATTTTATTGATTAGACTTAATGATTTTGTGCATTTATTATTATAAAAAAATCATTGAAAACATGTATATTGAGCTAATTTTCATTATTAATAGCCTATTAATATTGGATTTCTTAAAGAATATTGTATTAAAATGCGATTATGCAAATATTATTAGTTCTTAATAAACAGTTTATACATTTGATGGGCGCGCCACACGAGAGCGGCGCGCGCGCAGCCCGCCCGCTCCTAATTACAATAAATACAACAACACATTAGAATCGATCACATCGGAAAGTTATTCGTGTTATTTATCGGAACTAATAAAACTGATGTACGGTTATCGGCTTTTATATTTTTTTAGGGTTCTACCGGTAACTTTTTATAAAGCGAACCACTGCAGTCCTCTGCACTTTTAAACAATCTCTAATTTTAAATAACAAGCTACTTCACATATTCTTTAAAACGCGCCGTCCTAATTCTGTCGTGTAGTGTGTATTTTATAATTTTACTTAATATTCATTTTGCGAGCAATAAATTTAATTAAAAAGTCACACATTTCCTTTTATAATATCTTAAATCATTAAGACAAAGTAGTTAAGCATTAGAATACTAATTAGCAAAATTAATTTAAATCAGTTGCCACCTGTGTTGTGCTAAATATTTCCTTTTATAATTAGTTATCATTGTAATAACCGAACATCATCAGGGAAGTATTAATTACTATTTCCTGGTAAGTTTCCAGTATACAAAAACTTAAAAACGTATTTCCTTACTTGGACTTGAAACGTTTTTGAACTTTCATTACATGGTACTAACTTAGATTATTCCAGAAATCCTGACTGCCAATTCAGCCCATTTTCAACTCGTATCGAAGTAAGTCATCCCCACAATTTAGGCCCTTACAAAACAACGAAAATTCGCATTTAAGAATATTTTATGCTAATATACCTAGCCTCTTTGTACGAAAGCTTCATCAAAAAGCTATAAAATTAATTAAAAGAGCAATTTACCGAACAAACATCAATAAAACAAAACCGTGAATACTGAACCAATTAGTTCTAAACACCATAAAGTTTTGACTTTTTTTTTAAAGGGAACAGATATTTAAAGCGGCGGTTATGGGATCCGTGGCGAGTCTCACACGATGCGGTATTATTTATTGCATTTATTGGGCGCGAGCTTATGCATCGATATAAAGCATTTCCCCGGGCGACATCGACGTACGCCAGCGACTAACGTGGGGTCTATTCTCATGATTTTACGTTGTTTTATTTGGCTACTTGTTTTACGAGTATTTTTGCGGTAATCCACTTATTTTTGGAATAATTTTGGAGATGTATTTCAATCGAGTGAATTTTTGCTTTTAAAACAATATCACTACCTACACACAGATGTTTGTAATTTCGGTTTCAATGTTCCTTCTTAATCGAACACACTATTACACTGATAATGGTCAAACCTAAGCTGATATCGAGTATTAATGTGAACTTGATTAAAAATCTAAACAATACTCATTAATGATAAACCTAAAGAGTTAGTTCCTTAAAAATACACCGTGTGACAATGATACATCTTATGAGAGGCATGTATGATTTACAAAATTAAATTAACATATTGATTACACTAAGATCCTGTTCTTCTAAGTTATTATTGCTATAGTAATATTCGCAGCAGGTATGACCTCAGTTTATCGATTTCTGATTACAGAAAATGGCATCACAGCTAGGAATATAAAAATTACTGGAAGCATAAAAAAATTAATAGTTTTAATATTTGGTCGCATGTCGTTTGAAAACTAGTTTTTACGGTATTCGAATTACATTTTAGATTTCATTAAAAATTATGAACCTTTAGATAAGTATTACATTACCATAATTTGACAGTTGCGTACTTGTAAAGCATGTTTCCCAGTTTTGAATAATGTTTTATGAAAAAATAAAATGCTACCATGTATATGAAATTTTATTACGTTTTTGAGGAATGTTTGGCTGGGAAACATTATCATTTTTAAAAAACAGTTATTTAATTTTTTAATGATGAATAATTTAAGCTTATATCAAAACTCTGCATTTATTGCCACTAGTTTTATTTACCGTTGGCGTTTGAGAATAGGCCCCCGCGATCAGAGTCTCGTTCGGCAGACTTATGAGGATAATTCAAGTCAACAATACACTTTATTAACGGTTAGTTATGCGTTCCGTGATGATATCGCGCCTACAATTAAATATTAATATGTGTTCGAAAGGTCGTGGGCGATCCGGTAAGATTTATCAGCTGTTTAATGTCCCTCCAACTGGTAACAATGTGTGTCATAGGTGAGGCGGGATTTATGGAAGAATCTTGATGAACTGCTTATGAATTTAGCGAAAATAGTGATAGTTATCGCCATGATGCTGAGTTAGTAATGTTGTTACAAAGAAGTTGCATGTTTCGGTCCTCATGGTGATGACCGGATTTTTCATTCGTTGACCTAAGTCAGAAGGAATATTACTGTACCCACGGAAGGCAAAAACTAACAGTTGAAGATCGGCATCTAAGGATCCGAAAGCGTGGGCCCTACCACTCTCATTCTTAATCGCGATGCGCGATCAAAACCTGTCAAAGATCTATCTACATGATCGTGCATGCATAACATGAAAAGTCGACAGGAAGAATGTACAGCATCAGCCGCATATCACCAATTTCTTCAAATACTCTCCTTGTGGCTTGAACTGTACTAAATATATATTATTTGTTGCAGTATGCCCAACGTTTCACAACTATTATTGTGACATTCTAAATATTTCGTAATCGGCATTACATTAGATGGCAGATAATAAAGCCTACGTAACGTCAAATACGGAGACAAACTTTCAATTTATATCTTCACAAACAATACTGTTTGCGGTTTAAATTTATATTCAAACTTATGAACTACAGCTAAACCTGACAGTACCAAAGCTAAACTAAATAGGATAGCATAAATAAAATATTGTAGAAATACCCTACAAAATGATAATGACATACAAAAAGATATTTAATCGCTGTAAACACAATGCAAAGCAGTCAATTATTAAAATTCGCGAAACAAGAGTCGTTTTTCATTCCGAATTAAGTAGGTACGCAATCATAACAATATAGCATTCAATACTGAGAGAAAGCTCGCGTGCAAGGAAGGTGCCTATATCGTAAGGCCGAATGAAAAAAATGGAATTGATAGCCGTCCCCCGTACGTAAACATGTCGACAAGCGCTCTCGTAAACTGTAAGGGGATATTTTTAACGGCGTCGATATTTAATATTTATTGCGACAGAGACACCCAATATGAAACAGCGATTTGTATAAATAATTATCTCATATCAATACTTTAGATAATCTCGGAATATTCGATCGGAATGCTAATGTTATTAATTTGGTTTTTCGAGGAAAATATATGTTTAAGAAGCTAGTTGACTGTTAAATGGTTTTTATCTCTATAATGAATTTTTTAAATTTACCTATTTACTGACATACTTAAATATAAAATTTGAAAAAAATCTGATTTATAATTTTTGAATTGTAGTGTCTAGTGTGACCTGAATGCCTTAGTTGGTTGTTTATAGATTTAAATTGGTATAAGTAGGTACGTAAAATTTTTAATAGTAGTAGGCCGGAGAAAGCCTAAGAAGAGGCTATATTTTTTACGTGCCATTCTGTTAGGTTATACCAAACCTAGATGCATCTTGTCCTTACTTGTAGGTAATATACCTACAATTATGTCTTTCTCAGACAAGATGATGCTGGCTTTCGTTACCTGAAAACATGAGACCCTACTCGACACGCGTCCTAAGAGTATAAAGCCGCTGCCTATTATAATTAGTAGAAAGGTTTTAAAATAGGTACTTTTCTATAAGTATTAACCTATAACCTATCTGCTCTTCCCTTCGACTGTCTCTTTGAAAGCCAGTAAGTTAAGGTTAAGGTCAAATTTCTAGCGGTTTCTGCGTCAAGTTTAAATTCTAATAATATAGAAAGAAGAGTCCGCGGAACTGGAAAATAGGGAAAGAGCCCTACTTTTCCGTTTAACTGGAGCCATTGTCAGTGACCTGGGCCCAATTCTGCTATAAATTTACAACGGCCGATGAATGAATGAATGAAATTTGGCTTAAAATGACAATTTCCGTATTTTCTTAAGCATATTTCTTCACAGTAAGTTCAGTACGGGACGGTACACTCAAGGTCAATACAATTAACTTCCAATAATTGTATTGGCAAAATGCTTAAGAGAATAGGAATAATTTGAAATTTAATCCAATTGCCAGTCATTCATCCGCCATTGTAAAATAGCAGAATCGGGACCCTGACCAAAAATAACAAGAATCTCAAGTACGATAATCAAACAACTAGGCATCTTAAAAATATTTTAACCAAAATTAAGAGGTACCGTTCATGAAGGCTTTACCCTACCAACTCTTACTATCTTCATAGATACCTATTCTGTTACAGTTTTAACTGTCTAGCTATGAAGTTTTTGAGATACATCCTGTGACAAGCAACGGACCGACAGACAAAGGTGGCTCAGCAATAAGCTTAAGTTTTTCCTCAATGCATGCCACGCTTGTTCTTCAGTTGTGAAACGAGAAAATGACGGCAGATCTCAAAAAAATAATCATATACAGAGGCGGATCTTGAATTTGTGGGGCCCTGGGCTAATACTGCTTAGGGGCCCTACCTAATTACTCAACTAATTGCCATTTTGACAAGAAACTGTTTTCTGTAGTGATGTAGGTATATGTAATGTAATATATGTTAAGTACAAGAAGAAAATAGGAAAACAAAAATTTTATTTATTTATTAAAACATTATTTATTGCAAAATAAATTGACGGGTTATAAATGGTTATGTTAAATAAATTATAAAGCAACCTTTCTGCATTTTTGTGCTGCAAATTCTTTTATTTGGTCATCGCACTGTAGGTCCTTTGTTAAATCGCAATTTATCGAAAGAACTGATAAATGATTTAGTCGATAGTTCGACATTGTTGTCCTGTATTTGTTTTCTATATACGACATCCTGGAGAAAGAACGCTCCGCTTCACAGCTAGTGATCGGCATCGTTAAAAAAATCTTTAAGATAGTATAGCAGTTTGGGAAAACATCAACAAGTTTCTTTTCATAAATTAGCCAAAAAATTTCACTGCAAGAGGTGTAAGACTCTGTCTTAGATTGCAGTAAGTAAGATTTCAACTGAATGCACTCATTCACTAAATGTTCGTCTACGTCATTTGGATAATAATCAATAATATTACGTACACTTTCCATATCTATGTGTTCCTGATTTTTGTCTTGCAAATCCATTAAAAATTTAAATTTTTTGCTATAGGTCTCATAGGCTTGGCTTCTATTATTTAAATCCATAATCATCTTATCCAACGCAACGTTAAGCGTGTCTCTTTTAAATTTTTCTGCGCAGTTCACTGAGACTTTATCTGTAGATTTATCTGAAAATTTCAAAGTAATGCGTCTCTTATTTATGTCACTGTAGTCTGTTCCCACACTAGTACTTAATTTTTTAGCTTTCTCTTCGTATTCCTTTAGCTTCTGATCTGATTGTTGCCTTATGTTTTTCACGAACTCTTTTAATGACACAATTAACTTATTGCCTTCACCAATGTCTAAACCAGGGCTCTGTACTTTTTTATTAACTACATTAAATCTCTCCAAAATTTCTTCCCAAAAAACAATCAAAATTGCAGTTTCTAGTTTCGCCAGTTTATTAAATAAATTTCGTGCCTCTTTTCGGAAATCAACTTTTTCATCGTCATTTTCGCCGAAACTATTGAGAATTTTCATAATGCCATCATAATTACTTTTCAAAGCTCTGACAGCATCAAAGTGACAAGACCATCTGGTCTGGCTTAAACTTTTTAACGTAAATTTTAGTTTTGTTTCACGATTTAACAGTTCCCACCTATGGGTCGAAGCAGAGAAGAAAACGTATATTTGTTGCACTATTCCAAAAAAATTTACAATTTCGGTTGCAACCTTCACGGATTCTTGACCAACTAGGTTAAGGGAATGCGCAGCACATGGCACGTAATCCGCGGATTTATTTTTTTCTTTTAGTAGTGCTTGTACACCATTGTAGACTCCGGCCATATTAGCAGCGTTGTCATATGACTGTCCCCTGCAATTATCCAGTAGTAGTCCATTTGTTTCCAAAAAGGCTTGTAGAATATTAAATAAATATAAGCCAGTATGACTACTAATTTTAATGAAAGATACACATCTTTCATACACTTTTCCCCGAAAACAGTATCGTAATACAATAGCAAGTTGGTCATCGTGAGACAGATCTGGGGTTGAATCCATCATAATTGAATAATACTTTGTGTCGTCGTTATTTATTTCAGTTATAATTTGTTTAATTATCTGTTTACCCATAATCTCAATTATTTCCTCATATACTGTTTTTGATAAATATGATATTACAGGGTTTGGTCGCAGCTCTCGTTGTTCAATATGTTCACGTATGAATGGGTCGAATTCTGCCAATAGCTCTAGAGCACCCATAAAATTACCATTATGTGGAGAACCAAATACTTCCTCGGAACCTCTAAGTGCTAAGCCTCTTATACTCAAAAATTTTAGCACTGCAATAACCCGTTTTAGGACATTGTGATAATATTCTGTTTCTTTATTTAATTGCTCCTGAAGCTGCTTGTCTAAAACAGACTTATTTTCTTTTCGTGTCAACCACACTAACATTGAATTCTTATGTTCATTAGAATTTTCGTGATTTTCTAAACAAAATCCTATGTGTTTCCAATCAGAAAATCCGGTTGTGTATTGAGAAGGAGTTTTAGAAAAAAGTTTGCAAGTCAAACAAAAAACAGTACCAACTCTTTTTGAATAACTTAACCAAGATCTTTCCAGTAATTGGCCATTTTTCATTTTTCTAGTGAAATACCTATTTGAAAAAGATCTGTTTTGTTCTTTATATTTCCTCATTGAAGCTGAATATATATTCTTCGGATCTTTATTTTGAAAGTCAGTCATTTTATGTGAGAGGACGAAATTAATAAAATCATTATTCAGCAAATCTGGCCACAAGCCCACGTCAACATATTTCTCAAACTCAAACTTAATATTTTCTAAATTTCTTTCCACCTCGGTCTCGGTATTACCTCCCTTTTGCTGAACACCAATTTCATTTTCAGAGGAACCAGAGGGTTGCTGGAAGTCAAGATATTGCACATTTTCATCGTTGGTATTTTTTTTCTGGTTTTCAAAATCTTGCATATTTTCATCACTTGTATTTTTTTCTTCGTTTTGCGATTTTTTGCTGCCATCGGTTAGATTCTCTTCGCATAAAATACCTTCCTTTACGTTTTTTAATGGATTTATAGCTATTTCATTCGCGTTTATATGTTCCGATTTAAAAAAAGTTTCAATTTTTGCGCATTTATTTCTTTCTTGTTCTCGACTAAACTGTAATTTTCTTTTTTCAGCTCCACTTTTATATTTTCTAGCAGACATATTGTAAAATAAGATATTTTTCTGAAAATAAACAAAGAACTGGATAGAACTTTTAATTTTAATACCTACTTTGTAATGAGTGTAGCAATTCACAAATTATAATTAAATATCGAACGAGTTTGATTCATTTAGTTTTGAAAACTGAAATAAAAAGTCATGTTTTATAATTCTTTTTACTTACCTACTGCCTATTAAAAGCAGGAAGTCTAGTTATGCTGAAGACTTTCAATTTTAGTAAATTAAAAGAAAGGTCCGGTCCTTATAACTTTTAAGTTATCTATTACTTAGTAAACTAAACACACGCACTAAACACGTTTCTAACAATAACAAAGTCAATTCGTTAATATAGTCGACTATAGCAGAAGTGCGGAAAAATAACAAAATTGCGTCGGGCGATAAGCGGAGGGAAGTCCCCAGTAATAGACACTACTATACACGGAATACACCGACTGAAAACAAGCGACAGGGAATTCCCCGTTCCATTTGATAGATGCGCACTCGGGTTGATTGATCGCAGTGTTGCCAACCTAATGATCGGATTTTTTAAAATTCTAGATAATTTTTATTATTGACAATATCGTCTATTGGTTTCAGTTCGGTTGGGGGCCCTCTGTATTCGCGGGGCCCTGGGCTGCAGCCCAAAAAGCCTTTTAATAGATCCGCCCCTGATCATATATACATAAATCAATCTTAGCTTATGTTAAACCTGTCAATTTAACATTCAGAATACCGCTTCCTTCTTTTGTCATCCGGTAAAATGATGAAACAACTATAAAATACTTACATATTTCCGACTAGATAGTGTCACTTTTTCTTTAACTCGCAATTCTATAAATTTAATTACGAAGGGCTTCTGTAAGTGTTACACGGTAGCTGTTTGGAGCCATAAAGTTGTCGCGCCTCGAATCGTGTTCAACTTGTTAATTGGTGCACGATATGCTAAACAGATTATGATCGATGCTCCTTTTATTTTCCTTCTCTATCTTTTAATTATAAATGCCTTATGGTTTGTTCTCAGTGTTGTTTCAGTTTTTAACAGTACTGTATGTATTTTCTCTATGGTTGATTTTATTTTTCTTTTAGAAAAACGAAATTTGAGTGCACGGATAGCCCCACCCGCGCACCATAATGCACGAAGAGTCACGGGGTCGAACCTCGCGTAGGAGTATTTGTATGTATTTTTTTTAATTTGACATTCTGGTCTTAAGCTGTGGCTGAAGACCAGAAAAGGTAATATAAAGATACCCTGATCCTGGTGGGTTGCTGTTTAAGAAGTATTTTAAGAGTATTTTCTTTACCACGAATGTGTGGCCCTTTGTGTAAAATGTTAAATTAGATATTTTCTGTTCTGATTAATATAAACGACGTGATCAACGTACAACTAAGCCACAGAAAGCGATACTCGGATACTTTATTCCTACTTTAAAACTCCACGCGTCACACCTAAAGTAACATAAACACTAACATGTATATTTATTCAAAAAAGGATCATAAAACTCATTACAATCATAATGAAGCACGATAATACAACAATCAGAAATCTATAAATAAGGATACAATGAGCGGGCATCGCTCCCCAAAGGATGCTGTGTTTGTTGACTCACTTATTTCGATGCCGATGGCCTAATTGTAAATCGAGGACCAACGTAACTCGGTAAACGGCTCCCGACATTAACGGTGATTTTATTATCAGATAAACAAGAACAGACTTAATAAATCTCCCTAAGATGTGATTTCCGGAAAGTGATTTGGATTAGAATGGCGATCGTATAAGGAAGCCATTCCGAACACCCGTCACTGCTATTCCCGTTTGATTCCACGACTATCATGTTTTTAAATTCGAGCCATCATAAATATTCGGAGCGCCACCGAGTTACACTACTTTATGGTGTTCTTTTTTTACTTTTTATTTTAAGTTTGTTATTTGCGATTCCTGTTATTATTGAACGCAAGTGGGCGAAAAAACTATTCGAATAATTTGCAGTTATTTTTACAACCTATAACCATATCTATTTTCCGTTGGAACCTACATGAATTTGAGCGAATAAAAGTTTGTAAAATATCTTAAAAATAATAAAATATATTCAACTTATACGAAGGAAGGTAATGTTGTTCTTTCTTTCTCCAGATTCTCAACAATCATCGCATAAAACCAGAATACAAAAAAATCGTGTCCTCAAAACCTTCTTTTGTTACGTCAAACAAAATAAATATCGATTTTACAAATTATCGGTTATCATAAAATATAATCAGGATTGGTAAATAATCCATAACCATGATTTAGAGTTCTCGCTAGCCAGATATTTCACACGTGTGCCAAACTAAACGCAGTTGGTTAAATCTTTTGATCCTATTGGAGTTCCGTTTGCCAACTGCGGCGACTAACGCCAGTGTTACTTGACTCTAAACTATATTCACTGATTTACGTTCAGCCGATATGGACCATGAATCCTTGGACCGGTAATGCAACTCTCCTTTTTTATCTTTTTTTATGATTGACCAAGTTTTTATTGGGCTTGAAAAGAATTGCGTGATATGAGGAAATAAAGACAATGTAATATTAAAGGCAAGTAGGATAATATGTTTTGCCTATATCGAAAATAAGAACATAGTTACGTTAATAAAAAAATCCAGCTTAATGTCTTTAAAATATTTCAAAAACGACGTTCTAGTATCAAAACTCTACTAAAATTAGTACTTTATGCCTAACTGTCGGTCGGTGAAAAAAAAATCGATCACTAAAAACCTCAACGGCTTGCACAAGGCAATATTTTAAATAAAACTGCCGATTACAACGTCCACATCTGGTTCGGCGCGCTATAATTAGTATTTAGGTATAGCTACTTACATGCATAATAATTTCGTTGGCCACAGATCATTGATACTTATCGAGTAAACAATGTGCGCTGCGCGAGCCCGGCTCGGTAATGACGGGATCTATATCTGTTGCCGCGGATGTACCCCAGGTGTATACTGACAAGCAAAATAAACTCAACCGTAATCGATTTGAGAGTTTTAGAGCTAACAGTTGTTCTTATATCGATTGATTCTGTATTATGTTTAGGTAAGTGGATATAATCGAGTGTGGTCGAAATATTCAGTTTTATTCTTAGATCTGTTTTGTGTACTGCAACCCACATTCTAATATGTGTTCGCTTGAAAATGTTACAATTTATTAAGATGTATTTCTGATCCGCTTTGCAAAGGAACGCGGTTCTGCAAATTCTGCCTTTATTTTCCAGATATTGTACTTTAATACTATTTGAAATATTTTAACAACGTGAAATTTAAAATGATGTATGAGCAATCATCATAAGTTCTATCTAAATGTACCTATATTCCGAAATATTAAAAAACAACTGTATTCTTTTGAGAATAATTTAATGTTACATAAAAAGCTCATGCTCATGTTAATGTAAGCTTCTTTGATAGGGGAAAATATACATACTTATCACCAACTTAAAGTAGCGGCGGCGGCGACGCGACGACGTGTGGCTTTTGGATATTTGTTAGCGGCTTTTGGAGAATAGGACTCTAAGAGCCACGAACATTTGCGAAATTTCATCAACTGTGACCTTCTCTTTGGTCAAAATATAAATTTAATGGACTGATTCAAAAGAGTTTTTTTTTGTTATAGCGTTTTAAATCTTTAATTTACGACTAGCTGTATCCGACATCGCGGTAATTTTTCTGTTTTCTCCTTAAGAAAAATCATGAACGTTTTTTTTCTTTTTCGTAATTTTTCCATATTTTCACCGTTTAAATCTTCCCGGGACTTTCACGATTATTTTAACATTAAAATAAGCCAAATCGGTTCAGCAATTCTCGAGTTTTAGCAAGACTACCGAGCAGGAATTCATTTTTATGTATAAAAAAAGAAGAAGAAGATTTCAAAGAGAAAATTTAAAAGCCCAATCGAAAATGAGGTTTTGAATTCAACCGTTATTTTTTATGTACGTACCTTCACTAATTCCGCTATTTCTAGTGCTTGTTGATTAACGTGATGCTTTTGTTAGATGCGAGATAGTTTCTATTTATCTCCTAAGCATTCATTGAGTGTGGACCAGCGATTGTTTGAGCATTATTGTTAAATCAAGCCAAGTCCTTTAAAATTGCCCGTAATTCTTTGTTCATATGGAACGATAGTTATATCTCTTTCGGGCTATTTGCCAGTTGGTCATCCAACATCAAAAATCAAACGTTTTGAACGAAAAAAGAAGTGAATGACACACGATGCTAGTCTATTAGTTACTGAATGATGTCGGAAAAGCCCATTGAAGTTTTACAACATACTTATTACTTATTCGATCAACCATGAAAAGTAGGCTTGGCGGATACTTCGGTCAGTACTAGCTGATTAAATAAAAACATTTCTCATTTAGTTTTTTGTTTCGCTTTTAAGAGCACTTGTTTTTCTAAAGTCATCTCATTAAGATTTTTTCGTAAAAAGGAACTTATAACATTATCTTTATATCTTTCTACTCCTATCGTTCAAGCTTACCTCCATCTCAGCAGCAATCCTTAGCTAGTTTTACCTTATTTTAAAGAAATAAAAATATATTTGCATCAACAGACTCTTATACATATTAAAAAAATGCAGAAAATATCTTAACCACGCTAGGCTAAAGGTACAAGGTATGGAAAAATAAGTTTTGTCTTATTTGTCGTGAGTCTGTGCCCTCGACGAGATAAGTGATGATATAACCAGAAGCGCTAGCTAACCTGAACCTCACATTCCAAGTTCGAAAATAAAAAAAACCCTTTGTAAATATAACAATGTAAGAACGATTAAAGTTCGTCTTTCTCAGATAATTAGGGCACAATACCGATTAGTAAATATGCAACAAAACATTGCAGTGCTTCCTATACTCTTTAGCTATTGTAATTATATATCAAGTAATTGCAGACACCCATGTTTGCGTATTTAATGTTGTAAGTATGTAATATGTTTATGTAATTAGTTAGGTATATGTAATAGAACATTATCAATCTTCTACTAATAGCCCACTTGAGAAAGCAAAATCTCTCTTTAACATAATTCTTTAGAATTCGTCTTCTTTATTCTCTATATCATACACCCTTATCTCGTTCCCAAGTACAGTACTTACGTTCTGTACATTCAAAATTCTTAAGTAAGTTATGCATAATTTGCAACGACAAGAGAACAGCTCTTTCGATAGAATAAGAGAATATTAAAAGGTAAAACGATGCCATTATTCGCAACACCTGGTAGTTTTTATCCTCAGTATACTTTTAAATGTTTGAATTTGCAACTTCACACAACCTATGATAATAATAAATCGTTTTACCTAATGTAATTTTAAGATACCCTTTAAACTGACGAATGACGCAAACTTCTTAGCAATAAAATTTAATCTAAAGTGCAAAGTCATATAAAACACATTAAAGAAGCAGTTTACTGTAAACAAGTGCAGTTGTTGGTACTATCACGATCAGTCAATGCTGGTCCACTCTATAACGCGGGCACCGCCCAATAGTGACCAGCCAATCGGAACGCTTCATTACAAGCGCCACGCCCCCGGCAGCGCGAGCGCAGATAACGAGTCGCGTCGCTTGTCAGTTTTTCAGTTGCTTTCATAACAGAAGGATGTTTTGTGGTTTGTGTGTTCTGTGAGAATGACTTCGTTGAACGGTGACGTTAATGTAAATGTGAGTAAGTTGAAGTTTAGTGTGGATAGTATATTGGGGAATAATGATTCGTCGCGTGGCGAGGTGAGGCAGGAGCCGCCGTGCGCGGGCTGCGTGGCGGCGCTGTACCGCTGCTGCAGGGACGAGCCTCCGCTCCTGCAGCTGCCTCTGCCGCTGCCTTATACACATCTCCACCCGGCGCTCAGGCCCACTACTGGTAAGTTAGTTGTTGTTACTCTTAGAGTTAGAGCTTAAGAGAAAAGTTGATTATTTTGTGTTACTTTACTTAGTCCTATAAGAAGGCTCTTAGGCTGAATGGGAGGGAAGAGGTAGAGGAATGGATGAGTTGGTTGGTTTTCAATTAAATTTGTGCGGACTGCTTATTCTCGATTTTTATTTTTAGTATATGTTGTAATAGTGGCAGAAGCAAATACATCATCTGTAAAATATAAATTGTCTAGTTATGACAGGTCATGAGATAGCCCCTGGTGATAGACGGTTCCGTTATTACCCTTTAATTGAAGTTTTTCAATAGTATATTTTAGTAAAATTTAAGTCGGTAAACAACAACAAAAACAGTATGATAATCAAACTATAATAAAATGATGATACAAAAATGTTAATAACGAGATTTCGTCGGGTGTAAGAGAACATAGATTCTGCCACCCTAATTATGGGGGTCATGATGGACAAAAGAAAAGTCTAATTAGCATGGTTATTGTTCATTTTGCATTTTTGCGACAAACATTTTATAAAAGTAGATACCTTATTGTTTATTGTGGTAAAATTTTATCGATTTGTATTGAGCACAGCAATTAGACATATTTAGGCAATCCAAGTTAACCGTAGCAAAAAATAGGTCTTGTAAAAGTTATTAGACTTGAAGTTCCAGGAATGTTTGATTAATACAAATGCCGCATACAATTACAAATCCCTGACCGAAATGCAATTTTAATTACTCGACTTGTTAGTTTAACAATTTATATTAACTAAACTAATAGCTAAACAGACAGTTTGACATATTTAAATAGCGACAGCTAAGTTGACGGCAAAAAGGAATGACATTATCATGGCTCGGGGGTGGCAGATTTGAAAGGTCACGGGAACTTCTCCCTCACAATAAATGGTAAAGTTTAAGTTAGAAGAATACTCAAACAAAAAGGTTTTCCTCCACATTGAGCTTGTTCCTTGTAAAACACAGCATTTTTTTTACTTTTTTCAGAATATGCTTTCCTTTAACCATCTTTTAAAGTAAGGCTGTAAAAGTGCAGCGAAGAGTTGCGTCACGCTTTTGCAACTATAGAATTCTTATTTCAAAAAGTGATAAGTCCATTGATTTTCTCTGTAATAGAAAGCGTAAAGTCTAATCATTGGATATGCGTTTATCAATATTTTCGTATTTATTTCAGTTTTATTTTTAAGTTATCGTTTTTAAACATATTTATACGGATCGCGCTCTCGCACCGAGCTTATAAAATTTTCAAACAAATACATTACCTACCTTTTAGGTTCCGATGAGAACTACCTATATTATGTGGGCGACCATTATAATATAAGTATTATAAGTCGGCTTTAAACTTATTTATAAATTTTACACTGTAATGTTCAATATTATAAACAAATACTTATCCAAAGATAATCTATTACTAAATTAACAAAAAAAAAGTGCAGATCCAATCTACTAATTATTGATTTTGCTGTCAATGTTATGGAATGTTAATTTGTTACAAATATTTAAATCTATTTCCAAAGTGTAGGTAACCAGTAAACCCGAATAGCACAATAATAAATGTTTCCAAAGTAAATCGAGTTTTTTGAATGTCTAAAGTTTGTCTATAAATCTTAAGGAGTATGCTTGCGTTGATGTCTTTCCCTTGGAAAATATTTCTATCTGCGTCAGTGAAAGTTTTCCTGTTATGTTTATTAATTTCCTTTAAATATGTAAGTATTTATACATAAAATGCTACGCTCATATTACGTTAACTATATATATTGCCGTTGATTTATTTATAAATACGTGTTACGTGTATAAGTAAGTGTTTGATCGTGATTCGAGTTTAATTTCTCATTTCAATTCGTTAGAGACGTTCGAAATCATCGTTATTAAAAATCTATGTTTCATTTTGCACCACAAAACATTTTAAAATGAAAGGCTCTTTTACGGGGAAATATTAGTGGTACCTGTTGTGATAAATAGTTTTGAAGATTATAAAGCTGAAGCATTTTAAATTATCTCATTAGAGTGTCGGGAAAATAACCTAGCCGGAAGCCATATGGTAGATATCCATTAATAAAAAGCCGTCCTCCACTATTTTTATTAGACCCATGGCTGTTCGCAGGATTTGGCCGTGTCTTGCAGTTGCATTGAGATTAAAAAAAAAATCGTTGTTTTGTATAGCACCAATATTTTTTTAAATCTGTACAACACAATTACTTAGGTATTTATATTTAACCGTGGTTTTCCGCCATTGATCATTCACGAATATTCCAAGTCAAATGTTAACTATGATTCAGCTATTTTTAGATTTAGCGAGACTAGCGAAAATTAATGTATTTCTATTTTAATCTGCTAACAAAATATGTTTGGATTGTTTTTAGGATTTATCCATGAATATTTTTATTTTATTACATTCTTTATTCCATAAGTATTAAAAAGCTTCAACTGATTTTGATCTATAGGTTATTTTATTATAATGACTTGACTGAGACGGCAGCCCTCGCCGCCGCCTCGTCAGCACGACGGACGGATTAAGGACAACGGTTGGGGCCGAAACTAATCAGATGGTCTAGATAATACGATTGAGAAATCTGTTATTAAATAAGTGTAGGGATAGGTTGAATTTGAACATCACTCGGAGTTAGGATTAAGAGCAAGAAAATAATGGTTTACACTTAAAGCTTAAAGAAAACTTAACAAATCCCTTTCGCTTCTAGTATACCGCCTTCCTCTGCCGACATCATCACCGCCGCAGCAGTCGGCTCCCCGCTGCGACGTCACATCGAGCGGGAAGAGAAAGCGCTCCTGGTCACGCGCCGTTTTCAGCAACCTACAGAGGAAAGGACTGGAGAGAAGGTTCCAGATACAGAAGTACATTACGAAGCCGGATAGAAGGCAATTAGCGGCTACATTAGGACTCACTGATGCTCAGGTGAGAAGAATAGATTTCACTAGCTGTTTCCAGCGGATCAGTGTTCTCATGGGTACATCAAACTAGGAGAAATCTCCTGTTTTAATCTCTTCGTAAATTTCTTAATCACAAACTAATCTATCCATCATCATCTATGTCTCGGGCGTCAATACCGATTAATTGTTGCTTCTTACTGGTTTTATTTCATCATTGTTTGTAGCGGCGTTTGTAGAACTTTAAGGATTAGATTATTAAAGTCAAGCCTTGGCCTACTACTTGACTACTGTACACTTACAAAAAGGGTATAGTAAGGTTTGCCGTAGTCCCACATCTGACTGACGAAGTGGTTTAGGACGGTTAACGGTGGAGGACCCCGTCCTTTGCGTTCATGTCGGGTGGCTTTCGTCCTGAGATAAAAAGTCTAATTTTTTCTTCTTGTAGATAATAGTTTCGGTGTAGGTAATTTATAAGAATAGTCTAAAATACAATAAGTCAAGAATGTGGAATTGTGCCTTGTTTCCTTTTCGTAACGTACCATTAGAATATGGAACAATTGAATAAATTAAACACGTTTCTTGAAAAGCTATCGGCCGAAATCCAAATAGATGATCACTTCGGTTCGTGGACTAACAAAGATACTCAGTTCAAATACGTTGACAAATAACAGATTACTTCAAACTTTATGTTAATGGCAAACTGTTTGTGTGGGCATAATAAGAGTCCAAATTCGTAATTAGTATGTTAATTGAAGTTATGAATGATCAATATAGTCAGGGAGAGTACTACACAGTTCACTGCGGGGCTCTAAGCATGGTGAGTGTTGTGACAGCGCGGTGTCAAGCCCCGCCGATATCGAAGGAAACATCTGTATTCGTGTGGTTCTCAGCGACACAGCACCGCAGGCGGTGTGGCGCCGACGACAACGGCTTGGTGTGAAATTGCTCTTAGTTTTCGTTACTTCGAAGTAGATAAATTCGAAGATGTTCGAATACTTTAAATTAAATTTTAATTTTACCAATAAGTAGGGATGTAGCCGGTGTCGGTGATGGAGAGAATACAAATATGACTTTTTTACAAGAAGATACCTAAATGGGATGCTCGGCTCTTAGCTTTTATTTTGACTAATACTGTCCAATACGTAAATTGATAACCTAATACTTTGTTTGTAGTAAACTTTATTCAGCTTAAAAGACCCCAAAAACCCTACGTTAGTTCGGAATAATTCACTTAGCAAAATATGTAGTTTTCCATTCGACTTAGGAGCTTGATTTTGATCTGGTTACTGGGTACCCAACTTTCACATTTATATCACTGCCAAGTAGAACAAGCTCAGATCTGACTTTCATCAGAGGGCTACCACCTCTTCAAGTACTCGAAATAAAATTACAGTTGTACAAGCGTGAAAGCGCTCTACAAAACTAAGACCAAAGTCATTCTTGCATAAAAACAATAATATTACTTTTAAGCCTTCAGAAGTGGTAGTAGGCCCTTAGGTGGCAATAAGAATCATTGACATAATCTGCAACAATTTTCAGGTCAAAGTATGGTTTCAAAACCGGCGCATGAAATGGCGGCACACGAAGGAGGGGCGCGGCGGGCTGTCGGGCTCCGCCGGCATGCCGGGCCGCGACCCCGACTCCACCAACGACGATAACGAAGACATTGACGTCGATACACTCAGTGATTAGTGAACTAAACTGTTTTAAATCGGTATAAAGAATATGGTGAATTTTCGATCGGTGAAGCGATCAAAATTGCGTAGGGAAGAGCTACGGAAAGTTTTAACTAAAGAGTTTTAAGTGGTGCAAGAAAATTCCTAAAACCAAGTTACAACTGAATGAAAGCAGCCAAATAGGCTCTGAGGCGTACCTATCTTGGGACAGGCCTATGTCCTATAGTGAATTGTGAAGAAATTGTGGGGCCACACACCATAATTTGTAATAAAGAGTAGGCTATGAGCTCGATAGCCTCGAAATAGATTTATCTTGTAGATAAAAATATTTCTCATATATCTATTGAAAAGTTTTGAATTTCTCAGGCCTACGCTTTGTAATAAAACAGCTGCAGACACAATTTTTATAATCCAAACTATTTTTACCCTTAAAAGGTTACGTTTAAAGTAGTCACTAGAAGTTTAAAAAATAGCAAAACCATGCGTAACGGTCATCAGAACCTTATAAAAAGAGTACTAAATCTACCTAGATATAGGTAATACATGTAGATCTACATGTAATAAATTTCATTGTATGTATTGTAGGTTATAACATTACGTTTATCTAAATACTATTTTTATATTTGTAATAAAAGAGTATTTAATTTTTATTATATTTAATAAGTTATCAACGTTCGTTTTAATTGATTTGTTGAGACATTCCCTTAAATAATTGCTTAATGTTTACTTTACTACTTTTGATACGAAGTCCTAAGTTGAGTGTAAAATATCGTGATATCCAACTGGAACCAGCGGCATTGCCTGGGCTATTTTTGGTTTTGCAGTGGACATGTTCCAGAATTTTCTTCACCAGGAGAAGTACCAGCTCTTACCGACTAAAACCACCAAAATGGTGCCTCCGTTCCCTAATAGTCGTGGGCAAAACGTTAAAGCTTTCACAGAATACTAGAAAGTTACTTGTTAGTACAGCTTCATCCAGAGTTGGGAGGGGGATTCCTTAGCTAAAATGATAAAACACACTTGGAAGTACATCATTTTATTCAATTTAATATTATTTTGTACAAATAAAGAGCTGCTACACAAAATGGATAGTTACAAAAAATATGCAACAATGAATAAGGAGGCGTACAGAAATAGTGCACATTTGATTGAACTTCATAAAGAACCTAATAGACCAAACTAAACTAAATACAGGTAATAAATAACCACTACAAAAATGTATACTTATTGCAAATAATTGCCATCAATAAGACTAAACGTTTTGGACAAACTCTTCAACTAAATGTTATATCTTACGAACTTAAATTCTAAGATATGTGTTCAAAGTAAACGTCTGCATAAAACATACTACATATATATGTATAACATTGAATATCTACATTTTACCTATTTTGGCATTAATATACATATTTCAAATACTTCTATCTAATAGTCTACGAGTTTGACTTTGCTCCTGGCGTAGGCGTCGGCGGCGTCTTTGTCGTAGTCTTGCGATGGGCTGGGCTGGCTGTGTTCGTCGTGCCTGTAGCCGTGGCCCTTGTACCCGCCTCGGTGGCCGTAGGGCCTCCTGCGACCAGGAGGGAAGTTCTCTTCCTTCCACTTATTCTCGTAACTGGGTGGTTCATAACGGTTGAAGTCGTATCGTTGGCCTTGGCTTTCACGCGGTGGGTACTTATCGTGTCTTGGGTATCTGTCATCATCATTTCTGCGATCCTCTTTGAAGTCCGGCTCTACGTACCGTCTTCTAGGTTCAGAGTATGCCATTTCACCGTAGTCCGCCCTGGGTCGCTGTGAAGTAGACGCGGCCTCTCTGTCCGCCTCCCACACTGGTATGCGTGGTGACACGCTTCGGGATTTACTGTTCCCCTCCCTGTTTTTGTCATTTGACAGGGAATCTCTGAAAAACAAAAACAGGCGTTATAGAGAGGTTCTTGATCAAGTAATAAAATCTGACAAAAAAAACTATTTACGCTATGGAATGGTAAGAACATAATAGTAACAGAATTAATGTATATCTTCGCAAGGACATATTCTTCTATTAGACTTAGTATAAATTTACAATACCTTGAAGACGAACGACTACGGCTCCTATCCGAATCCTCTTCACTGGATCTTCGGTTTTGTTGATGCCGCATTTCACGCTGCCTATAAATGGGAACGAAGCTTTAGTCACAGTGCTTTAAAATTACATCACAGAAATTTCTAGGCGGCGCTATATGTAAAGGTGAAAACGATATACAGTTAATTCAACTCATTTTTGTAGCCCATTGCTTTCATATAAAGGTTCAATATGTAACAATCATTGTCAACGTACGTAAAAGCGCTAAGCACAAAGACGAGTTAACTGTACTATGTAAAAAATGGCATAGTATAAATTACTTATTATTTATAGACAATAACTTGGTATAATGTATTTTTGTTAAGTAACAATAGTATACAGACTTGCGCCTTAGTTTGATAGCCAACTCCCTCATTTCCTCGTCGCGCCGCGCCTGGCGCCGGCTCTCGCGCTCGAGACGCTCTGCCTCCGCGCGCTTGTCAGCCCGAACTGTATCAAATATGTACATTATTTAAGGGTCTTTAAACAAATTTACGAAGATACACTTGTTTAATAGACATTCAAAATTACATTTTAGATTCTTTTGAATACATATGGCATTTAGAACTTCAAATAAGTGGTTAGTAATATGAATAATGGAATTACTATAGGTAGAAACTATGGGAAATAACCGTATTATAGAAACCTCTTTTATCTTATATCAATACACACTTTAGTTCGAGAGTTAAACACAATTATTAGTATTACAAGAGTATACTTAGCGCAGTGCAAACAATTGTCATTCCATACTTATCTGACAAGTACTTTGTTAGCAATTAGATTCAGAGTGTGTGACAAAATTAAAGTATTAGTATTAGTGAAGTATGACCTATGTGGTCTTAGCTTATATAAAACTCACGCTGCCTTGATAATTGAGCCTGCATTTTCCTCTTGAGTTTTTCTTTGAGCGACAACGTTTCACGCGACGGACCCTGCAAAAGTTATCATATTAATTTGATTTTCGCTACTAATACGTATACGAGAACCGACTCGTTCGAGAAAAGGATCGAAGGATCCCTTAATATGAAAAGAACAAACCTTTTGATATGGTTACATGTGACTAGTGATTGTTTCCGTAGCCTTAAGCTTGCGAATAATGTGTTTATGTTGGGGTATAGAACTTAAAAGTGTTTTAAAATACAGAAATTAATAAAAACAAAAGTTTTATTACAACAACTATATACTATGTTTGTCTGATGTCGTCAAAATTTAAAGAAATAATGCCATTATGTCTTGGTGATGATTAGTGTTAATTTATTTGTGTATGAAGGGCATACATTTTTATTTTATTCAAAATCTTAGATAAATTTGAATATTTTAAAAGTTGAAGAGAGATGTATGTGTTTAGTGTCAGGTACAGTATGTAATAAACATCATACATAACAATATTTTTACAGAAGGAGTTTTGCACAGCTTAAACGAAAACTCAAATGCGTTTTACAATTCTATGGTTAATCCACATTTTGTCAATGGTAAAACCCAAGCAAAATATATTTAAAATTAATTAAAAACGGCAGCACAAAGGATATAGATAAAAATAATATCAGGGTACATATAGCAGGTTTCAAACATTTTGCCACTTTGTAGATTGTTCTCGCATATTTTAGATGGCTTATAGCGAAAAAATCTGTTGTAAAAACTACTGGAAAGTAATGTCGTAAGGTGCTAAAATGAAAGCAGAACAAATGTATAAATGCAAATGATTCTTACTGACTTTGGAGCTGGATCCAGACAATCGTAACTGATTCTGGTTTGTATTGGATTTATTGCCCACCGCCATTCTGAAATGTCGAATAATTGCTTATGTCAATTACATAGGCTCTTAGAAAAAGCAATGTACAGTTTGTGACTGATATTGAAATTAATAAAACAAATAAAAGAAACCAATGGTGCTCAGACTGGCCCTAATCGTGTCTTAGCGTGCTTGAAAATGCTTCGAAAGTTGTAACGCAAAAAAATATTTTATTATATAATAGATTATTTTCCAGACGGCAAGTATCTATCAAAGTCAGTTATTCTGTTCAAATAGGAACTGTATAAGAAGGCTTCCCTTCATTTTCAGAAGCCAAAGCCAGTTGGTTTCTTTACGACTATCAAGGAGACGAGATGCCACAACGGTAACCTAACTATAAAAGAAACTATCACACTCACTTGTTTTTCGAATCGTCTGTTTCGCTGGAGTCAGAGTCTACCGAAAGCTCGCTTGACGACTGGTCCTCTTTGCGGCGTCCGTAGTACCGCGGGACAGACGCCTTGCTTTGCGCAGCCTTATCACTACTGTAACATAATACCATACATAACTTAGACCCAATATTATTTAAGTATCTCAGTACAATGTTAATACCAAGAGTAATGCCGTCTAAGTATTCGGTCTGACTCACCTCCACGTTCAATAATAATATTATAAGCTTACAATAAGACAAGCTTACCTTTCAAATGACATCGATCTGGAGTTATTATGCTTGGCATAGGCACTAGCATGACTGGAAAATACAAAGACAATTAGTTTCAAGCTTATGTTACAGGCTATCCATTTTATCAACAATAATAGAGATAAAATACAAACTTTGCAGGGCTGCGAGAGTATCTGTTTCTAAGATTACGTGACCTTGACGTCGACCTCGTGGAAGTTTTTCTGTATGGGCTGTATGACCTCGAGCGGGATCGCGAGGAGGCAGACCGCGATCTGGATGAGCGCGTCTTTGAACGTGATTTCCTCCACGAAGGGGAACGCGACCTTGACCGTGACCTGGACCTAGATCGTGAGAATGATCTTGATCTTGAGTTGGGTCCTCTAGGACCAATTTGCCGAGAACGCCTATTGTGGAATGGTGACGACCTAAAACAATAACAGATCACAATAATTAAATAAAATACTAATTCTTTGGCATTTTTTTACTTTATTCTTTGGTTATAGGTTTTACCTGCCACGAGGTTTTCGAGCTACGTCTGCATATAACATCTTTAAATTCTGCTTAACTTTGTCTGCATACAGGGGCTTGGCTGCCGTGGCTGTCGAGAAAAAAACACAATTATAGATTAAATAGCCAGTGGCTACCTTAAATATTACTATTTGTAGGTAAAAACACATACATATTAAAAACTTAGAATCATTGAAGGATTCGTTAGTCGCATACTTGCAATTAATGCCCTCTATTAAACATTTGTTTAACTATTTCACAAATAGTTAAACAAATATATACTTACGTGGTTTTTCTTCCTCTTCACCCCCGAAGGAAGTTATAAATTCTATATTTTCTCCGGTATCTGGAGAAGGGCTTCTACTGGGAGATTGACTTGGCGACCTGGTCGGCACCGACGACGGAGCAGCGTAGCTGGGCGGACTAACCACGCGGGTTGCCAGCTTCTTATCACTGTTAAGAAAACTGAAAAGTTAGTAATGGTTTAGCCGATAAATGAACAGAATGTTGAGGCCATACTTGCGTGCCTCAATAATATAAATTCTTGCGGTATTGGGAATTAATATTATTTACTTTAACTTGATTGTTTGTGACTTTACAGTAATTTATATTGCGGACATAGACGGAGTTATTTCTACCCACCGATGTGCTCGCCTTTCTCGCCGGCTTTTTCTCCCTGAGAACATAGCCTTTTCCTTTTCCTCTCGCAATAGTTGTTTCTGATGTTCAGCGTCGTCTGCGTCGCCAGTCAGGAACGAGAATAGATCACATCCCGCCATTCCAAACTGAGGTCCCACCCCGTTCAACTCGTGTGCCTGAACTCCGGAAAAAGAACCATTAGCAAGAAGAATCTATATGTTTTGGAGTAGCAAGGTAATCCATTTCATTTGAGTGTTCATTTATAAGAATTTCGTTTATATTTTAAAATTTGTAAACATAGTAAAGAAACATAATACATGCAGTTGCTTCCATGTTTAATATACCTAGTACCTACAGGCTGTATAAATAACAGTTTATTAGCTCAAAAGACAAACATTAATGTTAATTGTGCCTAAATACTGAAACATCAGTTTTTTAATGGTAATTATATCTACATTGCAATGTAGTTCCATGTTAATTGCACTAAAGTAACAATAGACAAACATTAAATCATGTTTAATACAATAAAAGAATACTATGTAGCAAATTCAATAACACTACTATTTTAACAATAGCTTGAGACAGAAAACAATAGTGGCAGTATGTTAATGGTGCAAACTACATTTACTATAATGACTTGGTGTACCATTCATCTAAGAATTTATGGAAATCATAAGTAAAAATAATGGCATAATAATATGTCATTTTATGAAAAGCAATATATACCTTGCAATTAGCGACAAACTCACCTGTGAAGCCTCCATCTTATTGACATCAATGCTGAGATCCACATCAATAATCTCAAGATCGGAATCATCATCGGAATCTTTCTGTTCCGCCTTTTTAATATCGGGGCCTGTAATTTAATACTGCATGCCATAAGAATACCCAGAAATAAGTGAAGAATATACTACCCCGTGACCAGACATAAGTAGGCGTCAAACATCACAGCAGATTGAGGTATAACTCTAAACGTAAAGCTGAATCTACCGTTTGAACCGGAGGGTTGTGCTCCTGGATCATTATAATTGTATCCTATAGCAGCACCCATCCCTTTTCTTTCGTGAAGTTTCTCTTTCTGCATCTCTTTTTCTTCTACTGTCACACCAAATTGCTCTTCTATGGCCAGTTGTTGAAGGAATTTATCTTCACCTGGAAATAAGGTTGTTATATTAGTGTGTTTGTGGTTCGAAACAAATTAGCTGTGTAGTTGCAACAATAAAATGTTATGTAAAATAATAGTTTCATACAAGTACTTCAATTAAATATTAATTAAATGATAAAAAACAACATATTCCATAGTCTGTGTAATTTAAATTACAATACAATTTGATAAGAATCAATGTTGTAGTAATAGAATTGCTACTCACTTATTCCTAGAAAGACATTCTGTGCCAGGATCCTGTATCGCTCATAGTTGCACTGTCTTTCTTCAGGACTGAGCTCATCTGGTGGTATATCTGGGTTTCTCACTTCAGGAATATAATCCAAGTGTGCTCGGACATCAAAACGATCAATCATATTGCTGGTATCTCCTTGCCAAGGCATCCTAAGAAATTGCAACTTTATTACATTGATATTCGATGCATAAACAGCAAAATAAGTACTTCAACATTTAGGAAAGCGATCTTTAAGTATGGACATTAGAAATACTAACATGATAGCTGGGCCTTCTCCTGCTGCAGCAATAGCAGGATCCAGATGAACCTTGCATGGTCGGCCATGAAGTTGTAAAAACTGTGTAGGTTCTGCTTTCTAGAAAAATATTAACAAAATACTATGTGATTCGCTACAACAATATTTTTTAGCACGAATAGAACATGAATTGAATCAATAACAATATTAGTAATGAGTTACTAATATAAAAGTAGACAAACGATTGGCTCACAATCTTTTCATAGAAATCCTTGCGGCGCTCCGCCCTGCGACGATAATCAACAATCATGCCGCGGATCATCCGCTCTTGTTTCCTTGCTTCGTGCCACATCGTAAAGTTTTACTTGTTCAGACATAAACACTGCAAATAATTCTTTATTTTTGTATGGACACTGTTTTAGGTACCATTAAAATTAATTATTATATTCCGTGCCCGTCAGCATACTTTGGACAGAAAAACGCCATCTTGAATTTTTGATACTGCGCGCAAGTTCCTCGCTAGTGAAGGGACTGCGTTTAATTAGCTTACCACAGAAAACTAATAATTGCAAACATAGGTATGATGAATGAAATTTCTAGATAATGAAAATTAATAAACTGTGTTTATAACCAGAATAAAAACATCGGTAGATATTATATTTATTGTTAGCTGGCAGTAGTACGGCGATATTTTATTCATAACTTGTTTCACGTTCACATTAACAAGAGAAAGGTCAAAGGAATCGAACCTCTACTCAAGAGTTCAGTTCTCGCCATCTAAAGGTATATCTTTATCAACTAATTCACATGAGATTATACGAGTATTTCTTCCCACATTATAAATAGGTTTGCATTTCAGGATAAGGTTTAAGAAATAAATAAAAAAACACATGTTCATTTTAATTCACAGTATACAAATATAATTCACTATAATCCTCCACATCAAAAAATATTTCATTCTCCATTTGATTTGGTTTACATATACTTAACCAATTCAAAAATTCTTCAAATATATCTAGATTTGCAAGGGTATCATTCATACTTCTATTGCAAATTAAATAGGTACCTTTCTTTATATGTTTTTTGAAAAAGTACCACATTTCTTTGTGCTTTTCATGGTCCACAAAGAACTCTAGAATGTTGATGATTATAATGTCAGAGTTTGCAACAAGATCACTTCTTTCCATTACATCAGAATGGACTACTTTTATCCTATTGCTGTCTAAGGAGTGCTGTTCTATAATCCTTTTTTGGACATCACAGCATTCTTCATTCATTTCTATTCCTATGATGGTGCCAGCATTTGAAAAGTAATATGCCTGAAAAATAAATAAACACAGATGAGGAAAGTTATACAACTACTCCCAAGTACAACTCTACAGTTTTACTTAAAATAAACTTACACCATAGAGTACTGCTCCTAATCTAGAGCCCACATCCAAAATTTGCTTATCTTCTAATTCTTTGGGGAGTTGAACCTTAAAAATATATTTAAGTGCTTGTCGGGACATTGAGTGTGAGATGTATATCAGGTCCTGTAAGCAAACCACAAACAACATTTACTATTTAAAAAAAAACATAATCACAACATGTATTTTAATCATAGTTATAATAAAACTTACTTGAACATTACGAGATGTGCAGTCTCTACAGTAACGTCTTTTCAATTTTCCTTTCTTCACTAAGTCATTAACTTCCATCTCGTCATACAAAAACTCATCCACATGAAGAGTGTTTACTTTGTTACAATCTGATTGATCTCCAACCATTGGTGGTGTTATAACTTCAGATGGCATTTCAGCTTCAAAAGGCACAATTTTCTTTATTGAATTCCCAATCTTGATAAGCATTTTCTCAGAATTTTGTAAGGCTTTGAAATGTTCTAAGTCTGTTGATAAAAATTTGTTTAATGAGTAGTATATTCTGAATATACACAACATTTTGTCTTTCAATAACATTCCCTGCTTTTTAAATTATGAATAAATAGGTTACCTTTCTTGTAGGAATGGCTACATATCCATTGCTCAATTGAATCCAGTTGGCTAGCATCTAAATCAGAGAAAATTTCCAGTACACTATGTTTTGCGGTAACAACACTGTCGTCTTCCATGATATCGTTCCTGTGTAAAGCGGTTAATAAGAAAGACAGAAAGTAAAGATTAGAAATAATTTGGAAAAATATCTATTAGATAATTTTTTATCTCAAAAAACTACTTCCTTTTACTGCGAAATTAAATAAACAAGCACATGCTCAATTGCTCAAAAGCCGGCCTTCAAAGCTGTCAATGTCAAATTAATTTTCTTTTCTTGAAATTTCCAGGACTCTAAAATAGGTAAATGTCTTTTGCGACTGAAAATTGCATTGTGTGTTTTTTGCATTTTGTATTGCTGTGCAATTACGCTAATGCCAACAGTCATTATTTTCCAACGAATAAGATATCATCTGTATAAGATTTTATACGTATTCTTATAAGTTAAACAACTGATACCTAGTATTTACGTTGGGCTTGTAAATAGTGATACAAAATAATCCAAAGGGTACATAATTTAAGACAGTATGATAAGCATTTTACTACTGAAAACGTGAACGTCCATCACTACTAGTAAATCGAGTACAAAACACATTGACTGGGTTTCATTCATGTCAGCAGAGTGCAGGCTGTCAATTCAAATGACAGACGGCCAGACAGTTGTCGCGCCGCGTTAGCCGTGTATTATTGTTTTGCAAGTTCTCGTTTGTAGTTTCTATGCAAATATTTAGTTAATTCTTGTGCTATACCTATGATTGGGTTATAAATCGGCATCGTGTTTCGGTTATCCATATGACACCCCAAAGCGCGTTATACATAGTTGCAGTTCATTCTGCTTTATCAGAAGCTTAGTATTCTTCGTTTTGAGCTAAATATTTTAATTGAAAACCGTGAAAATGGAATGCCTGCCTCATAAAAAAACTATCGGGATATGGATGTCGGACAAGAAAAGTCAAAAACTTAATTGGAAAGAGTTTATTAAGTCTTGTGCTTCTCATGGATACAATCTTGTCAGGGTAAGTAATACTGTAATATTTACGAAATACTTTTTTATAATTGTAACTTAGGCGGCATTACTATTTGTTTCAGACGTATTTTTTTCTTTATTGGAGAATATGGGCTGAATTACTTGTTGCCTACATTATTGTCCATGACAATTTTAAATAATTTCTTAATGTGTTTAATACAAAAAATGTACTCTAGCCATGGATCTCATATGCATATTATATTCCTATAATGCTAATTCACACTGACTTAGAATGAAATAAGTTATTTTAATGTACTGTGTCAAATAACTAATTATTTGTTTTAATTATTTACAGCTTGACTTGGATATTCCATTGGAGGAACAAAGACCAATTAATGTATTCCTTCATAAATTAACTGATGTTATTGCTGCAGCTGACCATGGTGATTCAAAGGTAACAAAAAACCTCTTTTTTTATTCAATTTTTAAACAACAATTTCTAATTCTGTAACAACATTATGAAAAAATACTTGCCTTTGAATAATTTGTTCTTATTCATATAATTATGTCCACAATTGCTGATTTTATTTGAGTTGGATGATATCATATCTTTTCTTGATTTATGTAATCAAAAGCAAATCTTATGTCTCACTGAAGAACAGAACAAGTTGAACATGACTCATTAAGTGTTGATTCAGATTAGCATTACAATGTCATGCTTTTTTAAAATTAAACTGTTCAAAAAGTTTATATTTGTTTCCCTCAGTTGGGAAGTCCCCAAATCTTGCCCTCAGTTCTTGAATTCTGATTAAAACTAAAAGTAGTTTATCAGCCATTAAGTAAATTATATTCCTGATTGTTAGTCTTTTGTCAACTTATCACAATCATAATAATTCAATTCTACAACAAATGATGTAAAACCAGGTGTGAATGTGTGTGTAAACATCCTCAGCTAAATATAAAAATAAAGATTTGAGTGCCCAATTATTATTAAAAGCCTTAGCCCTTACTGATACTACCTGCATGTTAACATTTATTTTAATTTTGTCACCTTTATAACTTGGATTTGTTTCACGGCCATTGCCATTTATTATTCAGTATTAGTCAGCTGTGTCCTTACTATGAAGTGTCAATAAAAACTCATACAATTTGTTTCCCTTGGTTGACTAACTCAAACACACATAAAAAGTTTGTGAATCATTCATCATAAAAAGTAAATTAAAATTTTACAGTTTAGGATACTGTAATTAGATTTTTTATTGTACCTCAATTGGTTTCTACGATGTTTTGTTGATGTAAGATTGTTATTTGTTTGGTGTTTGTGTTTCATACAATGTATTCAATTGATTTTTGAAACTACTTTAAAGTGACAAAAGTATTTTTGTTAAGTATGTTTTTGACTGAGAGTTTACGTAAAGTTACTTTATGTAAATACATTGCAAGTAGTTGGAAAAAGAAGTTTACGAATTCTATCAGCAAGCCTGTCATTTTTTTTAATTATAATTTTTAATACAACCCCATGAACATTATTGCTAAACTATCTCTGAGTTCTAACAACGGGAAGTAAATATAGAATGTACTACATGATTTATCTTGATAATAGTTGTTGATAGTACAACTGTCGTTTTTACATGTTGAGTGTTGTTTAATGCATTTCTCTTGTTATCAGGCATCAGTAATCATAAATAGAGTGGAGCAGTATTTATCGAACCATCCAAATATAACTGTTATTGATCCATTGGACAATGTGAGGATACTTTTAAATAGGTATGTAATTTTATCTTATAATTCATCATTACTTTATGAAACATGTGTCATGTTTGTTTATAAGATAATAGAACTAATGGCTATTTGGATGAGTCATAGAGTTTATTATAATATTTCGTTTTTATCGAAAAGATAAATTTATATTCAACTGTCTTGAAATTGTTATAGAAAAGAAACCCTTAACAGATTAATTAGAGAGATGATTTTCATCTTTCTATGCAAATCTTCTTAATTATAGGTGGGAACAATATTGGTATGTTGTTTCTAGAAGAATGGAAAATGAAACAATGCCTATAGTGTTCAACAAAATAGAAATCAAAGGCGCAAAGAATGTTTCGAAGTCTATTACTTTTTTGCCAGGATTAAAGTTTCATTTTAAAATGTTGCGTCACACTATTTACAGGTACTGCTACTACACAATACTACAAAACGAACCCTCACTATACAAACAAGGAATATTCACTCCGTCATTCGCAGAATTCACTACAAACAATATAGAAATGAACATAGAGATAATGAGGCAGAGAGGTGTCAAGTTTCCTGTGATATGCAAACCAACTATAGCCCATGGGTCCAAATCAGCACACGACATGATCGTAATATTCAATGAAAAAGGTTTGCATGTGTGCAAACCTCCTTGTGTCGTTCAGAATTTTGTAAATCATAATGCTGTCTTACATAAAGTATTCCTTATAGGAGATAGGTATGTATTTGAAAATATGTATTATATTATATGGTTATTAAATATTTATAGATTTTGTGGTCGAATTTAACCTTGAGTAAGTGATCTTTACAAAATGTCGCTTAATTATTCATTTTCGTACCTGTTTTTCATTTAAATGTACGTAGGTATTATAGACTGCGTAACAAAAATAAAGTGTAACCTGGGTTGTTTAAGAATTATCTTTAAAGCAATGTTACTCAATAGTAAATTATATTTCTTGCGTAGTTTTATTATAAACATTTTCGTTATACAGATCCGACATAAAATTTGCATACATTAGTATTCGTTCGTTTTTAGAACATAATAGTTGTATGGAACAAAAGAGTAAATTGGTTCATAGAACGTTTTGTTCACTGCAAAATAACAGTGACAAATGGAGGCATAAAAATGAAGAGTCTTTCATAAAACCATTAGCGACCGTGTACCCCAATTTATTTTGCTATTTATTCGGCAAAAGAATTTAAGTCACTTAAAGAATCAAATTTTCCTCACTCAACAAGAAATCACTTTTGCTGTGGATAAAGTCAATTCATTTCACAAATAATGTCAGCCTCGTTCACGTTTCAGGTATCATATTTGCGAGAGACCAAGCCTTAAAAACTTCTACGCTTCAGAAGATTTAGAGCCAATATACTATAGTACGGGGGAGGTATGTAAAGCTGATAGCCAGTCCACACTGTCGATACTCGACCCTCACGATAAGGCTGACATCACACTCACACTCAACGAGGACAAAATCAAAACTATCATCAGGATACTAAGGAAAAGGATAGGTCTACTTCTGGCTGGCTTCGACGTAGTCATCGACAATATGACCGGCAGTCACGCGGTCATAGACATCAACGTATACCCCAGTTACGATAACTTCCCAAACTTTTTCGAACACCTTCTAGATTCCATACAAGAAGCAGAGAACAGGAATGTAAATATATACAATAATGGTGACTGCAACGGTGTGTATGGAGAAGAGTTTCTAGGGCATAAGATTAATGGTTTAATCAATGTTGGAATGGATCCAATTAAGTACGGTGTGACCGGTATGAATATAAACTGAATTTGTTTTAAGTGTATAACACAAATGTGTATTGATTGATTATTATTATTGATAAGAGATTGCTTTTATGAGTCACGTATGCGTAAGATATTGTTATCTGCTTAGATATATGTGTATAGTTATTTCCGTATTGTAAGTGCGTTTATTGTCGTTTGGAATTAGCACCGACAGTAGTTAAATATAATTTATGATGGCATGGGAAATACAAGTTTAAAATGGTGTAGTAAAACTCGAAATCGTTTAGCTGTCAATATTTGTTTATCTTACAGCACTGGCTGCTCGTTAGAAGTTTTTTATCTTTAGTAATCTGCAACAATTTTAATTTGAATAGCCGTAAATTAACGAAAGGCGGGGATCCAAAGAAAGAAGTAATTTAAAAGATAAATAGAATATCCAGTATATTTATAATAAGTCTTCAAGTTTTGACTGTATGTATAGTATTAATACTTCACTGTCGCAAATATTGTGAGTCACGTCTTCTAGTGTAAATATAAGTTAGGAATACCGATACCGACAGAAAAAATATCATTCTAAAATGAGCTCTAATACGTAGTGTGTGGATACCTTTTCCAGTGTTAAATCAGTGTTTTGAGGAAGTCAGCTACACCAATCGCCATTGTGAAGTAAATCTACACTGCCAGTTATAAAGTTCATTTTTGAATGCACATTTTCTGCTATGCGGAATTGGTTCAGTATAATAGGCTTTGGCCCCTATTCGCTAGCTATATAAACCTCTTTTAGTGCCTAAACAAACCACAGAAATATAATTACACAATATTTATGCAACTCTATACTCTATAACATAGGACATAAAGTGTATTTCTTGAATCTTGATCGATTCCATTGCAAGTTGGCATTTGTTTTTCATTCCGTCATCAGTTTTATTGAAGTAGTTGCAACATATACAATGGATAGTATTTTTGTTGCTTCGCTAGATTTATGTACACATTAGTTTACGTACACATAATAAAATATTATCGACATTATTCTGCTTAGTTAGGAAAATTAAGTATTTTATGTTGGTAAAGCCTTCCAAGAAATGTTATATGTAGTTGCATTTTGCTGTTATAGGAAAAAAAATACTTGAAATAATTTGTTTGATATCGTAACATTACACATAATTGATCAAACTGCAATTTTGACTAGGTACAGTCAACAGCAAAAGTTGATTACCGCTTACTCAGTTATGACGAAGTATTTACCGAGCACACGTTATTTGTGCAATCAATTAATTACGGTAACTTTGTAAAAGGCTTTTGTTATTGATTGTACTTTCAATACAATTAATACTTTCAAAGTAATTGATGTATACATAGTGCTTTATTGTCGACAGTAATTTGTCATGTATTAATCAATTCATAAATTATTCAAATACTTACCAAGATTGATGTACCAGTACGGCTTAAGACTGATAATAGTCATTTAATTAATTATATAGGTATTGTATCGCACACGCTTATAATAATGGAATTGATATGTTTAATTAAGTTAATAGAAAACCTAAATCTCCGTGTTGTTAAAACTTGAACATTGACTACTTATACTGTTTAGAGCCAAATAATTTAAGAAAATTGTTACACATAAGGTAGACACGTAAAATACTCTCTTTAGGTCTTTTGTATGTGAGGCGATGCAAGTCTCCGACGATCCGATGATTTTAGACTTTCGACTAAAGGCTCATTTAGATTAGATGAGAAATATTTCGCGATTTGAGATTTGTTGTCAGTCATATTTGACTTTACGCATAGCCGAATGGTATAGTTCGCTGTCAAACTCACAGGGCGGGACGTGTCTTGGATTCCATCCCCGCGTAGGATAAGCATTGGTGTCAACCACAAACGTCTGACTTAAATGTTTGTGAAACCCCCCGCTATACAAGGATGAAATACCTTACTGAGGAGGAAATTTATTTCATTTTTACTAGACATTATGTATTGTAACTCTCAATATTCCTCGCTTTGTCTGAATGAGTTTTAAAGACGTTGAATATTCGAGTCTTGCATTGCCTCGTAAACGAAGGACCTTACAGTTGTGATTAAAACTAAAATATAGTTCCTGATTTTGAAACACTAAACATTTTTGAACGGGTTATGATGTGAACATGTATACTTGCATTCGATTCATTCGCGACTTTTACAAACATGTTATTTTTATACAATAGTCCATGATAATAGAATATTCTATTAAGTGTATTTTATACCCGTTAGCTAGTATATGTAATCTAGTATTTCATACTTAACATCTGTTCAATTTAATTGGAATTAGCCTAGGACCAGTGTTTTAAAAGTTGAATGGGTATAACTATTTAAATAAGCCCAATACTCCCTAATTAGTAAGCTAGATGTAAAACTTTGGCCTGTGTTTAGTTTTACTAATGTGTATCATTCCATATGGTATTAAAGAATAAATGTAAATTGATCTGATTTAACACCTGCTCAATCACAAGTTATCTCCTCTAAACGAATTAAACACAGAAAACAGACAGACAGGAAGATAAATTGTATTAAAGTAACTGTAGTGAATAAACAGTAAACTTACATAGTTAAATTATTTTACTTTGATATTTCTTGTAACCTTTTATTTTTATATTTGAGACAGCGTTATGGAAAACTAGGGGCCTACTACCATCTCTTAATAATAAGGTTCCAGTTGAGTAAACTAGATGGCGCTGTACGCTATGTAGAGTGGCATCTCTCTCCGCGACCATTTATTCAAATCAAGCAGTAATTCAATAAAACTTTAGACTAGATTTCTTAAAAAAATATTATATATTTAAGATTTATACTCCAGTAACATGGGTACGCTTGCACTCAACAATGCCAACAATTAAAACTTATACTCGTTCATAAGCTAAGGTAAAAGAAAACTTCTCTATAAATTAATTTCTTCAACATTGTGAACTGCAACGGACTTACTAAGAGATGCTGGTAGGCCCCTACGATACGAAATATAGAAAAATACGTTTTTCCATTGTTTCAATTAAGACTTGTTACGGTGTAAAAAACTATTTCAAATTCCAATTCAAACCATTCTTAGTTAGTGTCATTGATAGCTTATTTGGTAAAGCAGCTGGCGTGTATTGCTAGGTGTCACAGGTTCGAGCCCTGGCTGATGTTTTTCCATTGTATTATTTATTTATTATTTGATTCCATATAATTTTAATGTTTCGACAAACTAAATCACCAAGGTGTTCTTTCCTACTTATGACTGACTGGGGTTAAAAGTTATTTATTAATAGCTTGACCGTTGACCGGTGCCTGTACTATGAGCTCTGCTGTTGTGTAAGAGATGGCGCTCTAAACTGCGAGTATCTTCATCTCGCTTTCGCAACAGCATAGGTCCTTTTTAAAGAGAAAGAAAGCACAGAGGTTTACTACTGTACTTCGGATTTACTCTCTGAACATATTTCGATAACTCGAATTAGTATTACAGTATTCAGCATAGAATTAGAATATACATTATAGTATGCAGTTGAAAATAATCGTAAAATGTAAATAAAAATGTTTGGGACTGTTCACGTTTTTGTGGTATGTGTAGTGTGTATTTCAACAACTTTTCTTACTTACACGGTTAAAGTAATAATTAAGACTACACTATCCGTAGAATTATTATTTATATTTATGTCAAACTGACCGTATTTTTATTATTATCTTCACATAAATATATTCAATATTTTTAAAATACATAATATTTCAATAAGAACCGAAATATGTAAAGTCTCTTAACTTTGATATTTCTATTTTTTATTCTTAACCAACCTACGAGTAATTTCTCTATCTTTCCTTATACAGTTCATAAAATTATATTTATTTTGGATTTGATGATGGCTTTTCGAATTTCCTATTTCTTTGACTTTTAGTCGGCAATGGTTTGCATCAGGATTACTTAGTCTAGTTTACGCGAACGTATAACTACTTAAAAAAACATTAATATTTAATATACATTCGGCTATTCCCCGAGCAAGTCTTTATTCAATGGAACCCTCATTTTGCTTGTTACACAAAAAAAGCATGAATATAACCCTAGATATTTTTCAAGGCTAATGATGCTACCCTGTTGAGTCTAATAGTGCAATTCCTGGACGTATCTAGACATATATGGTAAGTAGGCATAAAGACTAACCGCTAGGAACTGGGCAATAACTATTGGTCGTGTCTAGAGAGCTACGGCATACCACTACCATGAACATTCAGAGCAAGACTGATGTTAATGAGGAAGCGAAACAGCGCACTACACGTAAAGCGCCATCTCGCATCCACAATCAACAGTGTTAGTGTAGGATCTGGGGGTAGGCTCCTAGGTCAGTGGCGAATACTTGTTTATATGCATTATTAAAAGTGTAACCCGAGTCCAGGCTCCTCTCCTACACACTTTATGAAGTTGATTGCTCAGTGAAAGTACTTGATTATATACAAGTAAGTAATGGCTACAATTAGGAGGGGAAAGTCGGGCCTATTCGCTTTTACGAGCGGAGTAAACTAACAATTGATGAAGATGTTAAATTTAAACAAAGGCTTGGTAATCAAAATTAAGTATCTGCCTAGTATTTTTCGGTAATAGTCTATTTATTATGTAGAGAAATGAGATAATAAGTTGTATTACGAATATAATTGGTGGTATAACTTAGCTTGGGTGATGAAAGTAGTCAAATAGTTGGATTTAGGACAATCGAGTGTCAATACTGAGCTATATACGTTACCTCCCTGCAATAAGTATTTAATACATTTGTGCACCGCTGCAAGCAAACAAATATAAAATCTCATTTTTTTTATCATAATCTAATTCCCTTTCTTAAAGTTATGGAAAATATGAGGAATAATAGAGAAAAAAACAACTTTAAAATCATTTTCATCTCATTTATTTCTGCCATGATAACGTAAATTCTAAGCATACAAAAATATCAAAAGTTAAGAGAGCTATTCAAATCCCAAGTTCTTCCACTGTATCAAAGAATTTGTAACATGTATTCATAGTAATAATCCCAATATAAATATCAGATGCCAATACAAAAGTTGTTTAAATCAATTCGACGTGAAATATTGAACATAATAGCACCATTTCTTAGTTAAAATCACGTAGAGCACAATAACGGTCGTGTTCGGTTAACGTTACCATAAAGGCGGTAATTGTTAATTCGACACAGTTCTGTGCATAAATCACATCTAGTTGCAGGCAGAGAGGCGAATCTGTACAATTTATAATACATTACCGTACGCAGTACGCCGGCCGAGTACACAAGACTCTCGCATTCTAAACACAGGAAGCGATTCTAGATCGCAAATTCAATGTCATTAGCGTCGCTCTACCAACCGTTTCAATACCAGATCGACTAATATCCCATTTTTGTCATAAATCTTCACAACATTTAAATACAAACAAGTCCGTATTTGTGAAATTTTCAATATTTATTCGTGTTTAATATTCTGAAGTCCTATTTCCTATGGTTTATGTAAATAATGATCTTAGCTAACTTACTGTCACAGATTTATCTTGCGAAATAAATTCTTGCCGATTTATTCGTTGTCCCTGCCGGATTATACCTGACAAAAGCTGTTTAAGCTATTATCTGGCATAAAACTAATTGCTTTCTATTTTGCAACCTTATCATTATTACTCTATACTTTGGACTCCATAATTTTATTACTGTTAATGTTATCGATTTAAAGGTATGTAGTTATTTTACGCACTAATACGCTCGCCACAAACTATTTTTAAGATTCGTTAGCGAAAAATTGGAGCCTTCAGCCTTGAAATTGCAGCGTTCGCGTTGTTTTGAATTGCGATTCAGTCAGCTGTCGGCACATGCGGACAAAGCACGCGCGCCGCGCGCGCAAGCCGCCTCGCCTCCGTCGATCTTTTCGCGCGTTTCGAAATAATATCGAGCGAATTTAACGTCTTGCATTAATCTGAGTAAACATAAAAATGTCGTAAAAAGTGTATGTGATTACTTTTAAATTTGTGTTTTCGGTGGGTATTGTTAAAGTGAATAGTATTTTTTTGTGAACCGTGCATTGTGACCCGATCAATCACTTCATTGTTTGATATCTTATTGTGTTGCTAACTACACGTCAATCTGTCAGTTAATCGACATAAGTGATGCGTTTAATGGAAAGCATTAATTAACGAATTTGTGTCAAAAGTGTTGTGTTTATTCGGAAGTGTTTGGACGTTAAACTTGTTCTATTGGACCGGAGGTAGGTCGAACTTTGTTATTTAATACATCATGAATAAATTAAATCTTGTATTTTTAAGCAATTTTGTATGCTTCTTAATAACTTTATAATATTGTACTGGTCAGTTAAAAGGGTTACGAAATAGTCATTTCAGAAACGAAAATTTTATCTTTAAAGGAAAAACGGTACGAGTAAATAGACCAAAGAAAATTGTAGAGTTACAGGACAATTTTTTGTGTATGGTAAACGCGTCATTTAGCAGTGAATTGAATAAGACGAAATAATCCAGATAGTTTAGAACAATGAAAACGTGAGAACTAAAAAAAACTTGCAAATTGGCGTTAAAAAGATAATGTTAATAATTTTTGAAAGTTTGTTTAAGGGGTTGTTATGGCAATTAGAGAAGTGCTACACAGTAAGCCTAACTGATACTGGTATTTGTACTTAGTTTGCCTTTTTTAAATGAGTTTCTGATCCTGAAACTCTATTTTTCTTTGCTCTACATTCATTCAACTGAATGAACGTCTTTCTCCTATAAATCCTTTGATAAATACGATCGATTTGTAAATGGCACTTAATACTTGTATTGAGGTAACAATATGTTATGCAAATTATATCTCGCGTGCCCCTTACAACTTAATACTTTTATGAGTACCACAGAGCACAACTTACTTTATTTACTGGCTACTCTACATAGACTGGTAAATGTTATCGTAAATTTTAATATGTATGTAAATTGTCATTAACATCAAACAATTAAAAAAAAAGGCTTGGTTATTGGCAAAAAAAATGGAGTCAATTCAAGTGAAAAATAATGAGTAAACTATAAATTGCTTCTACTTATCTTACTGACACGTTGTTTACTAAATTTTGGATTTCAGGTTTCTTCCTTTTAAACATATGAAATCCTTTAAATGGAATAATGCCAGCACAGTTCAAAACAACAGCCAAGCATCCTCTATTCACAAAATACTTCATTTAAAAACAGAAGTTAACAATAACGTATTTTTATAAATAGATATAAATAACAAGTCTCGTTCCGGAATCTGTTGACGTCCTTGTGACTGCGACGAATTATCGCGCCATCGAAATTCACGATGGGCTAGTGCGGTGACATTGTCTGCTCCGGACTCCGGACTCCGCAGTCACCGTCGACTTGCAGAACGAATTCGAAATTGGTCCCGCCCGAGTTCCCGCGACCTTCGACTACGTATCGTTGCAGAATCGAATCGTCTCGTGGTAACTGTAAAACTAGTTTGGCTGTCGGCCGCTTCTCTAATAGGATCGGACGCGTTCCGCACTGCTGGTACTTTTTCAAGCAATTGCGTACGGAAGCAGCGGTCCGTTGGGATGGCGTTGTCGGTGTAGGATTCCGTCCTGGAAAGTGCTGCTTTGTTTATTGAAGATTGTTGTTCTAAAACAAGTGTTTGTGTTTTTCATTGACAAAATAATCTTATAATAACTTTTGGTTCAGAATTAGAAATCCTCTTAAGGACTAGAAACTTCTGTTGTTTCTAAAAAAAAGTAGCGTTTGTTTATAATGTAGAGCGCGTGCGATGACAGGTAGTCTTAAGTATATGTGCAAAGTAAACTAACTTCGATACGAGAGCATAAAAAAACTTAATAAAACATATGGATCCTTCATTCTTTTCCATTCTAGGATAAATATTGGTACCCACTCGGTTCGTATTTATACAGAAAACATGAGTAAGATCAACGAACTGTGAAGTTATTTTTTAGGTGTACTTGCGAAGTATTCTGTCGCCGTTGCGGTGCCCACTGTCGGGTACGATGAACCAATAGGTATCGTTCGGTATTGGCACATGTCTTATAAATCTGTCTCAATGAAAATGTACGGCTTGGGAATCTTAGGAACCTTTGATTTTTATAAAGATACTGACGAATATATTATCCAGGAAGGCATGAATTGATTTCATTTTATTGATGGAACTGGAAGTAATCATATTCACAAGAGCAGTTTTTCTAACGTTTGAATTTGGCTATAAAAATATTTGAGCACAAAAATAAATTTCAATTCATGTTAATATAATAAATTATAGGTGATGTATTGGTATTTAATAATTATAGATGTTTAGCCGCAAATAGCAACGTACGATAAGATTTTTCGTTACGAGTTATTGTTGAAATATGATAATTTTTGGAATATAGTAAGAAGTCTCTCGGAATAATTTGTGTTGTTCGAGAAAAGTGGTAAACAAAGTGAGGTGTGGGTGTCTTAATGGTGTTGGCAGCGTGGTTGTGAGGCGCCTTTCAGGTTGCTTCGAGGTGTGTGCGATGAGAGTCAATATTGACAGTACTTGGTCTCGAAGATGACAAATCGTTGCGCTAACATTTTTGCCACCACATTGTGGTACTATTAGTGTTTGTAGCTTGTGTGTGATACACATCTGTATCGTGCACTTTACTCACGTCTTCTCCTTACTTCCGCAACGTAATTGGAGGTTATAAATCGGGTGTCGATGCTATGATTGAAATTCATGTAGCGATAAGTGTAGTACTAGTATCAAGTTCCATCTATTTCCTTATATGTTTATAGTTGAAATCAGTTGAATATCCTTTTGTGCGTACTCAAATATCATTACAGTAGTTTTCCACTTATTACTCACAGTATAAAATACCTAATACTAAATAATATATTGACACAAATTATTATGTAATTTTTTGACGTGCCTCATTATGTTTATATTACACGTTCTAAGGTAGTGTTGAAAACTTGTCAGGTCAAGGTTACGAATGTTGACGTACAAATTGTTCGTCATTCTTTTGACACGAGATGTACTCATCTGTCAAAGTTATACCCTTGAGAGATGTGCGTCAGGCAACACAACACTAAGATCATTATTAAAAAAAAAGAGCGAGTACTGTACAGTCAGCCGGAAAAGTCGATGAACGAAATCAGATTAACAAAGTGACAGGAATGCGCCGTGACATTCTGAAAATTAAAGCTCAGTGAGTTTTCAGTAGAGTTCTGATATCAAGTCTATTTTGTGTCCTAGTAGCGACAACGTATGTAATTCGATTGTCACCGGGAACTTTGTCTCCGACTGTACCTACTTACTAAAGTTTGTGTTGTCTGCCAACTCATAATAATGTTAGTAAGTTAAGGTATTTTTAAGATAAATTCTTTAAAACTTTGTGATTACTTTCAGATATCTTTTGTTATTTTTTTCTAAACCTAAATAAGATGGCTAATGTCGTTAGATCATTAAGCCGGTTGATACAAAAATAATTTTATATTTAAAACCTAATTAGACTTCTTTAAAACTGTAAGATAATATAGTTTCTTTTTTTATTGGTGTAGAATACTAGCTAAAACGTTTGAATAGTTAGGGCCAAAAGGGCTTTATTTTTATTTTGTATTAGCTAGTGTTTCATTTGACTGTTTTTGCTGAACGGAGTAGTTCCATCACCAAGAATACATCGTAATCTGCAGACCTCTAGTCTCTACCGATTTGTAAGGTATTTAAGCAACATGTTTTACAACTAAAACTTAATGTATATAGGCAACTGCTGACAAGGCAAGGGTCTACCCTTCAATGAACTGCCGAAACAACTGTTTATGACAGGTTCACGTGTTATTATGTAGATAGGTACAAACTGATATTACACTATTATACAGGCTTTTCAAATAATAGACGTTATTAATTAACCGAGGTCTTAATACTCTTGGATATATTTATTTAGAAACCTGCAATTTTCTAAAAGTGCGAGTGTGCGACAAGTGCGAGACGCAAATGTTTAAAAAAATATTGATGACCTATAAAGTTTATACTTTTACTAAACGTCCTTTAACGTCGATTTTTATTTTTGTTTCTTGTTATAACGGCTAGAAAAATGCTTAGATATATAAATCAGTAGATAATAATTAAAAATAAATAAACTATAACAGTGAATGAGATACAGCTTGATGACGGACGAACTGACAGTCAAACAAAGAATGGAGCCTTTTTTATAGAGTTGCGTTATCCTTTGAATGCAGAACCCTAAGCTACAATTATATTTATTCATTAATATGCTATCCTTAACTGTGTCTTCCATGTTGCTTTACCTAACCGTCCGCTGAATATAAACATACTATATTGACGTTATCAGCGCCTGTCGCTCAAGGCTGAATACTGAAACGTCCGTCAGTTTAATCTGTGTTGTCTCTAGCAAGTACAGAGGCCACCACTCTTTAAAGTAAAACTCATTCAGTTGTAGAAGCAAGACAGTGCGCTACGCGATGTAGAGTCGTCTCTGTTTCACAATCGCAACTGCTTTAAACAGGAAAGGTGAAAAGATGAGGCGTGTTGACATCTAAGTTTAATTTTTCAATTTAAGACAAATCAAATTCGAATTTTAAAACAAATATTTTAATTACTCTATTATAATAGGACTTTTCGAATGTCAAATGCATTTGGCTACATCCCGATACGCTCATCTTTTAAATTACCGATTCCTAAATGCTCTAGCTGTGGATCCGAAACTGCGCAACAAACTCTACAGCAAACCACGCTGTCTTTCCATGTGGACTAAGAGTCATAAGGTTTATATTCGTAAATCATATCACCATGACGTATGTTCCGTACATTATTCATGCACAAGTCTTATTTGTTTCAGCTCTGTATTTGAGTCAATATCGTGCCGCTCTCAATATGGGATATAAAGTTCAGTTCCGATACCGAAAGCTGTTTTGAAACTGCCTTACGTGGCATGAAAGTTTTAGCGAAGAGCTTCTGTTTATATTTTAAGGGAATACTACATTTTGGCTTGTAATTAAAAAAGGGTTATTCATCGCACAGAATATTCTCATATCTGTGTTACAAGTATATTATGGAATGTTTTGAATAACTTATTAAATCTTTAAATCCTATCATTACTCAGTAGTATTTAATAAACGAATGCGATGCAAATGTTAAACACTAAATAAATAAAAAATACAAACATCTTAAAAACAAAACATTTTACAGTCATACATACATCTTAGTGAATGTAGTTATGGAATTATAAATATAAATAAAGAGGAAATGTCTAATAAATAAAAAAATGTCTAATACCAATAGAATAATAAAAAAATGATAACTTAGGTATTGATGTACTTATAAACGCCTTTCAGACGAGATGAGTTTTGCCGGTGAAAAGAAAATACCTACTCTTTATGAAGATGTCATTTTTAAGAGATTAGTTCTAGGCTGGCGTTGGCTCTTCCTGAGAGGCTACCATCACCTCCTAAACTAACATTATTGCAGTTGTGGAAGGGAGATGACGTTCTACAACGTGTAGAGCGCTGTCTCGCTTCCACTACCAAAATAATACGACTATAAGAGGTAGCGTAAGGCCTCTATATTGATTTGAGCGCATGATGTAGAGTTCCTTATTAGGTTTATTAGTTTTGATATTTTATTAATCTTGTTCTCCGGTTATTAATGTCCGTCACGTAAGATTCTGGTTAAAGGAAGTTATTTACGAGTCTAATTATACGCATTGACTATATAAGCTTACCGGCGCTACCTTAGTATTAAAAAAATATGGAGGAAGTTAAACGATGTTTTAAATCAGATTTTTAATATTTTTTGATATGTACATATATGCGTACAATATAAAATTATGATAGTGGTATCGAATGCAGCATTGACCTACACCACTGTATAAAGTGGGATTCACAAAAAAGTATGTAACATAATCAAAGAGTTCAGCTCTCTTTGATTATGTTACATACTTTTTTGCTTCTCAAGCACAGAAAAATGGTCTTCTAAAAATATATTTTTATAACATAATTAAAAATACGGTTACCTAACAATGATAGAGTAGCATCGCCTTGTGTAACAACACTTGATGTATGTCTGTGTGCCTGTATGTAAATCTACCGTTCACGAGGGCGCCATATCGGGTGTTTGCGCCTCTGCCGCGGGGCATTGAGAAATGTTTGAACAATATGTAGGTTTTGAGCCCGTAATATTCTAACTCTAACTCTAATTTAAAATTGGCTGCCATACATTCTGTTTCCGTAATAACCTATCTCTAATTTTAAACCTGCTGGTATATAGAGTCTTAAAGTTTTAGCACGACGCGCTAAAGACTCTTTGGACATAACTTTTTTCTTCTATACTCATTATACTCAAGAATAAGTAGAAATTAAGTAGGCCTTATCTTAGATCTGAAATGACAAATTGATATTGATGTAGAGACAAATTTCAGGAACTTGGTAATTACTTTTAGATGTGTAGCGAGATAAGACAGTTTTGCGAAGAGAAAGCGGTCAAATACAAACTCATATAAAATGATAAGAAATTAAATTCGGCCTTAATTATTTTTTGATATTCGTTTGTTTCTGCTAAATCTTCAATAAAGTGATTTGAAATATTAACTTAGTAATGAAGTTATTTCAAACAATCATTATGGTAATAGTTTGTTCCTATATATTTAGAAAAATATACGTATACGGGTTCAAAACAACTCAACGAAATTGCTTGGTACTAAGTGCTTTATGATGATAGGATATTTATAACAATCTTGTATAAAAATAATCACGTTTCGTCTGATGATTACGCGTCTAGCAACCTAAGAATAATTTGCTATCGTTAGCAATAATACGGAAAGCTGACTCAGAATAATTATTACAAATTAAACGCGCTTTCTCCTAACTCTACACGTATTGCATTTGGTGTAATACTGGTTTCACATACTATGTTGCATCGCTATTTAACTTAATGATTACTAGGTACCTACTACTATACAAGAAGTTTAATATAAGACTGTTCCAGTAAATTATTTTTTAAAGTTTCAAGAATTAACGTGGATGTTACGATTTGTAGAGTCGTTTTTCTTTTTGAATTAATGCTTCAAATATGCAATGTGCTTATGCGTAACGCTTCATTTTGTTTTCAAATATTTAGACAGCGCTTCGGTCTATGACTTGAGCCTTGTCTAGAACTTCATTACCCAACTACCCAACGTCTCAGGTACCTTCAGTGGGTACACAGATATAACTAAAACGCTTGTTTATCTTAGATCTTATTAGGAGACTGAAACGCGATAGCTATCGTCTTCGTATACTCGTTATACCTAAAGTCATGATAGTCAACAAGGCGACGAGCAAGATTTCTGCCGAGTAAGTAATCCTCGGTAATTTATTCGAGACATCTCCCGGCAATTATGCTGTAATATTTAGATGTGCTTTAGGGTTCCCCAGCATCAAAGGGAGGGATAAAATTATTTTGAAACATAATCTTGGGTTGATATTTTATTTGCAGCTTGGTTTAAAATTATTTTGGTGAATGTCTTTGAACTTTGATAGAATAAAATTGTAGAAATGTGCTTTTGCGTTGCTCTTGTAATTTGCTAAATTACACGCTGGTTTTAACAATTAGGTATGGATACATTAGAAACTGAATTAAAAGAAGGTCAGTCCTTTTAACAAAAATATTTAAAATTTCCTCAATCACTGTTAAAATTTTCATATCAAGCGTATCGTAAATCGTAGAGGCGTAAATCTACTCGAATTAAATTTTGATAAGCGTGTACAAAATCCAACTTTCGACTACAGAAATAAATCGAAACTGTAGGTTAGTATAAAAATGCGAGTTAAAATATGTACGAACGTACTTTTTGTGCATAAAGATCGTCTGGCCGTGTCGCGGCTGACCGACGTCGGTTGATTGTTTTTTTTTCTTTATTTACTCATCGATTGCAAACAGCCGTGCGTAGTTACGTGGAGTGAACCAGCCAGTGTTGTCCAGTGCACCTGCCGAGACAGCCGGGAATAATTTAACGCTTAATGAGTCGATGATCGCGGACAATTATATACCACTGCAACAATGATGTAACTGATGTACGCTTTATCGCTGGATTACGATTTAGATAGATGATTTTTATTTTGATTTTTGTGCAATTTGATCTAAATACCGATTTAGAGGTGCAAAGGTTTCAGGCGATAACATTGCGCTTTGCGTTTTAAACACTTTAGTTTCATAAATTTAACGAAGAAGTTTTTTTTTGTAAATACTTTAAAAAGACTTATTTAAACATAAGCACGTCATCATGTCATGATAGAGACTAATTAGATTATTTTAACAACATACAAGCACGCATGACACGCGAAGCTTCTAAGGCTGAGTCAATGCCAAAGCTTCAAGACATTACCATATGCCTTTTTAATTATACAAACTGTACTCCTCTATAATTATAATATTAGTATGAAAACTTGCCGCTCTGAATATTAACTATGACAGATATCAAGAAGAGGTAAACCGCCTCTACGGCTCTATATATGTAGAGCTCATTCAAGCTCAGTAATTTTTCATCGTAATTAAATTGTAGCAAGAAATGTGCACGTACTTCTCAGGGATCAGGGTTCAAGCTATCTCCATACCGAATTCCATTAAAATCCGTTAAGCGGTATAGCCGTAAAAACGTAGCAGATAGACAGTTACTTTCGCATTATTCTAATACAAGCTTTAATTACTCTTACGGTTCTTAATACAATATTTTTAAGTCATACGAAACCTTTTTAACAAATTATTACGAATAAACAAAAACATATACACGTAGGCACCTTTAATAAAGGGACAATAACAGTATCTATTTCTGGCCCGTGACTAATAAATTTTCATCGTTTAAGTTCGCGTGTCGAGACAGTAAGCTTATTAATAATCATCATTTACATCGTGATCTACATAGTATCACGACAAAGCTCTTTAGCGCGTCAAGTTAACGCTGATCGGTGAGTCTGCCCTTAGGAAGTGAAAGTATGCGACCGCTACGGCTGTATGTGATACCATCAGGTCTCATTACCTTCCTCACGCTTCATCTAATGAGCATCGCGACACTTCGCTACGGAACGCCCATTGTTGCACTTTGACTCACTTGAGGGTTTAATTACGTGCCCCCCTGACCTCGCTCGGGCTAACACCGATTTCATTGTGATAGGTGCTTAGTGCTCTGAACCAATCTCGCCGGTCACCGTTAGCTTGACTTAAATGCTTTCAATCGCTGTTAGCTCGCGTTTATTTTTTGTTTTATTAGGAAAGCTAGCGGAGTTAAGGTTCTGTTGAAATGTGAGAGGTCAGTAACCGGAACATGCAACTGAATCGAATATAATCAATGTTTGAATCATTGCGGGATTTTTATGGTGGACCTAGCTAGCGGTAAGAAGAAGTTATGGAATGGCTACTTCAAAATGACACAGAAAGCTATTGTCCATCATTTCGATGTTTAAGTACCTAAAAGCTGCCATCTTTATTCATGTACCGCGCATGTTCATGAATACCTAGCACGGACGTTTCGTACTTCCTTCATAAAAAATCTATTTTCAGGCTCGTGTTGACCGACACTGCATGCAAGCGCATGACGACTGCCATGTTATATTTATGTATGCTTGACCGCAGATCATACCGAACGTTAAGCGAATTCATATTTCACTTATTTCCCTGGTTAGTTTGCTTCCGGTATCGAAGTATAAATAAATTAATAAATGGTTAAATGCTTTTGCTTATCGACTGTAGCGTGTAAAATTGTATAAAGAATGCATCGTTAATTTGCAGAGAGTTATATCAGGTCAGCAAAGTGAACGAATAAACCAAACAGCGTCTTTGCTCTATATTTACCTAATAAAAAGAAAAACGAGTACGTAGAAGAAACATTTTAAGAATATACATTGTGTGATCTAAAAAGATGTATGATGCTTTTATGGTGTCAGTTATATAAACGTTTTACAATAAACCTTATTTTAAACGTTACTTCATTCTTAGTGAAAGCAAACAGTGTTTTTTATTACTAGTTAAATACCTTTACATAGGTATTTTATATTTAGTTCTAAGCCGCCTGCATGCCTTCTTTAATTAGAGACCGTTGTTCTGATAATTATGTATTGTAAGTCGAGTAGTTTACAGCTCACTGACACAAAATGCCTAGGTATACAAACTCTTTCGTGGGCAGTTACCTCGGCATAACGTTTACGTGTAACGAATCGATTTAAAAACGCTTCAATAACATAACATTGTTAGTTTTAATGAGGTATGTGTTATTTTATTGGCTGTGCGATTAAAATAAACGGCAGAGTTATTGGTACTAAGGATTTATCGGTTTTTCGAAATAATTGACGGTAATTGATAACAAATATTTAAATTTACACATACCGATTGATTGTTGGCACGTGTATACTAATTGCTGGCACCACACGCAGACAATTTCTTAAGATAATTAAAATGTAAAAAGTGCCTCGCCGCTGTGGGCGTTATTGGCGTTATTCATGAGTGAATTTCTTCGCTCTTGGATTTGAAATGAGGCCAATTATGACGTACAATAAGGTTTTAAATTAACTATTTAATGCCTATTACGTTTTGCTCTCGGTTCTACTCGGGTGCGTAAAGTAAATTGGTAAGTTTTTTTTCTGTTCGACCATCCCGATGATAAAGTGGAAAATAATTGCTTCCTTTAATTGCGATGTGAATTCTTTCGTATTTAAATCTTTAAAATAAGCTATATTGAACTTTTTGTGTACAAGGTTCAAGTTAATTATTAAAATCATATTATCTCTAAGCGAAATACTCTTCATTATGACAATTTTCATATTTTTAGTTGGAATTGTTGTCGGATACATCTATTTGCACGAATCTTATATAAAAACCACGGACGGAATGTCTTTATTTATTAACAGAAAATGCGCAAACCAAACTTCACTTCCGTAATTTGGTACCTAGTTGTTGAAAGTTGAATCGCGTTCAAATACAAAGAAAATTACGGACATAAAAATACATCTTTCACTATACATATAGGGCAGTATTCAATAGTGTATTTAATTAAAGTATCAAGCCTTTGTAACTACTGGCCATAAAACTATAAGGTCCAATAAACTATACGGCCTCATACGTTGTGTGATGGGTCCCCCTACTTGGTCTCACAATCGATTTATAAAGTGCAATAGTGCGTGAACAAAAAACTGCCTGCAGACATCGTTTACGTAACAACATATAACAACATGCGGTTTATTACTTAAGGGGAAAGTTTGTAACATTCAAGTAGGTTATAAAAATAAGCCATATAATCGTATGCAGTTGCGAGATTTATATCCATGCCATGGCTAGGGAATGAAAGGGAATATAGATTGTATCAGCTGTTTAATGCCAAGTTGGGAACGGGTTGCGGAATACAGTGCGATAGGAGGGCGATCGGCTTGCAATGTGTATACTTAATGCGCGTAATTTCATAAACAAAGTATACTATGTTGACTTAGAGAAGAATAACAATCGATAAATTGCGAGTATCGAACGAATGAAGTCACGATTGAAATTTCTGTTTAATTGTCATCACACGCTGTCCACTACACTTTTGCTTTTCAAGTCAGAAAAGTTTTCTTCTTAACCCAAAATTAAGTTGATCCAATATATTAAAAAAAAGTATTCTGTTGCATCTTTTTATACGTGTTAATAGGTTGGAATATAATGTAAATATATTTCTGGAAAATAAGTGGGTACATATTTACGTTATGTCTAGGTATGTAACAATGCATTCAGCGTAGTGAACCCTATATACTTTTGAATGTTTAGCAACCAATCATATACTTTTGATTTGATATTTAGCTTTTATTGTATAACAAATAAAATCGAACCTCGACGAGTCGACGCATAAACAACCAACATGTATTGTCCACGGTATACTTATGTTTTAAATACCTTTCAATAAAGGGAGCGTTGTAAGTAGTTTGTACTGTCGACACTAAGGCAGTGGGAAATGGATTACTGTTCTAGTGCCCGCACTAGTTTGCTAGATCGATGGTGTAGTTACCGGTACCTTATGCTAGCGTATATCCTAACTGTTCGGTTAAAATACTTTTGAAGTAAACCTTCTTTGGACAGTCCGCTACGGCACTATGGTGTCACGCCTCTGTATCATCCGGAATTTAAATATTTTTGATTTTGTCACAAGATAGATTATGTATAAAAATATCAATTAATAAAAAAAAAAGTGATCAATCGTGCACATGCACTCTTCTTCGGCATACTCTGGTAAATAAAGGTTACGGCTTTTGCTGATTGAGATGCATAATTTTATTACAACGCCCAGTAAGTAACGATGTCTTTTATCCGGTGATGCTGATAACGTTCAATTTCACTACGGATGCGGATTTCCTGTAAATGCACTAAATTACTTTTATCCGTCTTGAGTCTTATTATAAGACTTAATCGTTCTTAGGCCTTTCGTACACGGGTCAGTAGAGGCAGGGGACTGTCGCTATACAAACCTATGCTTCGTAGCTAAATGGGAAAACTAATCTCTTTGGGTCTCTCAGACATTGCGATGCTCTTGACGACCTCCGTGGTCGAGTGGCGGCAGCCCTGAGGTTCGAACCCCGTTTGGGACAATGTAAAAATTCACATTTCTACATCGTCTCGGGTCTGGGTAACTTCGTTGTATCTGAATTCCATAGCACAAGTGCTTTAGCAACTTACTTTGGGTTCAGAACAATGTATGATGTTGTCCGCATTTTTATTATTTCAAATCAAAAATCTAGCTGCTGATTTCTATGATCACTTCAAATCAAATCAAATCAACTTCCCAAATAGTTTATATCTATAACAAACGTGTTACAACATCAGTAAACAATAGTATTGTGTTCTATTGTCAATGATTGTCACAGTCCGCGTGGGTTTGACTAATGAACCATGTCGGGGGCTTAGCCATAAGCTGGTACTGCGTACCCATTTTTGTTAACCGAACACCTACTACGAATTCTCGAAATTGCGTTATTGCCATTGCGGAAGGGAGATGCCGCTACGTGCAGATTATAGTGCTGTCTCGCTTCTACAACGGAATGGACCTTTTCTCAGAGTTGATTGAAGGTACTGTTCCTACGTCAGGGTCATGATTTATTGTGTTACGGATGTTGCTATCAAAGTATGTTATATATAGGATATTATTATTATATTTGTCACTGCAGAGCTGTTGGCTTATTTTCTTCTACATATATTCCTATTAATCATTTGAGGGTAGGGATGTGTGTTTTCTTTACGTTATGTAGTATGCTCTGCTGAACCATTTAAAGTTAGGAATTTCCTCTTTACAGGGACAAAAAAAGAACGTTGAAGTATCTATATAGAATTTGTTTTGTTAATTTTAAAGGGTGTCTCAAACTGTTACGTTCCATTTTGATGTGGTTACTCAGACAAAGAAAACATAAATGGCATCTTAGTAGACCCTTGCATACTGACGCAATTGAGCTCCAGAGTGCAAATAGAAAACTGAACTGGTTCGAACCCAGTAAATACCAGGGTGACCTTTCAATGTCCTATGTACTCTCCTAATCTATCTCAGATACAAATGACTAATTAATTAATCGGTGTTCGATAGACTTATCTTTATTGGGAAACTAATTACGTAATTTTGGTCACCATTGTATGCTAAGGACTAGTAAGTCCTACTTGTATTTATAGGAGCTGAAAATATGACGTGATATATAAAAAATAACACTAAAGAAAAATCAAACCTAATCATAAAAAAATGCAAATTTTATTCAAAATAATTTATTGTTGTCATTTGTTTTATTTATACAGTGTCGGTCATATTTTAACTAAGCTTATCAAAGAATAAAAATCAACGAAAAACAAAAACAAATCTCTTAATAACACACCTCCACCAAAAGTTGCGCGACCTCAATCTAGGTCCGCGTAACGTCCGCATAACGCACGCGTTTACGTTAACACGCCTATGGACTTGATATTGAAGTAAGAACAATAACCTCCCACGGAAGTAGAGCCTCGCAATACGTAGGCGGCTGATGGACTCTGCGTTCTACTATCGTTCATTCATAACTGAGATGTAAGCGGTACTAGATCAACACGCCTACTATGAATAAAAGTAGACCAGTTGCGATTGTGGAAGCGAGACGCACCTATACGCTGTGTAGCTTGCTATCTCCCTCCCTCATATGCTAGAGTCCTACTTTGAGTTTTCGTGATGGGCCCCTCAAACAGTTACTGTTATTGTGTTATAATAACTGTTATTACTATCTTATTCATTGTATGGTAATGTTACAAATTATTCTATTAAGTATGTGTTGTTTGTAACTAGTTCATATGAAGTAAATGGGTTTAATTTCCATTAGATCGTTGACAAATTTAGGAAATATCAGGAAATGAGACTATACAATTGAAGTGTTTTATAATTATAAATATTGGTTCACCAACTGTTGGTAATATATGAATAATATTTTCAAAAGGAACTCATTATACCATTATTAGATGATTAGTTTAAGTCTTCAAATCTCCTTTTTCTCCACCTCTTTGGCTGTGAAGAAAATTCATTTCGACTAACATTTTTCAGAAGAGGCTAGATAACTTCTTTGCGAAGTTTAATCTTGGAAAAGATAGAACTTGCTATCAACAAGTAAAGATGTGACATTCTATTATCTCTACGGCGGCTGTGGAAGTTGTTTTCAAATAGAAAATGTTCGCTGCTCAACTCTTTCAAATTCAATATCCATCGAATATTGTGTAGGAACGTCTCGAATACTGCATATTTTGTTTTAGAAGCAAGATTATAATACAGAGCAGTTTTAAGTAAAAAAGTTTTACTGAGTTAAAAACAGTAAATATTTAATAGGAACCTCAACCTCCTTTAAAACGCTTACTGTTACGAATCAGATTCACACTTGAACAGTTTTATTGCATTAACAATTTAATATTATTATTGCCAATGGTCACCTTTCTTAACAAAAAAATATTATTTAAGTAATTAATTTTAAATTTAACGCATAATGTTTACAATCTATATGATCTTGAATCAATAAATACTTAATTAGACCACCAGCTCCTAATACGAAATTATATTCAAGCTTAAAATGTAATTTCATAAATAACAGAAAAACAGAATGCATTTTAATGAAGCTTCAAAAGCAGCTGTTTTACAAGTAATAAAATACGCGAAGGTGCGAGACCAGCGGAAACAAAAAACAAACGAAAGTGCGAGACTCAGTAATATTGAACTTCACAATTATTTAGTGTTATGCAAATTCCAAAATAGCAACGAGTAATGTGTATACTGTATACTTGTAAACACATAATGCAAGCTCGACAAACTACGTTGAATGTCGGAATAAATTACAATAAATATTTAACTTGACAATGAAACTTAACCGAGAGAACCTAACATCGGTATGGGAAACTGCAGTATCTAGGAAACCATATATCTTGGTACATCGTAAACAATCGGGTGCGTTCGTACAGCGAGAGAGAGATGCCTATATAATTGGAATTTCCGAAAATGGAATGTTTAAGTCTGTTCGAGGATAATTATCGGTTGGCAGTCTTGACAGGTATGCGTTATTGATTTGTTTAAACATTTTAGTCTGTCTATACATTTATTTAAGTTTTTGTAAGTTCCTTTGGTTGTGGAAATACATTGATTTATAATGCATCAATAAAAAACATGAAACTTTTTCCCAACATAAGGTAAGTTTTAAGTTCCTTAATTGAACGTTCTTGAGTAAAATTAACAATACATGCAATAAAAATAATATGGTAAAAATTGCTATAAAAAACGTAATAATAATCTCAATTTATTGTTATGAAGCTTAAAGATCTGATAATACGGGTACCAACACGCCTTAAAAACATTTAACAATAAAATGTTATAGCGTGACGAGAGTATTTCAAAACTTGATTTTATTAAACTGTAAAAGTTAAATAGCCGTCGCCATGGCAACGTTTGCTTAGCGGGTAACTATGAACATAACATCTGTATCCACATTCTAAACTAAAAGTAGGTGAGGCGTCACTTACGAGAATTCTTTGTAATTGTTAGACAGTTTGATGACGTGTATGAATAACTAGCTTTGGTCGGGGCTTAGATGATAAGTATTGTAGCAAAATTATTAACGGAATTGACGAAATTATATTTTGAATTTTACACGCTTTATTCGACAGCTTTGCCGATATTCATGTTGTTTGTGTTTGTACCTGCATAATTTAGCCAAATGTTATCAAAAACATTCCGGGTGTTTAATCCTGACGAGAGTACCTAACAAAAATGGGTGCTCACATTCCCAAACTATCATTACCTTATAACATAAGTGTCTATTAGTACAAAAAAAATAAGTATGTGAGTTACAAGGAAGAAACCTTTGTCCAGCTCTCGACCATGATACTCGTAACTTGGTTTATATTATTTGGTGTGAACATTACACGAATCTGAAGTACCAAGTCTATACTCAAGCATATACCATTGTAAAGTTGTCCTTGTATCTCATATACTTGGGATTTATGCAAAGCCGTTAGCCATGCAAATTAATCCCGGGTATCGTCGATCACTGACAGATGTTGATTCGAGTGCGTTTGAATAATAGCTTGTGTGTCACGACAGTTCTCCTGCTGTTTGCCGGCGGCGTATTGTCAAATATCCATTTGATGGATACGCCCGTATTACAATCGAATCTATCAGGAACTGTGCTGTACCTGGTTCATTCAATGTTCGTGGACCGATTACAGTGGCATCAATCAGCTTGTTGTTTGTCATTGATGTAGATGTTTAGGGTTTACATGTATTGTAACCTTTTCATAGAAGTTGTAAATTGTAATACTTCAGAGCCCATAGTAATATTTGTGAGGTCTAACGCTAATAGAATCGCTTCGATTTATTGAACTAACAAATCCAAGAAAAAGTAATGTCACTTGTCAAAACTGAGGATTTTTTTCCAGCCATGATGAACCAAAGCGTCTCTTTTATGTAAAAAGAAGGAAATAATTTACAAAATTTACGTTATACAATTTTGAATTCTGCTGAAAGTTTTTGCCCACATTGAATTTAGACTAGGTGATCTGGTCACCTAGTCTAAATTCTTAGTTCGCAATAGCGATCTTCTTTACTACAGCGTATATCTCAAGACAAATATGGCGTCATAAATCTATGACCGACGTCAAGGCTATAATCTAAAAACGTTTTGTTTGTCTATATTAAGTATGAACTATTTGATCTACGCACAAAAAATATACGAAAATGAACGGCCACAGGTTGCTAATTGAATTAGGATGTATCTAATGTGTATTTTCATATTTAGCACGAGTTTTAAAGAATTGTGTTGTGTGTAAACACAGCACAATGGATTTCGTTCAGCTTCGACGTAGGAATTTCGGAAGTCAATGACTCTTGTGAATGTTTTTCGCTCAAGCGTTTTGAGCATAGCTAATTAGGCACCTTTTTACATTATAATAATACATTTGTATTAAGATTGTTACTTATTAGATAGTCACCTGATATATGCAGTTAGATATATGAAATCAAATAAAATACCTATCTTCTAGTCTCATGTCAAGTCACTAACAGTGACATGTATGTATCGACAAAGTCAGTCTCTCTTAACAAACACTGCAGCGATTCGTTTCCCTCCGAAGAGTTACAACTCATGCGGGCTGATAACGTTCACTACAAAGCCACAAAGGTATCATTTATAGGGTTCCGTAACCAATGGGTAAAAATTGAGCCACCACTGAGACACCGCGTGCCGCTGTTTGTCCGTTTTCTATCACCAGTATGTACATCAAGAATCATGAGAGCTTGGTACCTGAAATTTTCATAAATTATGTATTTTTATAAAACAAAACTTTGTATGCTATCGTAACTCGGTTATATAAAGCGTCAAGTACGGGTCAGGCTCGCGACAATTAGGGTTCCATACAAATAGGGCATTTATTTATGAAAATTTGTTGCCGCTAAAATAAAGATTGAGGATAAGCAACGATTGTTAAGCTCATGAATTTGATGGTGACTAACTTTGCCCTATTTGTACGGATCTCTTATTGTCGCGAGCCTGACTCTTACTTGACGTTTTATATTCCCGAGTTACGATAACATATAAAGTTTGTTTTATATATGCTTTGAGATTCAGAGGTTTTCTTGCGGCGTAGTTAGCGTACATTTTTTATCTCAAATAGCGTTGTGGTACTGCGCCGCGAATGATCGTTATATACTCGTCATTTGGTTGTATTTGACATATAATTACTTCGTAGTAGTTACTATTTTCCGGCCATTCAAGGTCACCGACACTATTATATGGAACCTCCTTACTTCCTAATGATCGTAATATACAAATAGATATATTAAGTAAATGTTATTCCAGTCGTAGTTTGGTTTTCTAAATTACTTCTACCTGAAGAAGTGCAACATAACTATGTTTTTTTGTTTATTTTGTAACTTAATGCTGTTCTGCACTTAGCGTCAAACTTACATTTTCACGGAGTGCTACCCAAATAGGCAAAAGCGCATTAAAGCGTACGTATTTCACCTTTGACAAGTTAAGAATACAAATAATATACAAGTACAAGCTGTAGCGTGAAAAATGATAAATATTGTTGAGATTAGTTTATCAAAACAAACAAAAATGCATTTTCTTTTCTAATTGAAAAAAGTTCCATTAATTATCTAGAAAAAAAGTCAAATAATCAGAAAAATTGATAAGCTTCATAACATGGCTGTTTCTGTTATCAAAGCGAGACAACGCTACGCATTGTAGGGCGCCGTCTCTCTTTCACAAGGACATAGGATACTGTCATCAGGATTCCTGAGTCAAGTGCTAGTAGTATAGGCACATAATAGGGAATCATAGGGAAGGAAGTTAACGTGACCCCTCTTTTACCCTAGTATCAAATATAAAGACATTATTAGGTTTTCGTTCAGATGTCAAGGGTCAAGAGTGGGGTACAGACAGACAGATTATGCGACTGAACTTGTGCGGCTTCTGTACGGCTTCGTAACTCTGTGGATACAAACTAGGATTTAGTTCATAATGATATTACTTAGAAGTTTTCTTTACGTATTGTGGTTACATGGTTAGCTTATGAGGTGCATCGGTAATAAAATACTCGTCAAAAGTTAAGGTAAAGTATAAGGGTCGCTTCCCACTGAAAGAGAAACATCGCAGCGGTTGTAAGAGCAGAGACTGCAAGGCACTGCGAGTTGCTCCTTTGTCTTTAAATGATTGTGAACTTTTACTCAAGTGGATACGATTCAAATTTATTTGTAATAATATATACCCTAAAGTATCACAAAAGTATTTAATAAATACAAAATATTTAATGTTTTTGCTGTTATTTACTTAACTGCACAAATGTATTTTTTTGCCTTGATTCGATTTTTACATTCTGCTTTTGAACATTTCGGAATAACCATCAACTCTAAAAAAACTAGAAACAATATCACATTTTCGAATACGGTGAGTGAATAAGTCGTTACGACATTCCTTTAAGAGTCTTGTCACCGTAACATATCTAAGTGGCGTTTTATTACATTGCTACAGATTACTACAAACTAAGTGACCAATAAAAATACATTTATACGGCTTTTAAGCTTTAAGCGAGCTTGCAATATCATAAAAAGGGCAGATTCACTTTTAAGTAATTCGTTTCGGTCAATAATTTTCATATTATATCTGACAAACTGTCGTTTATCTCATTACCATTAATTTTCGTTCTTAGAGCTTGGACTCGGTTTTTAGAAGAAGATAAAACAAAGAGTATTAAATTAATAGGGATTAATTACTCTTCGTATGTATGCATGAAGTGTTTACATAGTTTTTTTTAAATATCAGATTGATACAGACTGCATGAATTGCCGGCTGTGCCGACCTGTCGCAGGTTCGGTCCCTGCGAAGATGAAGCGTTTGTGTGATCCACGAATTTTTGACCTGATTTTAGTTGTCTTTGTGCATGTGACTCGAATATTTGTGAAAAATCCGTGACAAAAGTATTAATTTCCTTAGTTGGGGAGAGGTTCGTAAACGGTCAGTGATAACCCTCCAAAATCTTTATCTTAAATTTGACTGGTTGCTTTCCTCAATATCTTTCCTGATTTACGACTTTTTCTCGAAAAGCAAGTTATTGCTGTTATTGCAAAAGACTAAATTTATTCAATAACCATTAATCTATTCAATCAGCTAACAAAGCTAGTCCTTATGTGTAATAATTCCTACTTAAGCATGTCATTCAAAGAAGTCTTTATTCAAACCTTTACAGCTATTTGCGCAAACATTGAGAACTTTAAGTACCTGACCTATATGCAATAGTGCGTATTGAGCCGTACTTGTCTACCAATAACTTACACATTTATTTGTGTGCTTGGCTATAAATTATGACAGCTAAGTAAATCCGTAGGGCACGCGAGCCAGCCATCGTTCACGTATGGAATAAAGAGGCAGTGCTATAGCAATTTGTCAGATACGTGAGAGCACGCACAATCAATTTGCCGGCACGCGCCAGCTCTCATAATAAAATGCTCGAATGAGAACCATGTTTTCATCATAGTATCATAGTATAGTACTAATACTGGATACTGTTACTTCATTTTGCTTGGGTTATATGCAAAAATCGTTTCTTGGCGCCGTATAACTTGGGGTCTAGTGTTGTATTGATATCGATCAATTTCATTTAGTCCGATTTGATTGCGATTGCGTTTTGTTTCCTTGTTCCAATTATAGTTGTCGGCTTAATATGTACTGGTTGTAATGTTTGAAATATTAGTTTTTAGGATTATTGATTTATTAAAATGTTTCAAGTTCCAACACAAAATTGTTGACGCTTGGTCCAAAACTTCGTTTATCTACATGTTGTTTTTGTTTTCTTAAGTTAATGGGTATTTGTTCAAAAAGCAGTGATGGTATATTTTTAAAGTAAATGCACTATTCAATTTAAATAGCAAACCCGTTACTAAGTACCACTCAACCTAAAAGTAGACCAAGCAATAATTCGAAGTCATAAAAACAGCACATACTGTTAAACCCACATTTAATACAATCAGACTTCCGTATCACAAGTATGAGGAAAAGAGAAATGTGCCATGATATATAGAATGGATTGAACCCAGTATAGGATGTCGCATCCGAATAGATCAAAGTGAAATTGAGGGCGCGCGGAGGCGTTTCCGCGCTGTCTTATATTTCCTCTGCGAAGATAAATTTCCATTCAAAGGCCTTCTTCAACGTTTATACGTATAATGCATTAAGTTAACCGTGTATGGGTAATGTGTTGGTAATGCTGAATAATTATCGCTGATAGGAGAGCGATTGGTTGTGTTTTGTTTTGGTATCGTAATTTTTTTAGCAACTAGCAAAGGGGTTTCTTTGCCAACCTTATGTCGTTTATTATTTATTTTTGTGAGTTATCGGATTATCTATGCATTAATGGGATGTTAATATAACATTTATAACGTTACCTAGTTCCATTTTGATACATTTCTCATAAACAAATTCTCACACATTTGACTTGCTTATTTATTCAAAAATACTAAATTAATTAAAGAATGAAAATCGTTTGTCGAACACCTACTATTTTTGCTTTAGAAAATATTGCTGTATCACCGAACAAATTATTCACTACCATAACGTTACAAAGTCAAGTTCATTACGTAAAACCGAGTTTAAATTAACAGTTACGAGCGCTGTTATTAACAAACGTTACTCCATAGGCTTATTGTTTGCAGAAGAATTGAAAACGTGAGGTGACAGTACAATGGAATGGTTTACGAAAGACTGAGTTACTTCTGGCTTCTGCCTCGATACGGCGTTGCAATAGCAGTTTATGGCAATTTCTCTTTCGAAATGAAACTGCACGAATTCACGGGGAACGCAAAATAGGCAAGTCATTAATGTACTATGTTTAGCTGTGGTTCTATAGCTTACGTGTGCGGAGTCGATTCGTTTTTCTTTTGTCGGAGTTGTGGTGGTTTGGTGATTTTGAAGTGTGTAATTTATTATGTATATACAAAGTGTACCGGAACGTCAGTTACGTAAATTTTTGTTTGGTATTATATCTTGTTATACCTACAAAATTCTCAATGACCTGCAATTGGGGAGGAATATGTCCATTAGGTTTCACAAACAATCAATTCACATGCATAAGTCACCCAGACTCGGAACAAGCATTCGTAGACCACAAAAGTGCTTATCTCATGCGGGTTCAATACAGTGAGGTACAAGAGAAATTGTCTCTGCATTCCAGTCAATTAACTCTTCAAATCTGATCCGAATCTGTCGATAAACTACTAGAAAAAAAAACATATATCTAATACCACAAAAGAATATCGATACTTTGAATTTAAGTGACATAAAAATCAAGTAAACACGTAAGATCATATCGGGAACGTAATAAAATATTCGGTACTCCAACAGTATAACGTTACATTGCACGCGTATCTCAACAATTTAAATTAAACGTCCTCTACGTCCATTACCGACTATGTAAGTAGCATTTACTTAATGTAAGTGCCACTTAGATATCATAGTCGCCTTCGTAATGTTCCCGCCTTATTGTAGTTATCAAATACCACTAAAATTAACGTTTAATGATCACTCGAGTACTGGTCTTGTCATTAAAAATGACAGTTCTTACGATTGTAATAGTGATTGCGTTTGACTTCAAATAAAATACTCTGAGATGTTTTTACTATGTACGGAATGGTCCATAACATGAAATGATACGACAGAGGCAATAATGTTAATTTAATGTGCAATAAATATTCACTTATAAACGCTTCTCTCTGAGTACTTTCATATTAGTATACAAGGTTACAAATAAAGAAAACAATATTTAGATGAACTATCTAGTATTCGCAAACAGTAACTCAAACCTCTTTATATATACCTCTTTATATCTTATTTGTCCATTTAAATAAAACCTCATTTCACAACGTTTATCCAGATGACTTCAAGTAAAACACGACATAACGATCATTCCCACACTCGCTCTCCTGTACTGCGGATGTACATTGAGTGTAACGATTTAATAAACACAATTAATTCTAAAATAATTGTGTACACGTAAAATAGTTTCGTCGGGCGTTCACATCACAAAAGATCTGTTAGAAATCGGCTTTTCATTGGAGGTCAAAGACCCGCGTTCAGGATATGCACATAGACAAAACGTAGCGACACAAAGGCCTGGCGTATCTCCGCGCCGCTAAATACTACGCAAGTCTACGTACACTTTTTTACAGTGTCGAGTGTCGGCTTACGTGTGTAAAAACCGCAGTGTCGCGAAGTGATGGGACACGCAGTATCGATGTCGACTCCGCAAAATGTCAAGAACTATATTGACGTTCACGATCGAATGGGTTTCATTGTTACAGACACATTTTTTTGGCATTATTGTTATTGAGACAGTTTTGCCGCTATAAATGTTGTTTGAGGATAATATCTTGTTACTTTGTCATAAGTTATACGTGGGTGTAATGGTTGATGTTTTGTGGATGGAGTCTGGAACTGTATTTCATGAAAAACTAAATTACACTATGTATGATCTGATCTGTATGATCTTTAATCTAAACTTCTTTACCATAACATGGCAATCACTTGATTTAATAAAGTAGATGTCTTCTAAATATACCGTACACATGTTCTTCTAACTCAGTCTATTATCCGGGTACAAGTTTAAACACAAGTTATATTACGATTCTGAACAATGAAATGACTTACAATTAAGAAAATGTTATTCATTATTGTAACTTTGTCTCGTTACAAAGGATATTATTTTATACTACACTAACTTTGAGGCTATCAACAGTTTCAACCAACTCAGTTAACGAGGGAGTGAATTTAAACAAGAACTTTAAACAAAGTTTAATAGCGAGATTAACCACACATCACAACAATACGTTCCCGTAATAACTTCGTGACTCCAATTAATGAAGAATACTGTTGACGATTGCATGACGAAGTTGTCATTTCTCAACTGGCTCACTCTAGCAACTCGAACTTCGATAACATACTTATTTCTTCGGCTTTTTTAGGTTTAAAGGAGCTACGCAGTTAAAGAATAGACATAAATATCATAACCGAAGTGGACGAAGACACTGGCTCCTGTAACACAGGCTTTACGCCTTTGAAGAGGCAGGGTTACATTTATGATGGTCAGAATATTTGTCAATAAAAACTTGTAATTTTATTTAAATTTTAGATTGTTTTCAGATAGTTATCACTCTTACTTACTAGTACTTACCCTCTATGAGGCATTGTCTGCCATGTTTACTTGTTTGTTTTTGCCTTGGGATCGGCTTTTGATCCAAAATTGATTGATGACATGACTATCTTTAGCATAATCAACTAAAATACCCAGCGTGTATGAGATTATTAGTTTAATCACCGTGATAATACAAGTCATTGTTCAACAGTTTGTAAAATTATGTGGTTAGGGATGCGTCAGGAGTGCTAGAGCGTGATCAATGGATATATGATCCTTAACTTCCTTGATAGAGACCACGTTTATCAACTTTTATAGCCCGTCAAATACTTAACAGGATCTATGAAGATATTTTTATACACGAAGATAATAAGCTTATTATTATTAATTTAAAAGAGTGTGACTCGATGTGCAGTTTTCTCGATATATTTTGATTTCGGGTTTAGAAAAGAAAAACTTTATTCTCATTAAGAATTACATAAATTCACTTACATGAGAACATAACTTTATCACTACAAAATATTTTATAATGAGCAGCGTGCACTACAATATAACAGAACTACAAAAATCCTAACAAGACGCACAAAATAACAGAGATTTATTTGATTTATTCTTTATATTCGAACAACTCTACCTTAAAAAAATTGGCAAAGATCATCAAGCTTATGTTAAGATAAATTCTACTTGTACAAGCGAAGCTACAAGCAAAAAGTCACATTTATATAATTACGTAAAAACATTCGTGTGCATACGCTATTGAGTTAGTATCATGTATTATGTTATTAAATTGTTATGGTCGACCTGCGAAGCATTATAGCTAAAAAACAATAAAACTGGCTAAACCGTGACCAAGCGTAGCAAAAACAAAAATGCGTTCAAGGCGAGAAAGACGCAATGAAATCAATCATTTTGATGATCGACACGCCATTTGAGAGACAAATAGATACATTTTTTGCACCGGCCATTATAGTAATTATAAGCTCTACACGCGAATATATAAATAGTCCGGTCTGGAGAATTGTTTTACGTAAAAAGGTGAAGCAATTTAATGTTCCGAAATCACTAATCACGACTACTTAAGTTTTTTCAGCGAACTCCCACGTTTAACTTTTGTAAGTACCAATTGTGCGTGGATCAAAGTCGTTTGCCTTGATGATCCTACTTAAATTGTAATTATTGGACGAATTTAATGCAGTTTTAATACTTACGTTGGTGTTGCAAACCGCAGCGCAAGTAACCCGATCGGCAGCGGGTTCCGTTGAAAGAGACACTGGCCATCGATCCAGTGGCCTCCATACCTACCTGCCGTTGCCAGTTTTCCTTCATTACAACTTTTTGTACGTATTGACAGATCATGTTTTACTTTTAAAAAGATTTATGGTTTTGCAATGAAAGTAATTTGATACTATGTTATTTAATTCATGTCAACTGTTTAATTTAGCGGTAATTTGATTCGTTGCTTTTGTCATTAAACCGATCATTGATGATTTTGATTGGAAATTAATTTGTAATTACTTTATTTAAAATTGCTATAACAGTTTTATTTCTAGACGAGTACGCTTCATATTGGAAGGCAAGGCCAATGGTCAAATCAAATGTTTTAAATTAACAGTTACACAATTCACCAATACTGTCTTCTTATGTAAAATTACACTAATAACAGTACCTATAGCAGTCCAACAATTTTCCAGATCGTTCTTAGGTTTCGCATTTTCGAGGTGTACAATAACATTAGCTGATTGTATCTTACCATTATTTATACGTTTGTAACGGCAATGCCCGAGATAAATGGGAACAAAACGTGTGACGCGGATAAACTGAGGATCCGGTCTATTGTTCTACGAGAGACAAGTGATACATTTGTGGACATATCTCGCCCATCCCGACCTCATTAACACCTTCCGATCCGATTGTACGAATTTGATATCTCTGTTAGTTTCTTCTGTATTATCAGAAGTTATTAAATTTCCCGCTGATGTATCGTCTATAGATTTACATACGTACTGGATATGCTAAAATATAGTGTAGGGGAAAAATAAATTTAAAATTGAAAAGATTGATGTTAAGCTTCTTAAAATAGGTTAAATGAATATTGGAGGAAAAAAGGATCACGCACAAAGATTTCTAAAGCAACAGTTTACAGAAGAATGTAAGAACGTTCTTTATTTTCCAGGAAGTTTAATAGCAAAGAGGATTCACTTAGTCTGATTAAAAATAAGAACGAATTCTAAGTAAAGGGTTTTTTTTATCTAATTTTTGGATACCTATAGTAAATCCTTCATGGTAGAACAAAATTATCGAGTAAAGTCAAAATGTTCCCATCGGTTAGTGTGTGGGTACCGAAGTCCGGAACCAAGGGGATCTTGTTATATCGCCGGTCAGCTAAACAGAATGATAGAGTGACTAATGGGAGCTGTCAGGGTGTGGTGACGTCAGTCATTTATGACAGTTCATGCCGAGCTACAGAGCCTGCGTGTGTGACCACTTGAACGGTGTTAGCAATATGTTGCGTTGTGTTTGAAACATAATTGTAATAATGGTTATGTTTCGTTTATGAGATTTTATTTTAGGAATTAGCCATAATAGCCATCATTGTGAACAAATAAATAAGTGCCTTGAAGATTCTCTTTCAAGAAGACAAAAATACATTTTCCTACATTAGATTTGTTTTCTGTCCTTACTTTAAAGAGCTGAATGTTGAATCATTAATTTCTAAATGACCAGTCACACTGGAGACATAAACTCCTATTATTAACGATTCAATTATAATATAATGTCTTCATAATACGTGAGGTTTTCTTAATGCCGTCGCGTCCCACGCTGTTTTCAGTTGAATGGTCTCTACTCGGTCAAGGCTCAAAGGCTAAGTCGTATACTAGCATCAAATGTCGTGTTTAGTTCGAATACTAAGCCTAACTAGATACCGGCAGACGCACCTAGGTTTTAGGCGTGGATTAAAGCTAAGTGTACACTGGGCTAATCCTGAACTACATATAATTTAGGTGAATGTGAAGATGATTGACCGAGATAGATACAATACATTACCACAATACTGGAATCCTAACGAGACGCTCTTAGATGTTTCAATACACATAAAGCTTAAAATTGACATCGATATCACCAAAATTACGGAAACTGACAACTGAAAACTGTGACTTCACGCATAGTGAGCGATTGCCTGGATTTTTAGCTCATTGCTTTTTCTTTAAGGTGTGTTTACCAGATTATGAACTATATTATATGACAGTATGAATAGCACATAATTACCTACATCATATTATTTGGGAGCTTTTTCCACTCTTTAGATACTGTACAGTTTCTTTCAGAGCCGCGTCTGAAGACATTTTGTAAACAATAAAAACTGCTGTAGACAATTAATCTTAAGATCAAAGAGTTTTTGGATTGCAAAAAGATCTCCCTACAGTCTGGTAGATGCATTTATCAGTTGTAAAATAGTGTCACCGTGTACAGGTAGTTTTACTTGATGACCTGCATCTATGGTTTTAATAAACACCGCTCCCATGTTTCCGGAACAAGCGTGACATTTGGTTCTGCATAATCAGTGGACGAAGTAGAATATCTTTTAATTGACATTTGATGAACAGTCTCATAGATATTAAGTTATGGGAGCTAAAATGCTGCCTGCCGCTGTTTTGTCTCTTTGGGCTTCTGTTCTGCATTTACATATTTCGTCATTGCCCGGCCATTCCCTTAAACCGTTACTGGTAGCACTTTTACAATGAAGCCATTGTAAAATAAATTAATTAATCAGTATAACTGTGTGAAATAGTTACAGATCTCCCTTATACATTCTTAATTAGCGTTGTTATGCAAGTAAATTACTTTCACCGTTTTATGGGACGGCATTACGTGTGAAATGAAAAAATAAATTGTGGCTATTGTTACGTCATCATTACGGTTAATAATACATACTTCTGCAGCAGTCGACGGATTTGATATTAGTTTTTAGATAACTTAATGAAACAGTTCACTATGTATAATCACTGTAATTCGAAAGAAAATAATATTTATAATCGCACTTTTATAAAGATTACGATAACGAAGACGAAATTTCAGCGGAATATTAACCATAGTTAATGCAATTTGCAGCTAGCGTGTTAGTGTCAAACTCAGCGCTAACATGATGCAAAGTTCACCGAAATTCATTTACATTGCAAGCGTTCACTTCACCAAACTAGATATTTTGTGAGGAACATGTGACATAAATTGTATATTAAGCATCTATTAACAATTATTGTTGAATCGTTAATGAAATTTTAATTATAAATTATCTGGTTTAAGGTATAATTTCGAATGCAGCTAAGTAATAAACGTCGATCACAAGCGCACGCACACAGGGCCTCACAAAGGGCTCTTCATGAAGTCTTCGCGTGCCTGTAATTTGGCTGTTGACAGATTTACAAGCTCCATCTCTCAAGCCGAAGTCGAACGTATCGAATGCGGTTGCCGTCACACGAATAAAGTTACTGGATGGGCTTCAGATTTTACGAGAAACGTGACCATCGATTCTATCGAGTATCGAGACTCGGTGCCAACGTAGATCGTGTTGATAAAACACACATAAATTACTCGATAATCAACGATTTAAATCAAAATATTAGGATAATCGAGACCAATGATATTCATCAGCCATTAATGCGTATAATTGAATAATTTATTTTTTAAATTAATATATATTATCTATTTCTGATCATTCGATTTATAAATGTTAATCGAAATTTATACATGGATACTACGATTGAATTCTTAAGACCGAATTCTATGTAATAAACTTGTCTGATAATTTATCAAATACACGCACTACTGGGATCGTATTTAAATTTGAAAGTCAACAGGTTTTGATACACAGTATATTAGAGTTTACACGGTAGAGGTTTAACGTTTTGACAAAAACAAATGAGCTCTTTTCCCTTCTAATGACTTAGTTTTGGATTCAATTTGCATTTAGAGCTGGCGCGCATCAGTTCTATATTCAGAAGTGTACCATGTATTACGAGTTCAAATCGATATCTCGGCGAACTCGTCAATCGTTAGTCGACACTTATTACGAGGCGAGGCGCGCCTATCGTGCAGACAACGATCGATTGCTGCTTAATTATGTGTCGATTGCACACCTACCGATTGATACGCATTGATCATCAGTACCAACCTGAATTCATTGTAATGTTCGTTAATACACGAACAGACTGCAAACGTATAATTTAATAGCTGCTTAGTACAATGCCTGTAGCCCTTTCTAGAGTAAGATATGTGCCTGTATGGCAAAAGTACATGACTGAAGCAATCACCGCGGATGGCAGAGATCACACGCCAGATAAATGCAGTAATGTGAAAATATTATCTAGTGTACCTCATAAAATTTCCTTTCGCAATCTCCGATGTTGCCTACTTCTTCACAAATCAGGTTTGGTTTTTATGGCGTCACCTAAGGGCATAATGTCACGATTTATTGACAGTAATTGGTGGCTAAAATAATAAATTGTATGCTACAAATTGAGTGAAATATAGGACATGTTTATGTAACTTAATTAAGCAGTTCGTGTATTATTTTGTTCAAGCTAATTATTGATGTTTTGTAATTAGCGACATGTGTTCGTTGTACCATCTAAACATCAAACATGCTGATGGATAATAATGTAATTTAGCAATGTTTTAATTAACACTCATGATTCAACAATTTACAAATGATATTTCGTAATATTAATCAGACATTAAACAAATGAACTGAGCTTAATTATTATGGAGTATCTGAACATTGATATTTTATAAGTATATGTTACAATGCTGTACAAAATTATTATTAATAAATTGCAGCTTCAAGAATTTCTAAATTATAGTGTGATTAAACGAAAATGAATAAGAAAAGAACAAAACACGATTATTTCCTTTACTCTTAGCAACAATTTCAGAAGCTGACTACCCTGTAAGGAAAACCATTGTTCCACAGATGTCGGTACACGATGATACGAACATATAAAGTACGTAATAAAATATTAAAGACAAAAGCACCTCCAGGTCTAAATTGTAATGTTTCCCTCAAAACAAGAGGCAATTTAGCTAAAATAAAGCGATAAAAGCCTTAATGTATCCATAAAACGTATTTTGATGAAACAATGCTGTATTATTCGGTTAGAAAACCGCGTAAGTGTAGTCAGCGGCTTCCGATTGAATTCCGAAGAATTGATGTTCGTAATGTATTAGAGCTGTTGCCTATTTATATTTAAGTAGTAAAGTTAATTCAATTGCTGTATACCGTTGGTCAAACCCCTACTATTCGTTTTACGGCAATTCCGCGCAGTTTTATTTTTCTCGTAAGAAAGCGTAATGAGAGCACTTGACACATTTATTAGAAAATTACTTCGTAATAAACTTTAATTGTTCATAATAGTCACAATTTAAGTGTAGCTTAACTTAATAACTATATTTTAATTTAAGGTTTTATGGTTGACGGAAATTAATGTAACGGTTTAATAGTTTGAATGCACGGATAGCCGAGTGGTTGAGGTCACCTCGCGAAACTCACTGTGCGCGACGTGTGGCGGGTTCGATCCCCGCGTAGGACACAATTATGTTCGTGTGACAAGCGAATGCTCGTCCTCAGTAAAGAGAGTGTATTTGTGCATGTGACTTGAATGTTTGAGAAACCCTCCGCGTCACATTCAAGTCCTTAGTGGAACGCACGCAGTGGGTCGCAATCTTATTTATCCTTTTTCAGTATTTTTTAATAAAAGTTAATATTTTCGTTGTATTTAAACTATGTATTTTAGCTTGGAATAAAAGTAACTTGGTGAGTTGGGCAGTTTTTTAAAGCACATACTTTGTAGGAACATCTATCCTTACTTTTTATGGTGGTTCCAAAACTATATGTACATAGTTAAACCAGTATTAAAATGCCGATCGCTATCATAGGTTTTTGTCTTCCGCATATCATCAATTAAAATGTTTACACGTGGCTAAATGACGCAAGGCGGATTCTTTGTAACCGGTTTCCACAATAGGTTTGTGGGAGAGTGAAGTTCGGGTAGCGCCACCAATTTACTCTGACCTTTCTTGACTTCTTTTACATTAAGCATTTGGTAATCGGAGCGTTTTATTACCGCTTACGAGAGGTCAGCTCCCGTTGGTTATGGTGTGTGTAATGATCTTGTCTTCAAGGCGACATCTCGTTTCGAATACAATAAAATTAATAATGTGAGTTTTTGTGTTCCATTCAAGGATTCTGAACTGTCTCGAGAGTGATCGATATGTACCGAGAACGGCTTGTCAGTTTTGCTTTTGAGCGAATTCAGCGATGCCGTTCGTTAAAAGAACTTGAGAAATTGCTTTTGCGATATAACTTTAAACGTTCTAACCATTGAGATAAAACCATTTCTTTGTTATTTGTGTTGTTTCCCTGATTGAAGTGGAACTGTGATTTTAAAATATTCTTTGTTCTTGTTTTTTAGCTTCTCGAATTGTTAGTCATACAGAGGGCCATGACCTCATAGTTTTTGCCTTCATTTGCCAGAGTAATGGCCTTGGGCGAGACTTTGGTTATTTCCTCAATTAGCGATGTGAGCTACCCTGTCGTTATACCGTATTTATTTGCACATTTGTAAAATAATAAACCAATTACGAACACAGGAGAAACACACAAATCTTAGACTTGACTAGAACCTACGACTCCTGGCTATACATTTTCAGGCTAGTATTATAAAAAAAATATATTAAAATTTCAGACATTACAAAAATCGATATTTGTAAGCCTATGTTAGCTAATTACAAATCTACACACTTAACCACCGGTTTATACAATTATCGGTCGTGAGAGAATATTACCATAATAACCACAGTTGCCAAATTAATTGGCTAGTTTAAATATAAATACATAATAAGTACCGCAGATCGATTTCAATTAAAATAATTGACTTTATTTGTACGCTTTGGTTTAGTTCGCGACCTATTAAAAGCTACTTTCTATGGTCCATTCAAAACGGGGCATAAAGTTCTCATTTCGTATGCAGTGTGTGAAAATTAAAACTGCTGAAACGTTGGTGAAAAGGTGAATAGACCTGAAATATTTATGCAAAACTTTAATAAAATGTTCAACGTATGATTGGCGTGTTTTCATCGGCATTTAAACTGCAGCTTTTTTATAATACCGTGTATTACTATTGTATATAAATAACGATAGAAACTGGTTCTACAATAAAAATAATATCCTTGGCAGTGTTCTGAAAAGTTAAAGCATTTAAAACAATCGTTTTAATTGTTCACTAACCTCAAAGTTTGCACAAAAACACATTTAAAGTAATTTTCTTCTGGGAGCCTACACCACATCCATAAGTGATTTTTTTAAGATGTGGAAGAAGGACAGCGCATTACATAGCGTATAGTGGCATCTCGTTTCTACAACTGCATGAATAATACTTTATGAGGTGATGGAAGTCTTGCAGATTCAATGAGCACAGAAACGTATTTAGAACCTTGAACATAATAACTATAGAACGTATACGTTTATTATGCAATGGACAAATATAAGATGATTCTTTGTGAAGAGTGTTTTCGGCACGAAACTCAGCACTTAGCGTTGGCAATTGTTTTTTGAATGTCACACAATTATATAAAGAGACTGACGAGTGCTATACGAAACTATTTTAGTGTTGTCTGCCAGTCAAGGTTTAAATAATTGTTTAAAATAAACAGCAAAGGATTTTGAAGACGTTGCTTTCAACAATACTAGAATAAGTATGCGGAAACACTTTTATTTTATACGGCTCCCGCACTAAGAAATTACATCCTTGTGTCGCGGGGTGTTCCACAAACATACAATTCACAAGCACAAAGACACCCAGACTTAGAACAAGCAGTCGTGGATCACACAAATGCATGTCCTACGCGGGGATCGAACTCGCGGCACGTTGCGCAAAGTGGTTTTTGGCGTGATGACCTCAACTACTCGGCTATCCGTGCAGTCAAACTTTAATGGATTTTTTGATAGCCTCTCATAAAATCAGTTGAAAAGATTCAATTATTGATTATATTATAAAAGGTAGATTCTCTATTTAATCAAAACTGACTCAACTACAATTTCTTGTCTTGTTATTTGAAATATCTACGTTATGCAGTTACACGACAAAATTGTACAACGTAAGGTACTTTATCAAGCGCTGTCAGTCAATTAAAATAGTTATATAAGCTATTTGTCGCACTTGTGGACTAGTTTGAGTTCATATGACAAGTGGAAGTGGACACACTGGTTTAAAAATATTTAGCTGTCGCTACTAATATTGATTAAGAGTAAGGGAACTGTCAGTGGTACATTAAAATGTGCGTAAGTCTGACTGCTTGGTAGATTTTTAAGTTATATAAATCCCGTAAAAAGGGACAAAGCCGGCGTCGGATTGAATCGAACAAAATGTATGAAAATGGCAAAAGTTCCGATTAAAAAAAATACATTAACAGTAAAAATGTTACAAGAAATGAAACATAGAATTCTCCTTTTCAGCAACTACCTGCTCTAAGAGGCCTCGCTCTTATTAAATAAAAACATTCATGTCCTAAGCTGAAATGTTTGTGTATTAGGTGATTTAAATCGTAAATATCTGTCCGTTTATTGACTTTGCTTCCTTTACCTATATTTTAACATTCTTTCTTGTGTGCACCACTTTTAGTGTGAAACAAAGAAGCTAGATCTTCTAGCATGAATAATTCAGGCCAAGAATTTCAAGTGGAGCCTGAGAATAATCGGACATGTACCTGAAACGCTTTTACAAAATCTTTGTTTTTGAAACCAAGTGTATCGATTCCACTTCATTTTTTTGTTATGAACGTGATAAATAAAAAATACCGTTGAAAAGAGAGTGGAACTCGCGACACCGAGGGTTCTGTATTAAATGGGCTAAAGAAAAACAAATAATGAATGACACTTCCCAAAGCTTTCTACTGCTATTTTACTATCTTGATTTGTTGCTATAGCAGTAACCGAAATATAGTGTATGTGAAAATTTGAATTGTCGATCTATCACGGTTCATGGTATACTACCTCGTGACAGACGAATGCACAAACGGAAAGACAGGTAGTATTAGTGATAGGGACCCGTTTTCACCATTTGCTTACGGAACCCTAAAAGGAGATTAATCTTCCAAAGAGCTTGAAGTCTTTAGTTCTCTGACCTTTAAACTTCATTCTTAACCTCAACATAACAGTTAAGACTACATAGTAAGTTAATATGCTAAAGTATCTTTTAGATGTAAATTAAAGTGAAGCACTAACACAAATGCAAAGCTTTTACGATATCAATGTTACCCTTTAAGCATTTGAAAATGGGTACTATTATCCTGGGAATATACCAACACCTTGAAATAATAAACTACTTTTTACGGATTTTATCACGTTTTAATTTTATATTTTAATATAAGAGACCACTATACCAAAATCTTTTGACATAAGGGCGAGATGCAACATTTTGCTCTACGGGATTCGGTTCACCGTCTCGCTCCACAAGTCCTTGTTACTTTAAGGAGTGCTGATATTCCCGCTGTGTATCGACTGGTGTTCCCACGGGTTCCAGATGGACGGATTGACAGAATGATTGGACGTAAGTATTGGGATCCCGCGCCTCCGCTGCACATGTTAAATGTTTCCACCAATTACATTTGGCATTCACTCACGATACCCCCGATTTGACCGTGAACTAGGGTGTAGCTAAGGAAAAATAAATCGATATAAACCTCGTGTATTGTACGTAATTGTCAAATAAAACGTACCGACTTCCACTTTGTATTTATATTACCTACTGTGCAAAAGTATTACACGAAAGTTTTTAGAAACAAGGTAACAGGCTGAGGAGGTAACATCCAGATATATACAGTTATCTTGGAAGATGACCAATGACCGAACTGGGAAAAAAACTAGGATGATAAGGATGATCCTCATCCATTCACTTTAATGGCTATTACCTCATTATACAGTACTAGATATTAAGAGAAACTAAGGTGTTTTAATTCCATTCGAGTGTTAAAAATCAATAAGGAAACCAGAATTTGCTTCTGTTAAAACCATGATTTCTCATCATTGGGTTGGGAATAGACACTAAATTACGTTGGCAACGTTAATAGATGCTTTAGCAATCAAAATCGTTTCCTGTAAGCGGCGTGTAAAATAAAAGCACCAATTTCAAGGTTTGTTTTCGATAATACGCACTTAAGAGTCTGCATATTATGTGATAGAAGAACACCTTCACGGTCACAATTTTAATTCATTATTCTTTGTACCTTAAATACTTGAAGCGGTTGAGGGGATCTTTGAACCTCTAGCGGATACTTAAAGTGACGTTAATCCTCATTCGTGAAGCGTACAGGTGTCTTGTCGCTGGGGAGGTCTCTTTGCTTAAGTGACGGTATTGGCAAATGAGAAAGGAAGATAAAGTTACTCACTTTGTTTATTAAAAAATCATAAAATTGTAACTCGTTATATTGTACTTAGGTATAGTACAATACTTATGTGAACGTAACTGTAATAGAAACATTCAAATCACCAATTCGGCGCTCTACAATTCCGTTGACAGATGCAAACCTTTGATAATTCAGTGGATCACGACCCAAATAACCGTAATAAAATATCGGATGCCACTAGAACGGTACTTCCGAAATGTTAGTAAGAAGGCTAAGCTTTCGAGTACGAAACCCACCCTCGATTGTGTCGGTTTATATCATTGTATGCAAATCGCTCCACCGCGCCCGTTCGCTACCAAATATTTCACGCTGCCGGCGGTCTGCGAACGACGCGTGGGACGCCCAAATTACGCGACCCCACAACTATCGAACGGTCCCATAAGCATTCCAGAAACCGCGCGACCACCAATTTGTCCCTTCCGTGCCAGTGATTTTGTCATTCCCGTAGGCATCGCGCTAATAAAGAGCCGCCGGCCAGAGAGACCGGTTCTGTGGAAATAGATTCCCTCTATAAGGGATTGAATCTCAGTGTCCTACTGAATATTGGAGATATCTAATTAATTTTATCTATACCGCAGACCTACACCAGCTTTGGGTTTCGATTTTGCAATATTGCTCCTTCCAAACTATCTATCTACAGGGACTTATGGCTCCATGTCTTAATCGGGCCGACGAAGTTCTCCCTAATAAAGCGACCGTTCGGTTTTAATTATCGCGAGAATAACATAATCTTTTCGAGTTGGTAACTGTAAATTGAAAGCCCCGTATATATATATTATAATGTTATAGTGTTGCATTCGCACCACGGCTCCAGTGAGGTGGAAGACAAATTGGCTGTCAGAAATTCCTAACGTCATTGCCATTCAGATGTTGAATGTAATTTGTATCGTCACCATCACGTCGGCGGCGCGGCGCCCGCTAACCGGAGCGCCCGCTATAGCTCACTCGCGCCACGATCCCTCACAACGTACAACTATAGCCACTTAACACCTCACACCTTTCCATTCAACGTTCTGACAATAAACAAACATGCGTGGCGTATGCGACGCCGGTTGTTTTGTCAGAATGTGTAATTATGACTTGACGTGCTGCTGTGACCCTCAAATACTTGGGCTCATACTATGCATGCGTTTCATAATAACTTTGTTGTTTTGTGTACTTTTGTCGAGGATAGCACGTTGTGGACACAAGGACCGCCACAAAAATAGCTGGGACTGGAGTAAGCCACGTTAAGCCGCTGTATCACAGTATAGTCGATGTAAGAGCTTACCACAATAAAAATGCGACACCAAAGCGCATATCCAAACATGTCATTTTGCGGACCAACCCGTATGCATTCGGAATGAGGCTGCATACATATGATATCGGTCCTAGTGCTGTCATTACACTTTCGCTGTGTTAACTATTGGTACTTTTCACCACGCCTACGTCACGGTGCTGTGGTACACTGTCGACTAGTCTTTAGAGTTGAAATCTTAATAACACGTTTTATGTCACACCCACACGATCGTACGCGGCGTTTGCGGTTTGAATGTATGAATATTTAGCACGTGAGATGTGTTCCTTGAATTCTTATGTGCACTGAAATGTCTTGAAGTAATACGAACTCTAAACTTTAAATGAGTTCGCGTGCACACTGTTTTGACTGTGGAATTGCTTTGGAAATATATTTAATAGGAAACTCATTTTGCTCTTACTTAAATGGATTCGGGAACAATAAACCATTAAGTATTTTAGACGCAATTTAATGTTTTCAATGACTCTTTTCGCATGTATAACGGTCTGCATTAAACGAATAAACAGAGCTCATAGATGAATTAATGTAGGATAAACTAGTCGAGAATGTAATACGGTTATTATACAGGGGCTAGGTCGGGGCCAAACAATGACTCGTGTCGACCCACGCCCGTCTGATACCGAGCCATATGATACCACGACGATATTGTCTCTACAATAAACGGATAATATTTAGATCATGTTCTGAAAAGGTTTGATCCCTAGTAAACTATTAAGACAAAAGATTCTATCAAACTTAGGTTTTTTTTTAAAGAAAACGTTCCAATTGAACCAGGAGTTGCAGATTTGGTTATTTTTTTAATTCTTTTAAATTCTTTTAAATAGAGTGCAATAGGACAAAAAGTCTCAGTATTCAGTAAAAAAAATGTTCATCACAACCAGCCTACAACACTTCACCAAAATCTGTCGCATTGTTGCCGTGCTCAGAGGCATCAAACAAACTTTCACATTCGTAACATTAAATCAGTTTGAACCACAAACGTTTTTCGAATCAATACATGTATGACAGTGAATATTTAACACGAATCTATGTATATATGTACGTATATCGAAAGTACCTATGTATGTATATCAGTGTCTATGTATATTGAAAGAAAGTAGTCCAACGGTAGCCATCCAGCTTCCTATCATTATAGATCAAGATCGGGGCATGAGTGCGCAACCGGTTGTAAGCCACAGCAACGCCACACAACTTATAATTTGTTCAAACATTTGCTTTTACCTCGTTATCTACTGACATCGCAATAGTAAACATGTTTTTTTTTCTCTTCCCGCCTTGCGTGCGAATGTTGCGGTGCTTTTCTTCTTAAAGATCGATTGTTGTTATGATATAATGCCGAATTTGAAATTCTAACTGATTTCGATTTTTTATAATAGGTCAGTGTCAACTCGATAATTTTTTTTTAAAATATAGCAATAGGGCAAATGCGCTTTTAGAATTATAGTTTGTAAATCACATAAAAATATTTTCAGCCGAAATTGAATCACAAAGTTAAATTTGCATTTCGTGACGGGTTGATAAAACAATTTGTATTGAATATAACCACAATTTGAAAGGATATAAGTTGTTAACACACGTTAGTTGGATTACAAAATATTTACGATTCACATACCGACACTTCGTTAATAAAACAAGCTATTACCGTTTACAAATCTTCGTATTGGAATTGTAAAATTCATGTTGCAAATATTGAAATTATGTTATGAATATATGACATAAGTGTTGACAAATACCTAATATAAGAACATCCACCTTTGCAACACATAAGTACATTGACACATGTATTTCGAAACGTCGAGACCACTCATAAATCTAACAAGTCTTATGTAAGAACGAGGTTTTAGTTTTGAATTACAGATCTATCGAATATCAATAAGAATCATCGACTTACTCGATATCGATTTTATTTGTGGTCGACCACACAGCCTTGTAATAAATTGAATAACAATTCAAACTTTATTTATTTACTATTTTGTTTTATTGTTTCAGACATCGCGGTTGCTAAAGGGGGAAACACACATGTCCCCCAATAATGATTCCGGTGAGTAAATTGCATACCACACAATAAAAATAATTCACAGTCATACACCGTGGTCATACATTATTATAATTTATTCATAATGCGTTTTAAATGGCTTTTACAATGATGTGCGTAACTGGCCTGTTGATAATGCATTCCTTTTTCAATTAAAAACGGTTGCTTTCATACTCTTTTATAAATTAATCGAGTGGCTTTAAAGTTCCATTTTTGAAATTACCATATTTACATATTTAAACATCTACCTAAAAAGTTTGTTCCAACAATTGTTTTTAAATGAAAATTAAAATGGTGCATGACGTTTAATCAATCTTGTAACTAAACAAAAATATTGATTTTTAATTATTTGCTCCTTATTTAATATCTAAGTATCCGTTACTTCTTTATGAGTTTAGAAAGTATTACACTCATAAAAAATGTGATTTTTTATTGGAAAAATATTTAAAGTTTCATCCAGATATTAGTCTACGATCGCCCACAGTCTATCAGTATAGATGCAACCATTTGGGTAATATTTACGTCCATGAAAGGCAAAATACAGAAACTAGTACAAACATACTGAGAAATCTGCTTATGCCAGTCACCCTTAGAAATAATTACGCCACCATCTGCCCGGGGCAGCTGGTAGACTTATTGCTATCGTTTTAAAGGAAGCAAGCGCTTATTGAATACCGACAATCTAGACTTTTTCTTTGTATTTCTTTCTTAGTTAGTGCTATGTGTTTATAAATTAAATAATAGGGAAGTATGCGTTAATTACACTTTAAATGGTACTTTATTCAGCTTTAAAAGGTATCGTTACGCTTGATTTGAATTGGTCAGTAATTGATCTGCAAATGTCAACTGGGGTGCGGACGCTTGCTTTTTTTTCGAAGAAAAATGACAGTTAATGTCGGAATGTAGAAGTGTAAAAAATGAACCAAGCAAAAATATTACTCTGCACGCAAAGATTTCGCGAATTTGTTAAGATACGGAAAATCTTTGCTATTTGATTTAAATACGCACAATGATTTAATTATTCATCCGTTGCTTGCAACAGCCCAGATTTTCTTTCAATTTCATATTTGTGTTAAAATAACATTCAAATCACTTACTTATTAAGGTATAAAAGATATAAGTCGAGTCGTGAGATACCTTATGCAACATAGTAGACAGTAAATGAATATCCCCTCATAAATAAACTCAGGTTATTTAATTTTAATCCCTTGTATTTCATGTTCTGCCAGCCAGTAACTGTTTATCTGCGACTGTAATTGTGCATGAATTTATGACAAGTTGTATTTTATTATTATCTATCATGCTATGTTGTGGCCACAATATGTATATGAGTGAGGGATGGTTTTCTCTAGCTATTGTAGGATAGTAGATCAAAATTAGCGGGTTTGCTCCTCGCGTAATACAAGAATTTGTGCCAAATGCTTGTTTTGAGTCCTGAGTCTGGGTGTCTTGTGTAAGTCACTTGAATGATTCTGAAACCCAACCTAATTGGCGAAGGAGCGCTATTTTAAAACGTGCTGTTTGCAATATATGGAGCCGTATAATAAAAAAGTAAAAAATGCATTTTTAGCTAATAAAATTTAATGCTGCTTTTTTCTAATGAAGGGAATTTAGTTTCAAATGTATCTACTTAAAGAAAATTGCATAACTTCGCTCTCCCGTCTAGTATTCATACACATATTAATGTCGATTCCATGGCGATATGTTTCCTCCAGTTTCGACATACTGACTGACAGACAGACAGCTGTTCAAGACCAGTGATTACATGAATAATATAGGATCGTTCTGAAAGATATTATTTATGGATGGTTATGGACAATGAACGGGAGTGTGACGGTCGTCTGTCAACTTTAAGGTAGCTTACTAAAGAAAGGGATATCAAATAAATGTTATACAATCATAATTCCAGTATATTAATGTTGCACTATTGGATATAAGGCACTTTTCAAATATAATAATTTACGTTGATTGTGCGATCCAATTTGACGATGGCTTACTGCGAATTGTCGTTCAGACGTCAATATTTAGAACCCAACTTGGATTAACAATGTTTTCTTCGCCGTTAGTCAAAAGCATGTTTTAGAAGTAAATTGATTTCTGCTTGTTAAAAATGAGTTTTAAATACTAAAAATAAAACGGACATAGACAAAGGCATAACAAATTAAACAACAAACTTCATGAAACAATTTCAATAATTTGTGCCCATGTTTACTCATGGCTTTAACGTTTACAGTTAAGGTATGGCCTTACCTACGCATATTCGTGTAGTCCCACACACGGTGCAATTTCACTTCAAGAATTAGTAGTTTGTTGGCATTTGATAGTCGTTTTACTACATTTTCATGGGTTCCGCTTGAAGTGTTGGTTAATGTCTTCGTACAGTCGAAAACAAGGAAATGGTAACAAATGCACGTCAATCTCGACTTTAATGCCACGACATAATGATTCTGTCTAATTTAAATTTTGGCAAACAAATTGCCCCCTACTATACTATAATTTGTTCTGTTCTGACACTGTCACACGACTTACAAATTGCATATGCATGATAGGGATGGGAATACTGATGACAAAATGCACATTTACCGCGATTCTCAAGAGGTGGTGTGTTGAAGTTATGTTCAAATCGTTGGTATTTTGGGATTGTGCTTCCCACATACACCACCTACTCTAGCCTGTTGCCAGTCCCAGTTATAACAACGGAAACATTTAATGGGAAGTTATCTTCTATTGTTTGGTTCACGATAAGGTTCAGTCCACACTGAGTCATCGATATTTTATGACTCCTATCAGAGCTATAAATCACATAAGTGCATGTTGGATGTTTACCTAAATTGCATTCTATATCAAAGACATTAAGACAGGTTTTCAATTAATTAACGTTTCGTTGACTAAATTTATAATAAAATATGCGAACTAATAAATGGATTTCCTACATATAAACAGTTTTAAACTGAGCGCAGGAATAAAGTCAGCGAAATACACCGGCTACAGTAATCCTTTGGTTCCTGCTTTAAAAAAATATATATCCCAATTATAAGCCACCGTCGTATAATCTCTGGGGCAAAGGGATCGCGAGCTAAAATATTAAAAAAAAAACACAAAGGTTAAGCTTGTTTAAAGGGCACAGGAAGCTCGAGGCGATTCTCGCATCGTATTTTTGTCGCCATATCGCCTTTATACGTGGTTTCCTTTAAAAGTCGCTTGACAAAAACGCTAAATTGTTTCTACTCCATACTTTACGTTTTAATGTTTTTTTTTTTGCAAAAGCAAGCAGGTGACATTCTTCCAACAGTTATTAGAATGTAACAAATATCGAATGCGATGGGACTCAGATATGACAGTTCAATACATTTTAAATTAATGTATGTGGAAAAATCTCTCTAGCTTTGTAGGTATTTTTTAATTTGAACGTTGTTAAAGGAATGTATCGTTTGCAACTTTATAAATATATTGTAGCGTTTTAATTACATTGAAATTTTAATTGAAAATTATTTGACGTATATTAAATTCCGGTCTAGCATAAAATGGGATGAAATAGATATTGTTTTATGAATAAAACTTGTTTAAAGCGGCTACAATTTTTATTTATGAAAATACAAGGATTATTTTGCACATTTTTCAAACGCATCGGTTTGCGGTCATCGCATTGTAATGGCAGCTAGGCTTGCGTTAAAAAAAGTTTTTTTTTTAAATTGGTCACGTAACAGGTTGAAAGGGTTACTTGGACATTTTTGATTTTAGTACTAATTTGTGCAAGATAGATTGAAAGTTAAAACCATCAGCCGTGTTAAAGCTTCTGAGGCGACAAATAGAAAACAAACCAAAATACAGACGAATTGAGAAAATCCTTCTTTTTGAAGTGGGTTAAAAATATAACTTGAAACCTTTATAATATTTGCGTCAGGAACAGTTTCCAGTCTAGCAAAGCGCTGGGTGTAGGTAAAGGCGTGAACTTACGATTTTTAAACCGATACTGCGTTCTATAAATTGCTGGCACACTGTTTTAAGAGCTGTGCTAGAAACATTTTATTTTTATCGAGTCGATTTCTAACGGTTTTGTAGAGTTACAATTCTTATTCGAACTTTGGGTTTTTGAAAGTAAATTGAGTTTTAAATCAAGAGTTTCAATGGTCTAGATGAAGGTTATAGCTACAAAATCATTAACCTCGATCCCGCCGCGTCTGCTCATGATTAAGGATTCCAGTTGGGTCCGAAGCTAGTTGGGCTACCCGATAAATACGCGTGAGTAAACCGTTACATCATTTAATAATGAATCATTCTCACGATAGTTATTATCAAAATTAAAAACTCTCTCACAATTCCATGCACAAGAGTAGAAATGATAATAAGGCAAGTACAATTAAAATCTCACATTTGAAAGTTTTTCTATAAAATTGGAATCGTTTGCGTGACGTATCTTTATTTGATTTCTCTATATAAATGACTTGATCATATCATTAACCACTGGTTTGAAGTAAAGTGAGTTGTATTATTACTGCGATTGGAGATCAGAGAGTTAATAGGCTATTAGAGAAAGATATTGCCCAGCGTGAAAGGTTTTATTATTTAGAATTAATGTTATTGCATGCTAGTCTTATGTTGTTTGAGATGTATGAACCGGTAGGTGTATTATTGTCTGTCTTTTGAAAGGTAGTTGAAAAGCCAACTAGCTTCTGCACGAATACTATAAATTTATAACATATGTTCATTGGATTTAAAGTTATTTTAGTATTATAAGGGTCCTTGATACTATTAAGAGATTCTGAAATGTGATTCTGAAGATAATGCCAAATGATTCAATCTTTAGATCAAATTTAATTAGAGTGTAATGTAGCTCTCCAAAAACTATATATTTTATTAATGATGTCCCTACCCATTTCGGAAACGGTTGCTAGTATCACAAGACGCCAACTGCGCTTCACATATTATAGTATACAAGCGTGCGCTAAAATCAGGGATACTCTCTGTTCCCTTACTGATATAGTCCAATGGGAAGGTAGCCCGACACGACCCTAGCGACATCAGGCGCAGGACCCACATTTTTCGTGCCTTTCGAAATGCGAAACAAGCATTCAATCAATTAAGCCTGTCCAGGGCCACTGCTGGAAATAGGCCTTCCCCAAGTTACGCCACAACATCTAGTCCTCCGTTTTGCACATCCAGCCAGAGCCAGCCACCTTGTTCAGGTCATCAGTCCATAGGGCTGGGGGGCGGCCTACATGGAACGAACGAAGACATTTAATTAAACATTGATATCTTAAAACTAAAAGTATATCATCGTTTAAATTAAAGTAGGAGCCCTAAGACACAAACACAGACTTCATCTCAGTAGCTAAGTGCAAAAATATTTACTTTACAAATTACAGTCTACAACTTTATACACTAACCTAGTTACCTAGTTTATATAAGTTTAAGTACTTACGAAGTTCTGTAAAATTCGCTGTCACTAAAATTACAAATGTTCCAGGCTGGAGCGAGTATGGTTAGGTGTTCCAATAATGCGATTTTCCGTTAGTTTGCCTGCAGGTGGCGCTGCAGTGCTGTAGTTCGCAACTCGTTAGTGGAGCCTCCATATCGCCCTCCTTGTAAATTGCCTGTCTTCCTTAGTTTTCTTCAATCGTAGCGTCATGTATAAAATTTTCTGTGATGGATCTTGGCTGTTTTTGAAAGTTGCTTGGATATTCTTTTTGAAGAAGAAGATAAAGTATTCAATAACAGTCTTAATGGATTTGTTAAAAACATGCAGGCTGCGCTTCCGTTTTCTTCTTTTAACTGGATTACATTGTATTAGGTGATACAATTTTAACGATAATCAAAATACTGCAGAATACATTGTATAAAACAGCGACATAAATAATTCATACCGTAATAACAGCCTTAATAGCAGGCTATACTCACGAGTAATGGCTAGTGTGCTCTAAGCCTAACTTTACTTGGTTACGACTGTAATGAACTAGCCCTTTCCCTCAATTATAAAGATAAGATATACAAGGGAATTTCAAAACAGACCTCTCTGTAGGGATTGTTGAAGCATGTTTATAATTTATTCAAAGGGGTCTAAGTGCGGATTTATCGATGTGCAAATCTACCAGAACTTACCATGCTCACGATTTTGATAAACAAGCCATATAACAACTTTCAGTACACAAAATCCATTACGAGAACTGAATACTGAGGAGCAAACAAAACTCAATTAGTTTTAAAAGACGTCTTCCCCGAATACTGTCTAAGTTTACGCCCAAACTTCAACGATGAGTTTAACTATAAACTTCGCGCAAAATCAACTGCTACTTAGCCATTTCTGGTTTAAATGAATGGCAGAAAAGACAAAACGGAAAATAGTGTTAGCTCGGCGAATGGCGAAAATTTTTCGTGTCGGTTCGAAATTAGCTTCACTTTTGGCCTTGTTAAAAAACATACATTCGGCCGGATAGCAGATACCGAAAAAAGAAAAATTGGTTCGCCGTATAGGAAAGGAAAAACAAAAACCCCAGTGTCGGCGCTTTTTAATTTTCTAGTTTCTATGTGAAGTTGCCAATGAATAAGCAACTCGAGTAGGGTTGATTAAATTTCTCTAGTGAAGGTTGAAAAATTCGGGCAGCAGTCGAACGTTCTAATAGAGCTTTTGGCGGAACCATTCGCTTTGAAATATTGAGATTTTATGTTTGCCTTTTACCCAGTTTATTCGATACTAGAAAGAAAATAAATTTAATCAAGTAAGTAAAGTGATATCGCAAAATTCTGAATGGCGACTCTTCAAGAGAAAATGTTTAGAGTAACTAAAAGTTCTCATTTTATATTTCTTTACGACCCTAGAGAATAAATAAAATTCCGCTGCTTTAGTATCACGTTTCAAGTGTCATTAGTATTGGTGAGTTCGTAAATAAAAGCTCTCAAATTCCAACTTTGCTCTTTTGATTTAAATACCTTTTTCCATCTGAGAATTTTTCTAGTAAATATCTGGTGCAGCTAGAACAAGTCGCAATATTCATATCATTACATCCTGCTTGCATAATTGCTAAGCTAAATGGGAAGATTCTCGAAACAATCTGTCAGTTGATCAGTAGCTTCCAAGTATAAAGGCTTGAGTATGTAATCACGTCGCAACACGGAAAGTGAACGCGGTGCTAATTACAAAAAATCTCACAAATTATCGTTGGAATGTAAATGAGTTGCTTCCTCGTAAGCTTCTGGCTATAACATGGATAATGGGTAATGTGACGGTGGACAAATAGAAAATGTTTCTTTGAACATCAATAATAGTTATTGAGTGGTTAAAGTCTTGAAGATATTTTCGAATAGATGCATCCGCGGTGTTTCTTTGATACTTGTTGTATATGCTTTATTATGTGCAGTAAGGTACTTATGTAGTTGATAAATCAGTGGTGATCGTAAAAAGTTTTGTTAAACTATTTCTTGGTAGACTAGACAAACATTACACGGGACATTTTTTATTTACATTGAATCAGAAAGTTCTTATAACGAGGTTTTTATAGGTATTTAATAGTATTCAGCCGATTTACAAAACTTAACAAATCAGTTTTCCTAGTATTTAAATTAGTTCGTCGTACAAATATAACATTCAGTGGCAGCTATTGTAATATTTCCACGGTTGGCCGCTAACTGGTATAAAAATTCAGTGCGAAGTGGGACAGAGGGATATATCAGAATTGCAAATTCGAATTCTAAGGAAACTTGAACAGTTTACTGCAGCGGCAAGGCGTGTAGAAAATTGTTAGCACTTTTATACCGCTATAATGCCTGAAAGTTTCGTTACAAAAGGGATAAAATCTATCTGGATACATAACAAGGAGTTTTATTTAGTCGTACATTTAGCAAATACAAATGCAGAGCTTGATAACTATTTCGTAAGTCCCGCTGGAGATTTAATTAAAGCACACGAGTTGCACTTGCATTCAGATAATTCCGCAGGCGTTTTGGAGTGAATACGAGCAAATTAGCGAATGAATGGGCAACGGGCACTGGACAAATTGTGTTCGGAATAAGGCCGAGTGCCGTATTAGGAGATCTCGCAACTGATAGAGGTTTATGGTGTATTAGAATGTGAATTATCACGCATATTAGTAGGCCTGGCTATTGTTGTGGGTGGCAGCGACGTGTTGAATTTACCATTGTGTTGTTAATTTTGATTAGTTTAGTACGCGGTTAATGCTTTAATAGAAGTAGTATTTATCGAGACACGTTACCTTATTTACGAATGGGAAATTGTATGTCGTTTCTGTTCCTTTTTTTGAGTGCTTATCTTGTTAATCCGTTCGTTCATACTATCTAGAACACTCGGTACAACGTGTATTAGAATGATATTATGAAACGGTTTTTCAAGTACTGTATCTACATCCTCGTCCTTTTATTTAAGTGTTTATCTTCTCATTCGCTACTTTCCAGGTCACCCAGTGTTTGTTAATTAGAATTATTTTAGCATAAAATTGTAAAATACATGACGTAGATTTAATCTCCACTATTCCTGCGGCTAGTATGACGAGTTAAATAGAAAGTGGATGATGGAGAAATTTCGTATCCGCCCTCAGTACACCCCCGCAACATGACAGTAACCAGTTAATTTGTCTCTAGTTAATAAATAAGGGGATTGAAAGTCTACATTTTAGACATAAGTAGACATTATTCAGATAGGGCTTTAATTTCACGGGACTGTAATGTATCTCGATTGTTTACTATTTTGTTTGCATTCTTTTGTTTCTCTTGTAGTTTGAAAACTATCCAAATTATACGATTTTTTTATTTGAAACTTCAAATTCTCGCAAAGTAAATTAAAGTTCCCATTCTAGGTTTTCGGCGTTAAAATTTAAAACTGAAACAGATCCAAAAATTTCGAGACTCACTTTTACTTCCGAAAAATTTTGGTGGCTTCTGAAACTAAGTGACTACTGACCTTAGGTGTTTCAAACCGCCGTAGATTTTTTGCCATTAAAAACTTGTACTGAACATATTTTTTAGTACCTATCGTGAGAATGATTAATTATTAATTGATGCAACTGAGGGATTGCCTGACCTTAATCATGAGCTGATGCTTTGAGGTTACGAGTCGAACCTTCATCATGATTCAAAACTCCGGTATGGTCTGAAAGGAGTCGGGCATCTCCGATACATACGCGTGTTAAAACCGTTCCCTCATGTATGTAATTAGATTAGTTCTAAAACGTTTGCGTATTGTTTCAGATGATAGTGCGAGTGTGGTGCGAGAGCGGCGCAGGTTGGGCGCCGACTCCCGTGCCGGTGACGCCGCACACGACTTGCCGCGATGTGTTGGACTGTTGTCGGGAGCCCGGCGACGAACCCTGCTTGCTGTTCAGCGTGCACCCCACTCATGGAGGTAACTTTTCAAATTATTGCTGGCTTTAGCGAAGTCGGGATACTTGTATTATACCTACTGGTTGAGTGTAATGGAGACAGACATGAACTTCATTTCACAGCGACGCTTCGGGCTAAGCCCGAACATTGAAATATAGTTTCAGGTGTGTGGGTGCTATTCAATCTTTCTTCCTGATTTCGGTCAGCTAGTAAAGTTATTTTGGACAGTCTGAAATAAAAAATATTTAGCTGTTTTATTTAATTTTTTTGGGTGGTACATATTTTTTTAGGCCTTTCAGTTAGTTACCCATTTCCCCACTTTATACTTTGCATCTGTACAAAATAAGCCTTCACATTTCCGTTACAAGTTGTATACATTTATTATAATACTCTTATCATTGGAGCGTCGAAATCCACAGACAGCGAGTCATATCCTCGTCTTGTTTGGTTAACGCCAATGTTTCATTTCTTTGTTTGTTTATCTTTCACTGTCGGGCAATAAATCATTTCTTCACATCCGCTGTAGCTTTCTTATACAGTTCTTTTGAAGACATTTTCTTAGATTATCTAAAAACACTTTAAGTACATTGTTGCAGTACCTACACTCATGAATAAAACATAAACGTGCCTCTATTATATAAATATAAATTTCAGTTGTGATTTTCGAAACAAGTCAATTATTTATTAAAAAAAAAATATCGCACATACAATGATAGGTACTGCTTAAATATAAAAATCTGATATAAGTAGCTTCGATAGGATGGAACCATTTTAAACGCATTTGTTTCAACTGCAAAACGAGTACTTTCTTTTTAGTTACTTAATACCAATATTAAGCAACATCCTCAAATATCGCAACTATCTATTTAAACAATCATTTGTCTTAATTCTACATTGAATGACGTCTGCCATTTCTTTTGATGATCGTTAGCTAGATTGCTTGCAAACGACCTGGCGTATACCAACACCTTATAAAGCAGCATTACAGTAGATGTGGAAGGGAGACGTCGCTCTACGACATATATCTCTCTCTCGCGCCCACAACCGTCTTATATTAGGAGGTACCGTAGTAAAACGAAACATCGTGACAGAAATAATTGTGATGAGCAATCTTGTACTATGTGTCCCTCATCAGTTCTCATGTAGGTAATTATAAATGATGAGCTGAAACGTCCGACCTACTTACAGCAATACATTTATTGTGACCTTTCACCTTGCTTAAATGTACGCGTTTTACGTAGACATTAATTTTCATAATTTGACTCAGGAAATGTTGGCTTTTTCTTCAGGTAATTTAGATTTAGTATTTAATTCGTGAATTTTAATAGATGTGATGTAGAATTGCTTTTCAAATTTCTTTAAAAAATATTAGAGTTATCATGAAATCAACGATGATTTTGATAAATCAATCTACTGTTTTTTACTGCGTTAATGTCAAATGCTACCATAATAATCACGAATCATTATGATCTTTAGTTAATACTCTAATCGAAAATAAACAAAATGAAACATTCTAATTATTCGCCAAATATTCTTCTGCTAGTGTACCCTGTCATCGTCCACCCTCAAGAGCCGTAACCGATAAGTACTAACATTACCTTAAAACAAACCATTAACATTCGATACATGTATGTATATCCCGCCAATAAACATCGTACTAACAAGCATACAAACCGTATCAATAAACAGCATTAGCCCATCTAATATAGCCTGACCTGTTCAAAGAAAAACACGTGTACGTACATCCTGTTAACTCGGTCTGGGAATCGAACTGCGGGCTCTGCGGGCCTAGCCACAAAAACGCCTCGCTCCGTTACACAGAGATGTCACTTTAATTCGCCTTAACAGTACATGATGGGCCTAACCCTGCCGTGACGATGTGGGATACCGGCTGACTTGGCCCAGTTGATAAAGACAGTTGTGATGTGCGCTTATGTGAATTATTTTAGTTGTCGTATGTATTTCTTTGATATGTTGGAATTAAAATATATTAGTTTAAAAATATTCAGGTTGATATTAAGTACTTTTTTTTTTTGACTTAATGTTTGATTGGTGTTAGAAGGTTAACGAAATGGTCGGTGAAGTCCCATTCAGCAGAAACACAATAATTATTTTTTTTCTTTTTGCGAAGTCCCTGTCACGGTCTTCTCTCTTGAAACTTATTTTAGCATTTATTGTTTTAAAAACTTTATAGTTTGTTTAATAAAACATGGTAGAGCAAGGTTTCTACACGAGAACGTGTTATCTTGAATTTAATACATAACCCTTGCTCCAACACTATGCTGACTATGCTATAACAACGCAATCTCTGTCTCCACTGATTTATGATAAACCTTATTTTAGGCCATAAAAATCTGATTATCATTCTAATATTGTTACGAAATATAACATAAGGAATTTGAATTTTAAATCAAGGCCTACAAATGTTTTTGTTGCTCATCCACATATTTTACAGTAATTAATGATTGACACACGCGATAACAAGGTGCGCTCGAATAGTTTATCTCGAAAATCGAACGCCACTCTGAATTACGACGAAACATTTCTAGTTTTTGTAGTAACCGCACTATTTCCGTGTTACATTAGCATATTATATCACCGTTAGTCTATGTCACCGCGTGGAGAATCGATGATCGGCCTCACATCTCGGAAGAAAAGATCTCTCGATTTACTTCGATGCAAAAACTCGAGACGGCAGTAATTGCATCCCGATCGGGCAGTCCGTGGGAAAGATATGCCCGAAATGTCATATTCACTCAGCAGGCGCGCCTTTTGAAATCGTTTTGACCTTAGGATAAATGATAAATACTCGCCGAGGTATTAAGGCTTTTATTTCATAAGTCAGTTTCTTAATATCGATGCACTTAACTTGCAATAATTAAAGATAAAACAAACTTTTAAACTTCCCACGTACATATTTGCAAAAGAAAAACTCGACTCGTTTTTGTTCACCTAATTATAACGTATTAGGCCCAAAGATATTCCGAGACAAGAATTCATATTTCGAGGCTTCGTTATTAAAATAGCATAATAATTACCACTTCACCGACCAGATTCGGCGATACCTAAAAAGTTCGTATGTGAATTTGGACAGTGAAAGTGTACTTTGAACGTAATTATACGTACAGATGTTATCATAAAACAGGCTTGGTACAATGGCGCTCATAAATATTTACTCGTGGACTCCATGTACAGAGTAATGGTGCAAAGAGCCGCCTTATTATGCGACGCTCGGTGTACCGAGGGCCCAAGTCCCCATGTCCCCATGTCGCATGTCGCCACCTCCGTAACCTCTGTGAACTACTAACAGAATATTTTTATATGGAAAAGTAAACGACGGATGTCTAAGAAGTTTTATTGACATAGATAAAGTGTTACGCCCATATTCGGATGGTAATACGATTTCGTAAACGATACGGATGGATGGTTTCAGTTTAGTGTGTCGTTTGTGGTACGAAAACTGTCGGTTTTAGGATTTGGATGTGTCGGAAAAATACAAAGTCAATAGCTGCTTCTCTTTGAAAATTGCTGAACATGTTGTTTCCATGACTGATTCTTAGGTAGTTATATACTTACTTAGAATCTAACTGACTGTGAGATACAAAGTGCATGATAATGTTGTTGCTCATCAGTGAAACATACATTCGCAAATTGCTACCTAACCACTATAATTTGATATAATGAACTCACATTCGAAGAATGACCAAGATAAGGTTAGCACGCGACGGAATAAAGGGTGGCATAATACCGTGTGAGAACCGCTTTATATCATATCCCGCTCGTTAGCATTTTTTTGTTTTGACATTTGGCCTCATTTTATGGCTTAATTGCTATTTCCAGTGAGGGCCGGGTCGCCACACAATACTCTTGTGCGCAGCGCTGCACTTTTCCTTCGGGCTTACGCAATTATTATACGCTGTGGTAATTATTGCGTGTAAAATTTGCGTAGGCGCTCTGGTAGAAAAATTACTATCATGCAATTTTCTTGTTTATTATTTAATTCTGGTTTGCTTGAATTATTATGATTGGAGGTAATAAATTTATTTGTATAATTTTTATGGTTTTTTAGTGAATTCTCACGTGCCGTTGTAATTTTTGTACCACAATGAACCAATGGATTTAAATAGCCACAGCTAAGTCATCTTGATTGCAATAATAGTAGCAATTACTTCAGTTGGTTGTAAATGTTACGACTGACCTCATTCTTAGTTCAGGATAAAAATACTAAACGTTTATAAAGTAGCCGTACAATAGGTGCCTAGTGACCCACGTTTCAATATTTCACAGATACTTTTAATCGAAAAATATTTATAAGTTCGAGAATGATTTTAAACAAAACCAAGTTTCCTAAAAAGGCCTATATACTACAGAGTACAGACTACATTTTAGTGACAACTGAAATGAAAATTCATTCTTGAAGCTTTAAAAGAACCTATATTTGCAATGTTAGGTAAGCAATTAAGTAGGTGCATAAGCAGATAACATTATAGTTGAGACATAGAACACTTAAAAAACTTAGAAATCCTCTTCATTGCCTTAAAATTGAAAAAGCTGGGAAACAAATGTTTTATTGTAAGACTCCTTGAAATTTGATTAAAATATCACGGTATCACCTACAAGTAGGTACTGCAAACGAAAATAGAAAAAGATTTTCTTGTTTTACTCCTGTATCTACCTAGTACATTCCCACCGCTCGTTCGTTTATTGTTATTTAGTTATATCAACCTACGCTTTTATTACAGAGTTATAAAATGTTTATGATGATGACAGAAATTACAGAAAATGGAAAATACTATATTCACTCGTGTGTAATAAGTTAATAACAGATGCGAAGAGATCTTAACAGGAGGTACCTAAATACTGTATTATTATTGTAGCATTTATTTTGATTAACAAGAGTTGTTAAATCTTTATTTTTATATCATTAGCTTATTAAGGAGCGTGGGAGTTTATGTGTTATTGTTCATCCGTTCTGTAGGTACTGAAACAAATGAATGATATTTTAAGCATTGTTTAAGCATCCAAGTTGGCTATAAAAAGAATACCAGCGAGTGAAAATCAGTTAAGAGCGAGGAGGACTCGCGACTCTTAGGATTCCATATAAATAGGCTAGAAATTATCAGCTTTGTAACAAAAAATGGTTACCCATCACATTTATGAACGTAGCAGGAACTTACAGTTGTTACAGCGACAACAGAAATACACAGTTTGTGAAAATTTCACATTAAATACAGCCTGATCTCAGACAGACAGACCTAATAGGGTTCCGGCCATTAAGAATGAAATATAATTAGGTTCTATTATAAAACAAGAGGTGTATGAGATATTAATATTAAGACCTTAAAGCTTACATCCAGCTATCTGCAATCGACGCTCTTTGTATTTCAGGTAAAACGCCGCCCCACTAATATTTCACGGTTGTTCATAAATTATCTTATAACTTGGGGCTTCAGCAATTGGTTTAGTCTGTACGCCTTCGCTTGTTCAAACAATCAAGAACTGCGGCAGTCTCGTTTAATAGTGAACAATGACTTGTTACATCTCAAACAACTCCGCTAAATAAATCAGTAAAATTGCCTCCTTCAAACGAAGGGTTTGTTTACTTTGTAAAAGTCCAATTACAAGTATTTATGTTTGAAACGGACGGAGGTTCCTCGATGAAGTAAGGCGTATTATGGCGGTTTAAAATGTAATAACGATTAAAGGGAACGATATGAGAAAGCGAAGAATATATTGTCCCAGCATATATTATATTATATTATATTATAATCTGTCATGTATGGTTGTTATAGAAGATTGATGAGGACTATTTGTACAGCGCTATAGTTCCTGTTAAATATAATTGGGTTTACAAGTCTTAAGTAGGATTTAGCAAAACACCTTGCTTATTATTTGTATTCAATAAAAAAATACTAGTGTTAAAAATAAAAATACTATTCTCATATTTAGTATCGAACTTGAAACATAACATATTATTGACAAAAAGTCCTAGTTTACCATCAAAACACAAGTAAATATTCGAATAATATTAGCAGACTTAATAAAGTAAATTAAAGAGAAAAGTATGAACACCTGGTTCCAAAGAAAAATCGTTGGAAATTTGATGAAATAGGTGTGTCAACTTGCCGACGTCAAAGTTCGCGAAACGAGCAAACAAATTGTTACCGAACATTATTATTTGAGAACTCAACTAAAACTTGATAACGAACAATAAAGCTTTTTCCGTCAGATCGTCTTTTTTTCTGAGTATTTGTTCTTTGTACATTGTTACAAATGTTTCTGGGTTCCCAACACGATTACTCATTACGATGAATATTAGGAACCCATTTTCCGGCTCACATATGACTTTAGTATAGGTACCTGATTTAATTTGATACTAGAAATTTAACTAGGTTTCTCAGTAAAATTTAGATAAGATTAATAATTGAACCGACGTCATAGCGCGTCATCTCTTCAGCTAATAAGTAACTTTGAAACCTTCAGTTTTCAGAAAAATAAGCAAGATCTTACGATAATCCATTTCGTTGCACAGACCTATAACAGATTACTCTGGCACTGAAGAGTTAGTTACTAACTAAAATCCAACTATCTTGTAACTATGGTTATTGGCTACTTAACGAAATATATCTATCTACTCATAAACTAGAAGTATGCTTATTAACGTATCGACTACGTAATGTGTATTTTTATAATGATATATTCATTTTCGTAGTAAATAATAAATTTCTACTAAAATCACTTAAGGGAGAGTAAAAAAGAGGAGATTAGGCGATCCCAAATAATGGGACTACGGTAGGATAAAGAAGAAGAACATGAAAACTATTTACTAATTGAATAACATTCAAATAAATAAATTGTTAATTACATTGTATTGCCCAACATTTTCACAGCTGTATATGTGTCATGATTGAAGGTCTAGTCTCGTCCGTCGCCTCTAGTCGCGAAATATCATAAATCATTATTTTATTTTAACCTCGTTCCAGTCTAAACTACCTAAATATAAACATTAGTGAGAGAAAAAGTTGCGACACTGCATCAAATATAGGGGGAGGGGTCGTCGGAAGGGTTACAAGGTCAAGGTCTGGAGTCTTCAGCCTTCCCTTGTGCAAACCATCAATACTGTCTGGTTAAGCAAGTACTTAACATTTGATACTTATCTACCAAGAAAGGGCCTATGATTGTTTGTGAATAAAAAAGAAATACGTGCTTATATTCCTGTAAATTTTTCGTGTGACGAACAATTTACAGAAATACAAGAAGCGAAAGGTGTACAAAGGTACTGCAAATTGAATATTAGATTTTGCAGCTGAAATCATGGGAAAAATCGTGAAACAATATGTTATAACTACAATACAACTATCCCCAACTTAATTACTTGCTATAATAATATAATTAATTCTAATGTACCGTTACCTACATGAATTTTAACAACGGTCTGGCAAAATATCTATCGCCTAAAGGGCTTATGTTACGGGTATGTTTACAATAACTATTGTGAGTCTTGAATTCAGTGTAATTAGATGTTAGTTAATAATGGTACACAGGCCGTATTACAAAAAATCATAATACATCATAAGGCTGGATCCTTGCATACGAAAACTTGTGCACAAAAGACATTTTCAATTAGTTTACTAAAGCAGTTTTTCAGACGAGCAATCTCTACAAGCATTAATCTTTCTGAAATCTTTTATCTGAAGTAACCCGAAGTGGGAAGGTCCTAGGCAAGCAAATATGTCCTAAAACGATATTAATGAGTACCTCAAACCAAGGTTCATTATACCCTAATTATATCCGTATCAGTCTATTTACCCGGGACGGTTATTTTAATCAAACAATAAGACGAATCTGTTTTGTGTGCCGACGAAGGTTCCTCTTGAGACTTAATGAGTTCAATTCAAACGTTGAGAAAAAGCCAGTCAAGTGATAATCAGAATCTAGCACAGAGGGTTCCGTATTCATTATCTATATAAACCGGTCAAGTACGAGTCGGACTCGCGATACTGATGGTTCCGTGCGTACCGGTTGTCCCAACAAAGACTGTAACCACTATCGCAAAACCTCGTTTTTTCTTATTTCTTGTTTTTATAGGTGGTATCAGGCAATTGAAATTTTCCAGCTGCCTAGCTATCAGAGGTTCATGAAATCGTTATATTCTGGAAGGACAGATGGACAGAAGACGGTTAGACAGTGCTGCTACAGTGATAGGGTTCCATTTTAGCTTTTTGGTACGAAATCCAAAAACAAAAAAAAATGTTTTTTTGTAGAATCTCTTTCATAGAATTTGTGCAAAAATTGGAAGCAGACAAACAGATATGGAAGGCTAAGCAATAGGATCCTGTTTATAATTTTTGTGAGGATCTCTAAACAGAAAACTTGGTTTATTATTCTTTCGCGATTTTAAAAGCCAGGCAATCTGTTCTGTCGTAATGAAAGCTACCTTGTTTGTTGTTTGAGTGACATTCTCTTAAATTATCAAGTATTTTATCATTGAAACGCTGTCTTTTTAATTATGTTGGTACTGTTGTGTTGATATTATGTTCATTTTTCTTTTCTTTCATTACGTGAGGTTCTGTAAAAATAGGTTTGTTTAGACAAAGAGTGTTTACTTAGCACAGATTTTAAGAAACTCTTTTTTATTGCTTGTATTAAACTTTATTCAGTTGATATTTTGAAAAGTTTTTTTTTTGGTATAAGTTTATTTTATGAAATATTAAAAAAATAAGACACTAAGGTATTCGTGTATTCAGTACATGTTGTTTGTGATGTTAGCTTAATTTATCTACAATATGTATGTATTAAAATATGTAAGTATGTTCAGTTGTCTCGTACTTATAACAAAAAATTGTTTGGTTTAGATGACGTTGCGTGAAAGTTGTTGTTGGATTTAATATTTTATTACATTATATCACTATGCTGAATACACCAAGACCCTAGGCTGCGAATATTTTATAACAAGAATAGCCAGAAAAACTGACATTGCTATTCCAAAAAATGTGTATGAAACATTACGTTATTTCCGACACCAAAATATTTGATCATTTTTAGAAACTCTTTGAAAGCTTTCAAATACATTAGGTATATCAAAACAATTCATATAGTGATTGTTTTTCTGTAGCTATTTTTTGTTATGTATTTATGTAAGATAGATTTCGGCGTGCAATTGGGGAGACCTTTGTCCAGCAGACGAATATGGGCTGACGATAAATATGTTGATGTTCAACTTTTTATCACGCATGATGTGATTTCCTAGAAATAAAAAAGCATAGGATTTTGTTTATTATGCAGTCCATATAAGCATGCATTGCATTGTATTATTCCTTCAAATCTATTAAACATTTTTTTTGTCCACAGTGCACGTGCTGCGCGATACAGAACTGCCTCTGGAAGTGGCCTCAGCGTTGGGACCTGACGTGCAGTTTGTACTCAAGTATATCGAAGGTAAGAACTAAATATTTTATGAACATGTTGTCTTTTAATACATAGTCGAGTGGAGGATTGAAGTATGCGGCAAGCATATGAATAGAAATCGACTGATGTTTAGAGGAATAGAAAGTCTTAATCGTGTGTTAGAATCACTGTTTAGGATTAGAACAATAAATGGATGATTGGTAAAGTGATGTGATGACAATATGGTGATGTGTACATAAACCGCTAGAAATCAAAAGAATAACAGTAAATATACATTCCATAGAAACTTCTATTATTTACATTGACTTCATAAGACTAGACAATTAGGTAGCGAGAATTATAATGAGAGATATGTACATTGTACATGAACTAATTATTCAAAACAAACCCTGCACTATTTCGTCTGATTAAATATAGAATACGTACTGTAAAAACAACTGACATTCTATCCAATTTATGCTTAAATCACCATTCACATTTACATTATTCCTCTTTAATAATTTGGAATATTCCAGCTCAAAATTGGCAAATTAAATATATATAATAATAACCATTAGAAGTCCACTTAAATATATTAACAGAGGTTATAAAATGAAACGTGTAATAATTTCATGTGGATTTTCTACTATTGGTCTTATGAATATAGAGAAAACACAAGCTTTGATTTCACATTGCTGCTTAGTGCTTACGCAAGATTCCTTTTCGTTATCCAAGTTTCCTCATCATGTTTTGCTTAACCGTTTATGTATGGGGTTAGAGTATGCAAACTCCTTTGTTTATTGCACAGCGAGAGCATGATGGTTGGCCTGATGGTTTCGTGGTTATTTGCCCTGACTGCTATACCGGAGGACGGGGGTTCGATTTCAACCCACAAATGTTTTTTTTTTCAATGAATAATTTGTCCTATGTCAGGGTTCTATTCTTGTGTGTATTTGGAAATATATAGGAATGTTTATTGGTTGCCTAGTACTCATAATACAAGTTTTGCTTAGTTGTAGACTAGATGGCGCTGTGTGAAACATGTGAAAATATTATATTATTGAAAAAATTTAAAAGCGCAAAACCCATTGTTTTTTTAGCTCCAGTGCAGATGCTAAAAAATAAAAATGTTTCCATTTAATTAAGCAAGAATGTAAGCAACATAACGTTTCGAACGTTTATTTATCGCGAAGTTGGCTGGTAATTACTTCGTTTATTTGTTCCTGGCCTTATTGAGGACACCATAAAACTGTCAGTGAAGAGTGCCAATCGAATTATCGCGTCTGCGTCGTGCGCCAAACATTTCATTAGTGAATGTCAGATAGACTGGTAACTGTCGCCCTTACCTTACGCTGTTCGTGAACAAACTGCTACTTTAAAAGCTAATGTTTTTATTCAGATGGTCTTAGATGTGAGTTCTAAGGTAGAGCTAATTGGTTCTGTTGAAATAGATGCACTTACAAATTAGCAAACTAAAACAAATTTCCGTAAGCGGATAGGGCAAAGCCGTTGACATAAGATTAAGAGTTATTTGATATGGTATGGCATGTTACAAAGGTAGGAATTTCAGTCTTCATCCGCTCATAGCATTGAGGTTTTAATCGTATTTTTGACCGTTTGCTTCAATAATAATAAGGTGGTAATAAGGCGAATCAATGGAGGCTCTTTGAAAAAATAGGAGATCATGTCAATCGGTAGTTCCGTATTTTATTCTGATCGATGCATGTAGGAAAACAATTCATCTATTAATCTTCACCGATATTGGACGTATTATTGGAATTCAAGACATCCTATAATTTAGTATAAGAGTTTTCAAGCGGAATGCTATCTCATTTCCCCTTTATTAAAAACAGTTGGAAGAAGATTAAAAAGAACAGTTTTTCTAAATTGGCTGGACGACGTTCGAATAGATTATTAGTTTTTTCCCGTTTGTTCCCCACTGGCGTACTAGGGACACCTAATTACAATATTTATTCATGAGACGGCAGTCTTATTAGAAAACAATGAATACAAAGTCAATTTATGCTTAACCGAGGACGTGAATCCAAGGCGGACGTTCGTAATGCTTCTTGCATCCAAAAAGCCGTTACCCGGTAGGATATTGAGGTACGGTCGGCCAAGAAAATGGTCTAGCACACCTTAAGGTTGAAAATCATTAGAGTCATAGAACAATCTTTTTGATTTTCCTATAGAATATTGTGTCAGCTATTAATGTCAACCTTATCGAGTTTTCACTTACGCATGAAATGACAACACTAGTAGATAACATTTTTGGCCGCCTTAACATTGTACGGTTTTTATGGTTCAAACTACATCAAAATTTTACTTTAAAGTGCTTTACTTGCTATATGATTATCACTGTGAAATTATGTGTGGTAAGGCGTTGTAGATGGATGGAATATTCTTTATTGTACAACACATCTATATGGGCTTTGACAAACACAAATAGTTACACGGTGCCACAATGAGCGTTTCAAGCAACCTTAAATTTTCAAATATGCAAATTCGGTCCCTCTGCTTGAATGCTAAAATGTTAGTACGTTCCTTATTGTCGTCAGTCAATATCTCATAAAATAAGTTTTTATTTTTTTTATATTTTTCTTGCATTGACATAAAATTCAATCATTATTTTAACCAGAAAATTATATTCCATTACATCGTTGAAGGTTCTTAATAAATTATACCATTTAATATTTATTTTATGACTAGCAGTTACCCGCGACTTCGTCCGCGTGGTTAGAAAATATAACTTAGGATTTTTTTTAATAGAATTAGTTTTTTGCGTTTCTGCCCTTGTAACATATTTCATTACTGATCTGCTCCTATTAATCATAGATTTATAGTAGATATATATCCTATTGCCTTCCTGAGTTAATGGACTAACACTGAAATATTTTTTCATACCGCTCAGTAGTTTCTGAGATTAGGGCGTTCAAGCGTGACAAACTCTTCAGCTTTATAATATAAGTAGGTATGTGTAGGTTATGTGCGTACATATAGGAAAAATTAAACTTAAGGAATGTTTTTTAAATAATATCATAAAGAGGTAAAATTTGTGAGTCTGTGACATTGGGGGGATAATCTCAACATATGCTGAACCGATTTCGAAAATTCTTTTACTAATAGAAAGTCATGTTATTTTTTTTTTGCACCTCTGGCAAGTCACTTTTCCTTCAAGGATTGGACAGGGTTTTTCATACACACTGTATATACCCAAACAAAGTCGTCTAATAGCGTGGGGACTTGGCAGCAAGTCCTCAAGATGATGGTAGAGTGTTTCAATCCTTTACTCACCGATCGCGTGCTTCTGCTGGTCAGAAATATGAGCCGGTGGGTCATTTTCTCGTGTTGTTTCTGGTCATGATAATTCGATACGAAATATATTTGTAAAACCTTTGGTTAATTTTTAGGCAATCATGACCAATGAGGTGGTAAACGTGGGCTTGCACATTCAATGTCAGCATAAATCGGCCTTCTTAAATCTGTTGCACCAAAAGATGGAATGTGAATGGTCACCGCTTAGCAGTCTTAATATTTCTGAAGGATTTTTTAATATTTCAATACGTACTTTCCCAACTGAGAAGAACATACCGTTTGTTTCTTTTTGCCTTTTTGTTTTATCTGATGTCGGAATCTGTAGCGCAGTCAATCAAAGGAGTATAGGAAAATGCACTCCGTTCCTTATCAACCTAAGAAAGGCCGCCATGCCTTGCGGCAACATTTTGAGACACATCCGATACATTATGTCAGATGATTTCGACATTGTTCAAAGAATGTCGAAGGCGATCAGAATTCAAATGTTCGTTGCGCTCTTTTTCTGTCTCTTAATGCCGTTCTCCAGTTATTCTTTCTTTCTGATTTTCTAATTGATTATGAATATCTTAGTGTGTGAGTTTTCGGTACAATTTATGTTTATCTCGGTCAAACTGTTGACCATCACGTTCATCACTTGTTTCAAAAGACTTATTAGTAGATATGCAAATTCGCTGAGAACTCAAGCATAATTTTCTATCAGTAAACGTCTCCGACTCGTGATACAATGCGTGACATTCACGATCAGCGGACTGTCGCGCATGTTCTGCACTTGCCTCTAGAGATCTAGAAGCAGATGCGTAGATACGCTGAGATATGAAACGCAATTAACGGTACGGAGCGAGTTGCAGCCTGATGTTCTCGAACAGCATCAACTCTCTCCTGACGCTCTTCGATAGATTCTTGGGACCTTATGATCCTCCATATTTTAGCTCCTTTGAAACGTTGGGAACGATTTACCTTTTTTTAGTCATGGTTATAGTTTTATTGCGAAGTTACCTGATCAAGTAAAATGTAAGTGACTGGTCCGCTGGCTACTACGTAAGTTTTATGACAATATATAAAACAATAAAGACTTCTTTTAATTTACTTTTCAAACTATGATAGACATCAAAATATGTCAAATGTTTGACAGGAAAGTAAGGTAAAGGCACCTAATTCCGCGGTGTTTTCATTATAACTTAAAAGAATATAAATTGAGTGTTTAATATACCTTTCTGTAGAATTGGCAATTTTTATTAGAAGTGTTATTTATCTTAATTTTGAAATATACTCACAGATTGACTGTATAAAAGATAAAAAATGTTAAATAGTGTAAAATGTAAAGAAGTCTGAGGCACCTTATTCCGATTTAAAAATTATAATTCCAATGCATTTTGTTCCTAATTCTGAGTGTAAAAAATATTTAGGAAAGGAGAAAGGCAAATCTCTTTATTGTCTTAGGATTTTAAATCAATCTTAGTATTTAAAAAGGCTCGGTATTTAAAAACTTCATTTTTTCCTCAATTCGTGAAGAAATACTCAAGAGTTAAGTGTTTTCGATAAAAAATATAAACCTCATAATATTTTGAACTAAACAAAAACTCACACAATATAAAACTATCTTCTTAACACTATTTAGCAAATTTAGAATGAAACATGCATTCAAGTAGCTGCTAGCCTTAAACTGAGCGATTATTAGAAAACCTACCTACACATACTAAAGCCATCATTAATTGTAAGACTATTTGTGTGTGTACATAAATTATTAAAAAAACAGCTAAATTATTAATTAAATAAGACCTTGCTTTGATAAGACCGTTTTTTTTACAATATCGAAATATGGTGCCTTTACCTTAGTAAATTGAATTTGTTATTTTTTCGCCTTTTCCGCATTTTTTTCGAATTTTCTCACCGTTTAAACCTTCCCTGGACTTCTACGAATACTTCAAGACTAAAAAAAGCCAAATCGGTTCAGCCGTTTTCGAGTTTTAGTGAGACTAACGAACAGCATTTCATTTTTATATATATAGATAGATAGATTGATAACATTAAAGGCTCATGGTAGCTGCCAGAGACTAGGTGCTAAGAGATCAATAAATGTTATACGATCGACATTCAATATCTGGTTTTAAGGAGTTCCTTAATTACTTTGAAGATAACTGGCAAGCAAAAAATATCTTATTTAAAAAGAGAAAGATAGCGTTAAGGGTAAGAATAGTTTTTTAGATTTTTAAATTCGAAAATGATCATCATTTTGATTGAAACATTTGTTGATCGAACACATCACTTGGAGATCTTAACGTATTCTGGAACGTTGCTTTTACACATGATCACAGGCTCTGAGAGTTTTGTATCACCATCAAGTCTTGAAGTAAAGCGGCATCTGAAGCGGCCGTATGAAGTTCAATAGTTAAGCAAAAATAAGTAGTGCATAGAATCCAGAACAGAATAGTATATGGAACTGTATCGGTGAACAACAAGTTTATAATAGAACGGCTATTTTGATCCACCCAGTTAGTTAAGAATTTGAAAACATATTTATTTACATAACATTAACATTTTGGAATTTTTGAAATGCCTCTTTTTGTTATTCACATGCGAATAAGATTGATTTGCCCACGCATTTTAATTTGAATTCTTCGGCTGATGTTAGAAAAACAAAATAAAAAATAGATAACATCAAACTCTCGTAAGAATTCCTGTCTCAATACTTTAAAATGTAGATAGATAGCTGGTAGATTAATATACAGCCAACATAAATTTTACATCACGTCAAAAACTTGTTTATTTTCTTGTCTTTAGTTACTATTAATGTCAGCCTAAACAGAAGATCGATTTAAACACTTCACGTTTATAGATTTAAATTTCGGTCACGCGTTGTTTATCAACCTAGAAATATTTAAATACTATTTAACCTTAATAAATAACACTAATTGCATACTCGTTGGATCATTACCGTAGCGGGGAACTGATAAAATAGCACCGAACAAAATACTACGTTATCATTAAACCACAATCAAGAAAGCACGCACACGCAGCTAGGAGAACACACGCACACACGCGCACAATTCACCTGTTGCTATGGTTGTATTGAGAGGCTTTGCGCAGGCGCAGGTTGTAAGTTCTCCCACTATACTGCCATAGTAGTGGCGCCGTCTCGCTCTCCGCGGACCTATGTGAGAGGGACAAAGCGTTGAACTTTGAATGTCGGTAAAACAGCACAGCCTGTCGTACCGACCGCCGACTGGATCAACGGTCTTTCTCGCGTAGCGGACCTAACTTAGTTTTAACTTAACGTTGTAGCGCAGCGTTTGTTTTATTCGATTTAACGGTCGGTTTTCAGCAATGTTGTGTTCAACACGTCACAATTTGAATTAGAGAACCGTTTGTGTGGTTTCTGTGACGACAAGTGTGCATTTTATGTGTCGGCTGTGAAATTCTGTTAGTGATACAGCCTTCGTTCGGTGAATGCTTAAATCACGCCATGTACCCCAGTGCTATGTAGGTTCGTTAAAAGTGCCAGTGCAAAGTTAAAATTCGAATTTGTGGTGGAGATAAAAAAGGTTTTAACACGTTATTCTTCGTGCGACTGTGTTTTGTGGATAAGTGTGACTGATAAAGGATTGAGAGATTGACTTCGGCCTAGCACAGGGTATGTACGCATGTACTTTAGTTCCAATACTTTCTACTATATCGATTTGTATCTGTCTACTAACGGTATCGGTAGTCGAAAACACCTTTATATGCTTCGAGTTTAATATCACTTATGAACGTCAAATATGTTTTAGATTATCATTCAACTTTCTTAAGGCTTCAATTATTATTTACAAAAATAATTATATTATTAAAACAAATCACTCAAGCCGTTTCGGTTAATATTAATATTATAACTAGGTAGTGAAGCTATGCGCGGCAATTCGTGTGGTCTGGGATTCGAACCTTGACACCGGTATTTACTATCGTGGTCAATCCAGTCTTATTATTTATGAGGAGGAGGAGCCAACAGGAAAGCTTTTAAATATTTTAATAATGAACTTGATATAAAAACTTTTTTTCGGCTTTAATCGTGATTGCATTTGTTTATGACGACTAGTTATTGTGGTAAAAAGAGAATCATTGCACATTAAATGTTTAATTATAACTAAAAATACACAAAATTTAAGTAGTGTGAAACTCAATATCACTTTTCTGTGAAGTTTATTTTACAGTTATCAAAACAAACTTCAATATGTCATTCAATGAAATGTTGAACTATCAGACGGATATTCAACATCCGTTTCACACTCTAGACTCTTTTTTTTCTACATCATCCTAGCTAAAGGGAAACGGGATAGATTAATATGTAGTAGAAAAATGTACCAGATCAGTCGCTTGCGCATGCCTTTATAAAAAACATCAACGCGCGGTGCAGGGTGGATAGTTTGTCACTCGTTGTGAATAATAAACATCAGTGATGATAGTGATATGATTCTATGCTTTTAATTACTATGGATATTCCTTGATGAATAAGTAGATGTGTTCGTCTTGAAAATATAAGTTGAGTATCGATAATTATTGAATTTGTAAACAAAACAGAACATGATAAGTGAACATTTGGCGGGAAAAACTAAAAACAGTATTCATCAAAGGTTATCTTTAAAATAAATGTATTAAAATTCAACAATATTTAGATTTCAACATTTGAAATCTTATACTTGACTGAATAAGTAAGAAAAAACACTTTTTTGTCTATAAGTTAGGTAGGTCAATTCTCTTTAAACTCATAGAAAAATATACTCTTTAAGTTCACAGAAAATAAACTCCAATAATCTTCTTTCGTATGGTACAAAGCAACATGAAAGTACAACAAATGCCAAAATCAATTGTTTCAAACAATATAATAAGACTTGAGACTATTGTAAAACCTTTTTTCAACCTAAAAAGCATTGTTATAGAGCACAAGAATCACGTTTTCCGGTAGCAACAAGTGCTTATAAATTTTTATGAAGGTATTTCAATAATTACGTATATTGCGTGATTAAAGTTTATAACGTTAATCCGTTTTCTTAATGTCTGTTTTATTGCCTATTGATTGTTAAATGTATACAGGTTTAATTTAATATAAAATACTTTCATATTTTATTCTTAGCGTATAACTTCAAATCAGCTGTGTTCTGAAGGACATTTAAGTCAATTAAAGATAACGATTCTGTTCTTATTTTAGCTTTGTATTATATTAAGTCGAAAAAGTCTATTTATAGTTCCTATAAATAGACTTTGTTTTAAGCTCTTCGTGTGCCTCAGGACATGGTTGAAAATGGCACCAAAGGCAAAATATTTAGTTTACCCATAACATGCGTCCCTAGAAGCTGAGATTAAGAGTTCGAGTTCCATTGCATAATTTACGAAAGGCATGACACCTTTCTAACGGAACATAAGCCTTCTTCAGCGATTTCATTATACATATCTTCTATCTTCTTCTAATATATAAAATTCCCGTGTCACGATGTTAGTTACCGTACTCCACCGAAACGGTTCGATCGATTTTTATGAAATTTTGTATACATATTGGGTCGGTCAGAGAATAGAACAACATCTATCTTTCATATCCCTAAGTGATAAGGGTTGCTCACACTAAAAAAAATATATTTTATTTTTTGGACGAAATTGTTTGTTTTTATCTTTTTTATAATGTGGCATTAAAAATACATACAACTAGAAAAAAAAATATTCCTCAAAACGACGTTTGCTGGGTCAGCTAGTTAAATTATAAAAGTAGCACTTGACAATAAATGACATTCAAAAACTCATTTTATACAGGGAGTGCGAACTCGCCGCAAACTCAGCAAGATGACCGCATTTACGTCACTATAAATAGTAGTACCTCATATTATTACCGCTATACACTCGTACTCTCAATTTCCCCAAACATCGTTCCTTTTGAAATCAACACGGTTCAATTCACATCACGAACAATTAAACACGAATTTAACTCAAAGGAGATACTGTGTCAACATCGTAAAGATATTCGACTAACTTCACCAATTTACTATTGTTCAGTTTTCAATAATAAATCCGTTGTACACATCATAGTAAAAGGAGCTTTATGTTTATGTATTATTAAGGTATATAATAGTTTGGAGTTAATGTCGAATTCGTGAGAGATGCCGAGTGACAACGCAGCACATTCCTGAGATGCCTTTAATTAGAGGCAGGTAAAGCCGGGCGCGTTGTGTTGTGTTGGACCGTGACATTTATGTCTTACTTGAGGGCCGGCCTGTCAACTGTTTATTCATAATTAGTATTTATACATCGGTTTGAATTATTGTTTATATGGGAATAGGTGAAATTGTCTTAATGAGCCTGTGCTTTTGTAGGTTTCAGAAAAAGAAACGTAGTCATCAAATTAAATGTTTTTGCAATCTTCATATTAAAGACTGTAAACAAACAATATTAACACTAATAACATAATTAAAAATATACATAGTCACATGAGGATGCGCACCGGAAGCAATTACTCCTAATTTTTGATTGAAATCTACATTCAAATCATCTTTATATTATATTTTGTTTATGATTGCAAAATTATATTTAATGCTGACACCAAAACCCAAAGGTATAGGAAGCATAAAAAGCAACTCCAATTTTTCGTTAACATTATAACTCTTAAAATATAAGTGTATCTTCCCACGCCAAATTTTCTTTCAATTAATAATGATTAAATTATCAATATCAACATTACCGGTAATTTTCAAACAGGACGGATATTAAATCGCATAGTTTTATAACCTAAATCACAAATTGGCGATACTTTCAATAATTATTACCGTTTGGTCATCGGTCACTTAAGATAAATACCACGTTGACGAACTCCGGACATAAAAGATTACAAAATTTCTAACTAACTGTGAACAATTATGTGTTTGAAAGCCGTTACCTCACCTTCGACATGAATCAAGGAACTGTATTGCTTTTATCTGTTCAAAGTTTATAAAAGGCCGACATCGATGTTAAGTTTGTTGCAAACGAAAGCTTTTCTGGAGTTTCAAAAGCAATTATGGTGAAGGAAAGTGAACAAAGATTGAGGAAACAGGGAAAAGGGTCGACGCAGCGCTGGCAGCGACTGCGTAACCCTCTGATGTTATACAGCTATACGTTAACCAGGAAACAATTCATGCTTAGCATGTAACACTTAAAATGATCAGCTGTTTTCTAAAGTGCCAGACAAAGCCTCACTTAAAGAATAATCAACGATCACTGACCAATGTTCATGCCCTTATGTTCTGGCAAATGCAAAACAAAGGATGAGTCGCAAGTTGCGTAGCAATTGTTGCCTAGCTATACAAGCCTTCAGACGTTCTCACGGAGAGCAGAGTGGCGGCCTCGGCGGCAGCGGGCCCCAAGAGGAATCTCGTGAAAGTTGGCCAACACTCGCTCAAGATCAAGTGGATGGGTCGGCGGAACCAGTTTTTTAAATCGGCAAGTGTAGGCAACGATGAGTTAGGAATCTACGGCGAAACCGGCCTCGACAACAGGTCCGAGGAAATAGATCATTAATAAATATACCAAACTAGAAAACTAGATTCAAATGATCGTTCGTGATAATATCGTGGTTTCATAAACCGGAACACGAGCCGACGCTCACGATACTATTTCTTGTAAAATGTCAACGTATTGTTCTTTGATATTATAGTAGGGAATTCATATTAGCAGGCAAATGTCAAGTCCATTAGACTTTTCGGAGGAATGCGTAGTTGTGGTGTGTCGGTGTCGGGTGTCGTGATTCACGCGTATGAGGCGTGCTAAGCATTAGCGTCCGTGCGGCCAACTACACGTTTCGACACTGTCTTGCGAATATTTAAATTCATTACAATAGCTCTCATAACATATAACAATAACAATGAGTACGTTAGGTCGTTTCGCCGTGGTTTCGCGTCGGCTTAATTGCTGTTCAATAATTAGTTCTGGCACAAATGCCGCGTTAAACGCACCATATCCGTAGCCGTGAACAGCTGAATACTTTATGTCGACCCATTCAAATGAATGGAGAAAAAATCTCCCATGCGATTCCTCTCACGTGCCATTGTGAATTGTTTCAGCTATCTAAATGCCGACGCTTAATTGTTGTGGACTCATTGTCATTGCTATCGGGGATCACACGGCAATGGTACTATCGAGATATGGCCAAAGTCCTTACCTTAATCTATCAGAGATTTGTTTGCTAGCTGTCAAAAAACAAAGCCCTGGCATTTTTTCTAAGACAATAATGACTTTGCAAATAATAAATAAGAAAACCTTTATGAATAATATTATTCGTGGAATCCCGCGATCCTGTAGATACCTGTACATACTTTTGTGAATGGGGCCGTACAATGGTGATCCTTTTAACAGACCGTGCGAGATTGCATTGATTAGTTAGAATGGTGTTACGCAATAGTAGGTAAGCTAACTACTACAGTTAGTAATAACATTAGCTATGTGTAACCTATATCCCACTTAGTGGTTGAGTCTGGCTCATTGGCCAGTGGCAGTTGAGTAAACAAAGGTGCAAATGGTTACCAGCCAGCTTATCTCACAAATATTTACATTTAAATAGCTATTGGTTACCGTTCTGTAGACCTTATCTTTCTGTCTAATTATATTGAGCAATGTGGGAGTAAAACTATTTTATTGATTAACGCTTAATGCCAAACTTTAGCGATTGTTCCGAGAGTTATTTCGTGTAATGGCAATTGTTTGATTAAATATTGGGCATGATACTGATAAAAGTATGAAGGGTGATTTTCTGACTTTAAGGACATTTAGGAAGTCGTTATTTCAAGAAATATTAGGATTTGGAGTCCCAAAGATGGATTGCAGAACCCACATATTTGTAAGCGTATAAATATTTCATTTGGGATTAGACGGCTTCTACCCAAGGGTTGACTACCTACCATAATATGTAGAAATAGAGCCTTCCATATCTCAAAAAATACGTATTTCTATATCTAAAAGTTTTCTTCGATATTAGTAGAGTATAAATCGTGCACTTTCGTCTGTTCCCATTCTTGACGCACTCAATAAGTTCAGATCGCAGTACGCAGTGATACTAACCGATATATCATAAGCGGCTTATAACTCCCAACTATCTAGTCTCATCGGCTCCAAACCTGTTCCCAAGTGGACCAAGTGGTCCCATAAAATTAATAAGGTCATACAGACACCATCATAAATTTTATACAACACACTATTATGGGCAGTTTGGGGATTACCATGGGTTACTCGTTTAGAGTACTGTAAGTCGAAGGAATTTTATCTTTACAGTCTATTCAGCTAACAACACCTTTATTTCGACGCGTTAAAGAACATTTTTGCATGTCCTTTATACCACAAGTAGACTATCGTAACTTGTAGGTATCTGAAGAAAACTCCTTTACCTGATTGTATTTTCCCAAAAAGGCTCATCCCATTTGCACAAAACCTTTTACGAACGCAGTTTACCGTCGATACAAAATAACGCACCTTATCGTTAGGCTTTGTTCAGAATGTTTATTAAGTAACCCCGAAATTGAATGTTCTATCCAATTAGCTCTAAATGAATTAACGCACTCTGCATACACCAACTCCGTGACCTAAAAAAGTTTATACAAGACTTAGCTGATAGAAACTAAGAATTTTAAAACAAAAGTAAATAAAATCAGTGAGCTCCAAAGGTTTGATATCTCTGTCATCGATAGCCATTTAAAGAGGCGGAGATTTCTTAAGAGTTATTTATACACCTATTCTGTTATCGGAGTGACAGATATGGAGTATTTAATCGCCGTGCCACTAAATAATCTCTGTTTACAGTGATGACCGGACTCGTTAAGGCCTCGGTATAAACCCGACCACATTCTTTCACTATTGAGATTTCATTAACGCGATAGATCCAAATAAATCCATACCTGTTACGTCCAACTGTTATTTATACCTGTTCCAAGTATCGATATTCGCCTGGAAAAGTTCAGAATATGCAAAAGAATTACATTTGATGAAGTGATCGATAAAAGTTCAGCTGTATAACAAGCATCCTTGGGGAACGAGTAAATATAATACCAGGTAAAGTTTTTATTAGATACCTCCGTGATAAAGTTAGCTAATATTTTATGGATATTTATGAGGTATAATAAAGCAAAACTTCAATAAAATATCGAGCTTCTGAAGCACGAGTTTGACGTTCTTCCATTATTATGGATAGGGTTATGGGTGATATTTCGCTCGGTTATCTCAAATATGTTAGCTTGTCACTATGTTCATAACGAGCTTCATTGCACATAGTACGCAGTTCGCTACGATAAAAGACCTCAAAGGAAACATTTTTTATGTTCTCTGTTCTCCCACTCGTACCTCCTCCTCTATAAATTTTGCGAGTCAATGCGTTAAATCTTGCATGACATAAACCTTCAAATCTGTCACAGTTTAATGTAATTCAATACCTAAACGTGACTGTTTTATTCAAAACTTAACCCAATTAGGATTAAAGTAGGCTGTAAGCAGACAATATAAAGCGAGCTATTTAATGTTAACCGAGTAGTTTGTTGAAAGGTGTAATAGGCTTAAAATAACAATCAATTAAGTCCCCCTCGTCAAAGCAGGGCGACGTTTAAGAGTCAGTCGAGCAAGTAACCTTTAGTCATTAAAGGTGGCAGTCCTGTTTGACGAGGCGCGTGCCAGTTTCACTCACCTGCATTTTTTATGATTAACAGCTGTAGAAGCTATAGTGTAACGGTGGCCGCGGCTGCGCGTGCCAAATTAAGAAGGGGTTGTTTCTTTGTGTACAATTTACGAACCATACAATATTTATAAGTACATTTGAAGTCCGTTGACCCGTGTTTGCTGTAAATAAATAATAACTCTACTGGGACATCGTCTTTGGTTGGTACACCGGAATTAAGATTTACGGTCGTCTGCGACCTAACTTCTGATACAGAAGCAAACTTATTGCCCAAATAATATTTACTTATAGTCCGATTTTTAATTAGAGGCAGTAAAATGACAATTGCAACTGTCATTTATACAAAAAAGGGTGACCCGCTACAATAGTGATGTTTGGAAATCTTACTACGACGATGACATTTAGTCATGCTTTATTTTATTTGTATCAAAAATTTACTATTTCTAATAATTGAGCTTTTATAATTGTAAGTTGATATTAAATTTGTTTTTCATCCAACCACTGCATAATGTCAAAATTCATCCAGTTTGGAGTTGGATGCGCTCGACTTTTCTTGCATGGTAAGGTGCTTAATCTTATGCCAGCACCGCATTTGGCTTTAATTTTATAAATTTAAATTAATATTTTTATTTTTTTTACATTTAAAAACAGTCACCGTGCATGTCTTTTGATAAATTGTCGTAAATATATATTTTTTTATACAGAGCTAATTTGATATCTGAATAAAAAAATGTAAGCTCGACTAACTTTTGATTGTAATAAGTTGATTCTAACACATCACTATTTATTTGGAATTAAAAACCTGCCACACTGGAAATGTCATTTTACTGCCTCGAATTAAAAATCGGACTATAAATACGAATTAAAATGGGAGTTATGTATGAAAAATTCAGATTGTTGCTATGCAGCTGAGCCTTTAAATTGTGGTTGAAACTGTTGGAACGTGCGAGCAAACTGGACCGCGCCAACTTTGCTTCAAAAGCCACGTCAGATTACCAGATGGTCTTTGGTAAGCAAATTTCATGTGATCTATGTAAGCTAGGAAAATGTTTGCGCTCTCAATAGATATGTGGCGGAATATCTGATTGAGAAGCAAATATGACTGGGACCCCTGGACATAGTAAAACAGAAATAGTTTTGTAGAAAATATCTAGATGTATATATCATGAATCTGGAAGTAGATATTGTACATTTTCGTATTCCTAGGTTACAGATCTAAAAACGTTATTTTTCCTTTCTTTTCTTTTTTTACTTTTCTTTCCTTACTACCTTACACGACCGATCTCGGATAAAAGTAGCCTGTGTGTTAGTCCAATGTGTCAGCTGTATCCGTAGCCAATTTCATTGACATCGGTAGAGCCGTTTGAGAGTGAATAGATAACAAGCAAACATATCGAAGTTATTTCACATTTATAATATTAGTGAGATTATGTGTAACAAAACTACTGTTTTACATGGAAAGGATAGAGATACTGAACACATCTTTTATTCTGGAGACTTTATGTATAACCATAGCTTTTTTTATTCCCGCTGTTGGTTTTCTATCGATTCAAGACATATTTTAATATTATATATTTATATTATTCAAAGGCTGTATCGCGAGTGCAATCTAGTTTAAGATCTAGGCCATATAGCAAGCAAAGTCGAACAAGGCAATAATAGTGAATATAATCGTTTCAGTACGTACTAAAGTTGTTATTGGATGAAATTGAAAGTGATTAGCTGATAATAGAAATTGAAATGGCGCGGTTGTGAATACCGATTCGATATGGCTGTTAAAATACACGAGAATCGTGTTCAAATTGTACCGACAAAGTCTTGTGAAATATTAAAATGAAAACTTATTTATAAATTCGTAAATATCGAGAAGGTCTTAAAGAACCATTAATTTTGAGCAAAGTATGGTCGGCTATCACATGGAAGTCAAGAACTTAATTAGATTTAACCCTTCATCATCATCCACAGCTCTTCTACTCCCATTGCTGGGCATAGGCTTACCCTTTTTCGAGCCATTTTCTACGAACCTTTGCCAGAATTTTACTATTTCGTCAACCCATCTTGCTCCCGGACCACCGACACTTAGTATCTTCAAAAGAACCATGAGTTAATCCTTAATAGATACGTAATGACTGCAGAAACCCATGACTCAGTAAACTCCATCAATAACTACCCTTATAAAGCCACCCAACAGTCCTGCCAATGCATGTTTGCACCTGCACTGCCAACGAACTTAGAACATTGATATTTTGATCGCGTGCGGGCTCGTACGTGACTCACACGGTGCCGTGACGTCAGTCGTTCTCCCCTACGTACTATATAGTAACTACACCAGTTTGATTATTTTATACACATCTGCCTTAATTGTAGGTAACGTTTTTATTAACTGTTGCATGCTGTTTTGTTTGCCTGACAATAATATTACTGGTCCTATTAGACGCATGGTGCGTTTAATAAACAACTGCAGGCGTTCGCAGGGTTATTAAAGTAAACACCTATCGACTGGTTTCTAGTTTTACTAGGAGTTGATTATTGTGAGGTGACTGTCTACTTGACCTCCACAGCCCATACATTGGGTCAATAGTTATCCTGTAATAAGACTGGTTGTCAGAATTGTAGGGACTTAACGACGCGACCGTTAAAGGTCAACGTTTTCCAAGGAACTAAGTTACCTAGATTTCTTGGTGTGTATATTGAATGGTCACCAATCCACGAAACAGTATTCCGACGAGAGAGAGATGGAAAATTACAACGTACGAGTGCAAAATGTTTGAAACAAAACAACGATTTAACATATAGGTCTGTTTCAGTTAATTGTACAACTAAACAGTACTCGGTGTTTATTATTTATGTACAGCAATACGTTATTGAGACGGCTAGTAGGAGTAGAATCTATTTAGACAGACGCTAGAACATTTGTTTCGAGTAAATGAAAAAGAACGGTTTGCCAGCATCAGCGGCGAGGGCACTTAGACGTCGACGCCGTGTTTCACTTGTTTTAATTAATGGTTCTTAATATTTATCGTCTTCGCATTTGTATTCTAGCAGATCTTTGAGTTTTTAAAGCTAATTGGCTCATTTGTCTTTATTAGTAGCGTTTGCAATATATATTTAAATATTGGGCTGAATATTGGCGTTGTGGTTAGGTTTCCATGATTATAAATTAATTGTATAGAATACATTTAACTTCTCTTGTTTATAGCCACACTAATAGTACATGTAATAATAATATGAGAAATACATTAGTTGTTTACATTTTCACAAATATAACGTCTCAAGTCAGACAGGCCTACAACAAAATATGATATTCGAAAATGTGCTCGAAATTCCAAGAAAACGTAATTTACGAATAAATATTGACCTAAATTCAAATATAGGTGTTTATACGAAGATGATGACTCACATCCACGTGTCGCTCCACTATGTAAGAGTATTTGAAATAGTAGCTTATCTCAAGATAAGAATTTATTACCTTATACGTATTGTATAGCGATTACATTAGAATTTTTATGCCACGCGACGTCTGGCGAAGAAAAATGGTTTTCTCGAATATTAAATCAGGCGTTTTCTATATATTTACTTTGTATTTGAATTTCAAATGACGTAAACCTTTTATTATTTGTCTTACTACTGGATTTACTGCGTGATATTGCAATATTGATACGAAAATCTTATACATAATACAATGCGTCAGTTGTGATATTGTTTACGGGGTTTGTATACCTTGTATTGTCGACATAGCAACAATACCCATGGAAATACCAACAATTAGCTTACACGAGTACGAGGCTTCACTATTCGTGAAAGAAATTGCAAAATTTTCGAGGAAACAGCAGAAATACCACCCTCAGTGGATTGAGCAAGCGAAATTCCAACAAAAACGATTTTATGCAATTACGCTTAAGTTGTCCGGAGAGTTATTACTATACCGAGAGCTCGGTCACGCCGCCGTAATGTTCGCCGAGACCGCTCGTGCGAGTCACGAGACTCTCACAGCCTTATTCAGCAACAGAACTCTGCCTTTTAACGTCTTTTTGCCCTTTGTAAAGGTTATTTTTTTAAGCTAAAATACACAGTCGAGATATTCGCACGTCATTTTACAAGTGCTATGTATGTTCGATGCTTTTTATTCTAATTTTTGAAGGATAAGGATACTCTCAGTTGTCATTTTTGATATATTATAAGTAAAGTGAAATATGTTTTTCTTGCTCTTCCTTTGTTCTATGTATGATTAACTTACAATCATTGGAATACTCCGAGCTAAGTTAAGTATATTGTGGCTTACAGGAGTTGAAATAAAGTTCATGTTTTACTTATCATGTCTCCATAATTAAACAATGTGACAAATACAACTATCCAACTCAAAAACACAATCTTCAAAGTAAATAAATCAATCAAAATAAACTCAATAAGAACGACACAAGTCTTCAATACATACGATAGTGAGTTACAAAACAAACCTGGGCAGTGGCTTGTCCGTCTGTCGGTCTGTCGCATACCGTCACGTTGCAGCCGCTTTATAAGAGCAACCACTAGATACATTATTAAATAGGCGGCTCATGGAGTCATGCACTATGTGATGAAATGTTATTCTTGCAAGCATTCAAAACGTACTCAGTCTTTGTGTCAATAAACGTATTGTGTCTTCCTCGTTTCCAAGGCAACACGACAACGTACCCATTGTTTATCTTCTTAGGTAAACTTAAATTACTTTAATATATTTGCACTATACGTACTTCATATTTAAAGTTATAGTTTAAATAAATTAGAAAGGAAAAAGCTTGACAGATCAGCTAATTTAAGTGTAATATTGTAATGGTATTTTTTTCGGACAATAAACCATGTCAAATACGATTAAGCCCTTTTCACTTTTACGATCGAATTCTGTGGGTTTTAAACTGTGCCTTCACTATAATAACGATTTAAGTTTGATAGCTTGAGAATGCAAATAAAAAATGTCAGTACAGTGTACAAGTCATACTCGCGAACGAAGGGTTCTGTATACCAATCAACATGTTATTTTACTCTATTTGTTGTATTTTCCACTTAGCGGCTCTAGAAATACATTGTAGGTGAAAATTTCAAATGTTTTACTATCACGGATCATTCGTGCCAAAGCAAAAACAGGGTGATTCATTAACCAAATCATCAAATCTCCACACTCCTTACCACAAGAGTTAACGTTTAAAAAGTCAATACGAAATCAACCTGTATATAACACAGGTATACGAAGTCGATAGTAATCCCTACCTAATCCAACAACTTACTACTTTGTAAAGTTATTTAGGGAGGTAACGTAAGGATGTTCACAAAACCCTTTTTGATCGTCCGAATAGGGAAATCGCTTTGAAAAGATACTGAAAATACGGGTATTTTCCACAACTAACTTTAAGTATAGTTTCGTAATCATAAAAAAGTTATATCACGTCTTTGTCAAGTAGATAATAATATATTATATGGATTACAGAAGACTACAGTATCTACTATAGAATTGTAAGGGAAAATATTGGATCGACAAAACTTGGAAAATCTTCGAAAAAAATATAGTACAGAGACACTTGTCAAGGTTATAAAAAAACAAGTTTTGTTTGAAACGTGGCGTTCTATCTATTATAAAATATTTAAAAAAAAAATGTTGTTTTATGATAATAGGGGTCTTAGACAGTCAAGGTCTTCTAGGCAATAAATATTCATTTGCGTGTTTAAGGCTAAACTGCTTTTAAGTAACCAATATGATTTTGTTTTTTAAAGTTTTGTATCGCCTACTTACAGTTGCCAACGAAAGAAAAATTTGATACATACCCCATTATTAAATTGTTTTTTAACTGTGATATGAATTCCTCAAATGTATTAAAAGATATACCTCTTCTTGTCAGTTCCCTACATTAAGCATTACTGATTAAGGTAATTTAATAACATTTGTCTAGAACTCAAGAGCAGTTGTCTGTCTGGAATTTAAATCCACAACAGCATTAAAATAATAAAGTCTGAAGAAACTCTTACTACATGATTACTGCACGTTTATCCAAGGATATGGCTGCAATTTAAGTGCTTAGTAAGTCGTGAATCCATGAGTCGTGTATATGTTGACGTAGAATTCATCTTCATTACTCCATCGTACTGACATTCAAGTGAGATAAGGGTTGGTGCATATCAAGTGCATAGCCTTTTCCAAATATGCTCGCTTCGGCTGCCAGTCTCACCGAAAGCAGCTTAGTAACAGTATTTTATATGAAACGACTATATATCTGATGTATTCTGTCAGGAAACTTGATACCAGGCAGATTTTTGTTTTAAAAGACTACCGCGGGATCCGGCGGTATGTAATTTACCCCTTGCGTCGTGGCAGTTTCACAAACTTTCAATTCACATGCAAAAATACACTTAGATTTAGCGTATGTCATGCTCAGCTTGCCCCACGCGGGGAACGAACCCGCGATACTTGGCTATCCGTGCAGTCTACTATAACATATGTGAAGAGTGGACAGTTGACAGCCAGGACTCATAATGTGCGGCTAACTAGCTAAACTAGCTTTTTAAAGAACGGAGTCCTTTGACGGTTCTAAAGCACGCGATTCATTTTCCATCAGATATGCACCGACCTTTAGTTTAGTATTGTATCTTGTTCCTTAATGCGACTTAAATAGGCTTTCACTTATATTCCTGGCGGCGAAAGTTCAGAGGAATCTCGTGGGATAACCACGACGATGATTAAGACAATATTTAATTGAATGTGGTGATGTAAAATTGATGACTATTTAAATTGCGTGTTAAAATTGATTTTGTATTGTAGTTAGAGTTACCTTTAGGTACGCTTACATAACCAAACTTTGGTCCAAAACCTATTTTTCAGTATTATTTAAAATGAAGAAAGAATTGGAAGGTCGCTGAACCGTAGTAAAAAATGCGCAAAATATAATATTGGACAACATTCACACAACGCCATCTTGTCTCAAATTAAGCAGAGCTTGTGTTATGAGTACTAGACAACTGATAAACTTACTTATATAGTTATAAATACACACATATTATAGATAAATTACACCCAGACACAGAACAAATGATCGTGCTCATCACACAAACATTTGTTCTGGGCGGGAATCGAACCCACGACCCCCGGTATAGCAGTCAGGGTCACTAACCACTAGACCAACAGGCCAGTCAAAAGATTTAAAGAGCTATATTTATGTATTTTAGTTTTATCAACTTTAATCTTAATTAATCTGATGAAAGCTTGCATATAAGTGTACTTTACTTTAAACGTTTACCGATATAAAAGGTAGCCAGCTCCATATTCCTAGTGCTCTTAATAAAACCTTATTGTAGCGTTCTTATTTCATTTGAGAACGTTTCTAATAAAATGTTCGCTTGTAATGTACTCACTAAACGGTATAGCTCGGTTCTCTAGCATTCCTGCAGACCACATATTGCGGAGCTAGTCGCTACACGTTATAAGATTGCGTTGAATACGAAATAGTGTTGTGCGTTGTTACATAATGGTTTATTCTCGTTATGAAGTTAGAATTATTTCATTTGCTAAAGGTAGATAATATTTGTAATATGATTTTTATGCGCTGTCTTTGGGATAGAGGCTTTATAATTGTCAGCACTTCTAGTTTAGTCACTCAAAAATTTTTAACGTCAATAGAAAGCACTCGAATATATTGAGATGACAGTCACGTGACTCTTATTGTAACATGTCACTTGCATACATTTGAACGTCATTTATTGACGCTTAGCAATGGCACTCGGCTAGAGGGGCAGTTAATGTTAGATACTAATGAATGAAAGAGACATATCTATGTCACATGGTGTATCGACAAGAAATGTAATTTCCATACATTTAAGTGCTTTTATTTCCATTTGTTACTCATTTTATGTGCATGTTCAAAAACAGTGATTTTTAATTTATGCCATTTTCAAGAATATTATTGGTATCTAACGAATTGAGATTTGAATATATAATAGTTATTGTAACATATTGAGTATTTCTAGATCTGCAGTTATTATGCTCTAAACCAGCCTTCAATCATCTTGTCAATCATTGCATCATCAATCAATATATCTCGAACACAAAGTTACATCGTGAACAAGCGTCAGATCACGATCCTTCACAAAACACAACAAGGAGGAAATGCCCTAGATATGCTGAATACGAAACTTTAAATAATGCAATAGTCATAGGTATTAAAGAAAGAATTAAAACAATAAATTTAATATTGTTAAAAAAGTTGGTCATTGATTACATTGATATAATACAAACAAAACAAAACACAACTCAGATTGAACAGAGATTAATTCTTAATTCAAATTCATAAACTGACCCATGCAGAAAAGTGACTCCTTAAATAGAAATAAATTATTTTTAATTTCGTTATTTTTCCTTAATCACTTTAAAATAGGAACAATTGAAAACCACCGTCATTGATCTGAATTCCCTAAACGAATCATTTGAATCGACTTGATTTCTAAATTTGATTTGTCATAAGACGACAGAAATGATGATGTCTGCTTTCATTTATCATCTACGTTTATCCCGTGGGGGAGGAAAATTGAAAGTTAGCCGTTTTTAAGCCAAGCCTCCCCTTCTATCCCCTCTCCACGGCTCTAAACCCTTACGAAGTCTATAAAGTAAGGGATTGTATCACACAGCGATTTATTTTTATTATTTCAATGATAATAAAAATAATCGCGGTGTTTAGGCTTAGGGATGTGAGTTTGTATAGGTTCGAATTGGAGATACGTAATTGTTTTTTATTGCTCAGTATTAAAATTAATCGTATGCGTCGTTTAGATATTTAATTAGAATCAGTACAAAAGTAAAAATTACATATATTTAATAGAAGTTTAAAAGCCAGTTCTTGTTGTACATAAAGACAAACAAAACACAAATGTAAGTGTTGATTCAGGATTGTAGTTTTTATCTACCGCAAAATTTAGAACAATTTTAGATTTTATAAGTTTCGTAATTTTTTTTAGCCTTTCACAAATATTCAAGTTACATGCACAACACATCCAGACATCCGTAATTGTTGTTAAACCATTTAGTTTACATGGAAATCAATCAAGTGCAGATAGACCTGTAGGCGTTTTATCGTACGTTAATAAAACTCATAAATATGGAATGTAGGTGTATTGTTCCCATCGCCGGAAGCACGGCTCGTGGCGCCGGCTCCGGGGGGATCCGATGACGTCATATTAATATCCGTCATAGCGGCACCCGTTTCCCGTTTTGTTGCATTTCGCTGAACAGTGTAATTACCCACGGTAACCTACGGTAAAACGGTATAATCACCAGAGATTTTGCCGCTTTCGAATTATTTTACACGAATTTTTACCACGCTTACGTAACGTTCGCGTTTTTTGGCATTCTATTAACATGCTGGTAATACATGAAAGTGAAAATGAAAGTTTGCCTTCTAGTCTTTGTTGTAATTAAAACTTTGTTGGTTTTGTCTTAAGAGCTACTTCTAATAGCGATTGTTGGTTCCAAGTTCCTAATGAATAGCCGAAACTAGTAAGTAAATGATATTAGATCGATTAAAAACTTTTTGTTTAGTAAAGAAATACTTCGCTAATAGTCTGATGTGCTATCGCAGATGTAAGCTGACATCTAGTATAAAGTTTCTGCTAATTTATTACATTTTATTTAACGCTTGTTTGAAGCGCCACTCTAGTTTCACAATAAATACTTATTTTGATAAATTAAACTCATATTACATGCGTGTTATGTGATTATTATGTCATTTACTCGCTTTTGACGCGTTATAAATGCGTGTCCGGTCTAAAAATGATATTGGATAACCTTTTAATAATATGCGGTATCCATTAATGTATCTGCAGTGAATAATATGTTATGTTCTATTAACTATATTTTAGCTTAGGCTAAAATGTAGTTAATAGTTAATAACTGTGCATTTGAAAATGCGTTATTTATAGATAAAAATCTTTAATTTCTAAATGATGTCATAACTGGTTTTATAGTTTTCGCGATAAGTGATTTTTTTCAACGAATAGAAAATACATACGCAATCATAAACACATAAAATTCCAACGCTTCCATATAAGAACAATCAATTCGAAATTCGATTTAATTTAAATAGTAAACACGGCTGATTGGTTTATAGGCCCCGCGCAAAACATCAGAAAATTGAAACATTTTTATTTACGAGTTGCAGATAAATAAAATGTTCCATTTTCGACGCATCCCGATGTTGGCACGATTGATCAGTCGATATGGCATTTTATTTTAAATAACGTACATTTTGTTTGCATGCCAATTTGAATAGAACTCGAATAATCGATGTATCGATAGCACAATCGATTAAGTATTCGAGTGTTACTCGAATGTCTTAAGCTTCTGTTTACATAAACCTTGAGATAATTCGACGACTAAATGCTTGAATGTAATGAAGTTGATGATTTACATGGACGCTTTATAATAAACACTAAAACGGTTAACAATTTTCTGTTTGCAATTTATTAGCCTAACTTGACTATTAATGTTATTTAACTCGCGAATAATACCTATTATGTTATAAATTTTCATATTATAAATGGAATTGCGTCCTTTGACAAACCTATCTTACCTTTTTGGGTTTCTGACACCTACTTCTCTTAAAAAAAAGAAATCAATTCAAAAAAATTAAACAATTGAATCATAGGCCCACCGCCTATGATTTAAAATTGTAAACAGCCTGTATCATACACCTACATGCTAATATAGACATGTAGGTGTAGACAATCGGAAATGAAAATATTGTATGACGCGACGCAACGTGAAGTCGTATTTAATCGAAGTAGTGAACCTTATTTCATTTGGAAAAAGTTCAATACTATTCTTGGAAGTAAATATACTAGGTGCTTGTAATGTATGGCCCTTGTTATTTGCTCGTCCATCACAGTTATCTATGTAACATCCTCATTAGGGTCAGTAGATCACAAGTGCGTAAGTTTCACAATCGTGTCGTGCGTTTGTTTTAAGTAAAGTAGTTTTTTGTCTCTGTTATAATGTAGGTTTAGTTGTGGAGAAAATGTTGCTTCTAACATTAAAGTTAAGAAGGTATCTAATCTACTTTTAAAACCTAATGAAATTTTGGCCATTTAGATAATTTTTACATTATTCAACATAATGAATTTTAAGGGATCACACTTAATTTTAATTAGTTGATTGCGTTGATTTCTTATTATTTCCAGTATTCAGTTTTAACAATATACTGTAGAATACTGTAGTTTTACTTATTCGTTCTTGGACTAAATGTCTTGGCCACAAAATCTTAAAGGACAGCCCTATCACAGTAGCTCGGTAAATAGTTCTCAGACTATCTAGCGGTTGTCTCAGTTGTCAGTCAGGCTCTTGGCGACAGTTGTGACGAGGTCGTGGGTGGAATGTAGAAAGTATGACTCAATTTATGGACGAGCGACGCCCTTAACTACCCATTGTGTCTACGCGTCGAAACAATAGTACACTTTAGAGTAACCTATGGTTATTTTAATTTCCTTTAACGGCTTGTATGAAATTTTAGGAATGGCTTGAATAAATATCAAATGGCTGGAGTCATTTGTTTTTATAACGATGAACTGTGTGTCTTACTGTGTGAAGTCACGAGAATATAACTTCGTAAAAGAAACGCTTGTAAACTCTTTTTATGAACACGCGAGTCGTGTACTGAATCGATTATCATTTGGGGGAGTGGTTGAAAGATTTACGTCATCACGCGATATTCATTTCTGTGTCCAATGTCAAAATGTCCAACGTTTTGAATCCAGTCAACCGCAGTTCCCCAACTGTAAGCTCTGCAGCCGAGTTTATTTTTAATTGTAAAAGTTAAGTAACAGGTCACACCCTGGGTTAAAGGCACGGAATAGAGAAAAATGGAAGAAAGTGGTAGGAGATGACGGTCAAAATATAACTTGGCCATTGATATAAGCTTTGATTATCCTAAATCAATGGCCAAGTTATATTTTTTAATTAAAAGGGATGGGAAAATTGTCTATTTACCAAACAACTAGGCATATCGAACCAAATTGTATTCTTACAGACGACAGATCAAAAAGCGAATTAGTAAGTTAGGATAAGCTTAAGCAGTGCAGAAATTTTACCACGAACATTTGATACTAGTTGCCCTATTTTCCGTTATAGCAAACATAAATAATATCCTGTAATAATTTATTTTGTGTCGGGAAAACGGCCTATTTAAAATTAAAACTTTCTGATTTCGATTTTGCACTTCCTTTAACTTTTCTACGTTGTGTGGTCACAGGAGTCGGTAGAGCTTTACTTGTCGCTTTCCAGGACATCTAAAGCTCCGTGTCACGAAGCAGTCTAGTGCCTAGAGTCAGAGTGTTACACGACGGAGTGCCGACGTCGGCCATCGTGAATGTATTAAATAACAAGCACATTAATGCAACGCAGTATTGCAATCAGAAGGTGCTTTAATTATTTGGTAGGCAGGCCTTAGGTATATGTTGGTAAATATTTAAATTATTGGCTTGTGTCAATTGTTTTTTAATTCATAATTGTTATGGTATTTGTGGCCGAGGATAAGATGGGCAGATGTTTTAAAAGGATAGCAGAAGTAGGAGGGATGCGAAAGGCAACAGACAAAAGAGAATAGCATGAACAAAGTTAGGCTTGTGCCTAGCTGAGGGTTATTCAAAACTGTTTATGATGATGGTGCTATTGGTAATTATAATCATAGGGTTTTCATACTTGACAAATGGAGCTGCAGAGATCAACAACAATGCGTAAAAAAATCACCTCCTTTAATTCCCTATATCGTGGATAGACATAGATACACGAACTAATATTATCCTCTTTTCTTTCACTACCAGTTATCCAATAACAACTATTCTTTTCATCACACCACACAATTTATTCATATTTACGCATTTTACAATGCAAATATTAGCTGAACTAATTTAATTCCATCATTATCATGCTACGTCAATGTTGTCATGAATAGAAAGTAGGAGCTTGCGTGGTCACATTCGTTGCGTCATCTGACGCTTATTAAAATCATGAGTCCGTGGCTAATTGCATCTTTACCATATGTATTTACCACGTAATTTAATTGTTAGTTTATTTGTTTCTTTTGGTGTTGAAAGGAAAGCGATTGGGCGATTATAGAACATATGTTGAATTTAAATTAAATTAAACTTTCGATTGCTAAATAGATTTAAAGATCCGAAATAAACATTTTTTGCACTCACTCACTTGCGATGTGAATAATTATTAGGTTAGTTCTTATAATTACCATTTATGTATTTAATTGCGGTAAGTTTTTTTTTGCGAATCTAAAGGTATTTATTATTTGAGGCCAGAAATCGTGAAAGATAGAGAGGTCGAGAAGAAAAAAGGAAGCTCAGCAGTGGGAAATCACAAGGCTAGATAAAAAATAAGCGTTTTATACGCGAAAAATGTCACATCAGCGATACCAATCAAATTTTATCATTATTACTAAAGTTTATAGGTAGACTTCCATTCAATATCAGTTCTCAGCGTAAAGAATGCTGATAAAAAACCCAGCCACGTTCATAACATCCCATGTTAATCTGATACTAAACACACAAGCATAACCTTGATAGCCGACGTGGGATAGGATCGCGTGCGTAGATTGACCTTTGTGGATTGCTAAATTGTACCAAACAGGTTTTGTAGCGTTATCCAATGTTCAATAAAACGTAAACAAACGGAACGTACGCACAAAATGGCCGCCAGGGGCCCCGTAGTGCGTTAAATTCTTTGCGAGCTTAAAAAAGGTTTGATAGTTGGACTCAAGTTTTTTAAATCGACCCCGTTGAACGCCATATGTTGCGGTAAGAGAATACGGATTGATACTAATATATTTGAAGCCATATTTAGAAACTTGATACGTATTAAATTTAACAGAAAATAATATTTCATTGCTAAGATACAAAAAAACTGGCCTCTTTCCACGCTAAAAAAAACGATCCACCATTATCGCTCTCGAATTTCGAATTACATTTAATTAAATATTTTTTGTTTTTCTGTAAATGGTCTTGTTTTGCTTGTATCTGAGAAAAAATCTTTATTGAATCGCTAATAATGTCATAACTGGCAGTAAATGTTCTGCACATGGTTGTACGCAGTTACAATAACGGTCTGGATAATACGAATGCTATAGTGATCGCAGAATGTCGTTATTAGCTTTTGCGGTGCATTGACGTAATCACTGAGGCGCCCTTATGCGATAAACACTGTTAAAGATAATATCACCGCTATCTGACTAACGCTTGCTTAGAAAGCGTGCGCATATTCGTGTAAAGGTAGAGAGAATTGTAATCATTGTGAAACATTAGCACAGTTGCAAGGAAAGGTTGCGCATAGTAGTCATTTCTTCTCAACAAATGCCAATAAATTTATCTAGGAACTTAAGATTTGATTGACTAAGTTCGAGGTCATTGACCCAATAAGAGCGGACAGGCATAAACTTGTTAAGAATAAACATCCGCGTCTAGTTGATATCATTCTTATTAACTGATCTATGCTATTTTTTTCCGTTCCCTGATTGTCACCCTCGTATTAAACAGAAAATCGTATTTTCAGATCAACAATCAGGAAAGTGCAGTATCTAATCCAATGTGTTAATGGATGGATAGTGATTTGTCTTTGAGAAACGAATGGTGGTATTGGACACCACTGTCCGACGCTGTTGAATCAATGGTCGATAATACAATGCAAAGTTTCTAAGAAGTTAGTAGTTCAAACAACAATGGTTTTACAATGATACACGGAGGAATATATGCATCTTAATAATGAATATAATATAGGTATGTATGTAGTGTAAAGAACGGATATCAAATAAGTACTTACCGAAATTGACAATACAATTGCGGATAATGCAGGCACATTAAAATTTTATTGAATTATTAATCAGTGGTCAATTTTGATTGATACAACTGGGTTTTATTGAAGGTTTTCAGTCCGTTATTAAATATTTAATGACGTAGGTAGGGTAACCAGAATACCATCGTTATTCAAATGTTTGGCGGCTATTGAACTAAGGTAATTAACATAATTCTAAGGAAGATATTTGGGATATGCCCGGATCGGATCGGAGGCCGTAATGTTTTAATCAAGATCAAAGCAAGGTCAACTTATAATGTAGAATTCCAAGGTCTATTAGACTTGGAGAATGCCGTTGAGCTTCATAGATAACTTTGTTCGAACATGCGTAGATGAGAAAATCATTTGCTTACCCATTGTCTTAACAGACGCCTCTATGTCATTTAAGCTTAATTGCCTCATTCTTTCATGTTCGTTCGCAGGTCCATGTTAGACCATTCCGTTTCTGACACAACTTGATCAGTACAAGCGTCCCACAGTATGTACTGTACACAAACAGCTTGGTGCAGTGCGCTTATTGTTCGTGAGCAGTAAACGTAACACTTAGAATGTTAATTGCACATCGCTGGTTCGGATTACACAGACGTCTTTGTTTGTCAGGCACGATCCGTAAACGAACGGGATCTGTTACATTTGTGTTTGTTCGGGACCAGGTAACTTACTACAGAGGTCTGAATGCTCTATCTTGTATCATACAGTCAGCGCTTTCATGCTTTTACAACCTTCATTTGTCGTTTACGTGGGTCACTGTAAATGTTTTCGCTCACCCAAGTCAGCTGTTTCTTCCCAAAATTCTCCTCTACCTTGTTTAGTTAGTATTTATTTTATTTAGACCAGAATAAGAAATGCAAGATGGCCGGTACCTGGAATGGAAGTTCGGTTAGCCCGACAAGTTGTTATTGCACTTTATAGTCACACGAGTTTAAGTCTGAATAATGTAATGCGAGGAAAGATTTACATTGCGGCAAAACTTTTGCTGTTTAAAGATGCAATGCTTGAGGACTAACTAATAACTTTATGCTGCGTTTCTTGAATTGAGAAAGAAGTTTTTACTCCTAATTGCTTCATCAATACGAAAGTATTTACTATTTACGACACAAAAACGTATTGACATTTCTCATCAATCGTATGCATAGTAATAAAAAAACTCAGATTCATATAAATGACGACTTCATACGCTATATTTCTTTTGCTTTTCCTTTCATTTTCTAATTAGGTATCGCTACTATATTTCTCGATCTCTCTCTATAAAACAACCTAAATCCTTATTATATTTTCATACTTCTTATCAGTATAAGTACGAAAAATGATTAGCTGTATAATTAGATAATAAGAGCTCCAGTATAGCGTTAGGTAGGGATTAAAAACACAATGCTGTACGCCGGCTCTCGGATTCATCTCGCCTGGAGGGCACTCGCTCCGGTCGAGTCGAGCTGAAGTGTAATCGCGCTTGTTTCACCCTGTTACCTTATTGCGTAGAATCTACTTTGTGAGTTTGTGCACTCGTATTTATATTGAAGAGATTTTGGTGTGTTATTAGTAATGGAACTAAATTTATGATGTAATCTAAATTTTATTATTAATTTTATTGTGTACTATTATGTGTAACAATTGTGAACTCTGTGAGTCAAGTAAGTAGGTTATAGCCATGAGGGCAATATGTTATCGAAATCGAGACATATTTGGAAACCTTGGAGTAATAAACTTGACCCTACATCATCATCATCATCAGTCCATTTTCGTCCACAGCTGGACAAGAGCCTCCCCAATTGCACGCCATCGAGATCTATTTTCGACTACCGACTCTACATAATGCAAAAGAATATTATCCTATACCTACTAGATATTTTAAAAACTCCAAGTACTAATTTCGAATAAAGAAGTATTAAATAGTTCGGTGAAGCCAGCTCAGAGTCAAAAAGACACGTTTGTAATTCAAATGCTGAATATACATATCGTTAACTCAATACCACGCAGTTTTGCCGACATTTATCTTACAGTTTTTATTTAACAGTCTATATAAGTTCTAATATTTTTATAGAAGTCGTATAAAAATAAAGAAGCATTGACATCCCGCTGACGGATGAAGGTGATAATTTAATAAAAGACTATGCAGACGCGGCGGTAGGACTCTGAACTGGTTATTACTGGTTATTTTACACTCCTGTTACGGAGCAGACCTTTAATGGTTTGCAGTGACGTGAAACACCTGGTTGAAGCTGTATCTTTTCGCTCTTTTTACGAGTCTACAATATGTAATGTTTATTTTGTGTGTATTTATTTTGATTTGAGTTTTGTACTCAAAATTTTAAAATAGATCCCTATTACTGAGGCTACGCTGTCCGTTCGTCTGTCCACCTGTCTACTCGTATGTTATGTCATGTCTAGTTTCCTTAATTCTTCCTGGGCATTTTATGCACCAAATTTAGCATTTTGAGTCACCACAAAATTCTTTGAAATAACTTAGATTATATTTAATTGTCTTTGCAAATTCCATTTCAAAATATTCAGGTGTCAGTATGGTCAACAGACCAATGGTGCAACAGAACATAAAAGGTAATCACATTTGGCGCCGCAGTCCACAATCACTACTAATAGCTTTATTCACCGTTACAATTTATATCCGAATGATTATTAATTTATTGCAATATTGAACAAATGGTACGTATTCGCCGAAACCGTTCGCTGCAGTTTAATTGAGATTGCACGAGTGCCCTAAGTCTGCCAATTTGCACGGTAATGAAGCAATTGAACGGACTCAGTGACTTAAATATCGTTCATTTGGTTCTGGCTCCCGTACCTATGGTGCCTAGAAGCTGTCATATAATGGGCAAGAGCTAGGATGATTCTCATTACACCTCTGCACCGTTTTGATGCTTGGCTAGGTACCGGCTGAGTCGTCTCCTATTTCAACACTAGCTGAGTTGTCATGGAAACCAATAAATGAATACGAAACTATGAAAAATGTTGTCAAATTTGACTCAAAAACGTGACAGTGAGGGTTTCATACAGAGGCTTGAGAAACCCCAATTTTCAGGAGATAATGTTCAAAAATGAAATTAATACCGTTGCGTAAGTTCGATTTTGTTATTCGAACATATTATAATGCGTCTATTATAAGAGCAACTGAAACACACGAGTGTAAACTTCAACTGTTAAACTGTAACGGTTCATAAGATAAAGCTAGGTGATGGACAGCCAGACAGCTGTCTTAGTAATAGAACCCTAAAAACGGCATCATATGGATCTTCATGTGTGTCCAACTCACTCTTGACCAGCCTTGTGTACATACCATTATTTTATATTATTAAAAATTCGTGTCAACTGGTCAAACGAAATTGAAAATTCCATTATTTCAGTCCATATACATGAAGCGTGTTAAAAATTTTGACGAGTTTTTGTTTTGACGGTTATTACTTACCAGGGGAGCGTTTTGTGCTACCGATATACTGTGTTCCAGGAATTCAAATTATAGGACGGCAGGTTGTAGGTCTATACATTTGAGTATATAAAACGTTAGTGTCTGTTTATTATATGGAAATAACCGTTTTTACTGCATGTGTACGTTGTATTTATACGTTAGGTGCATTTATATATTTTTTTTAATTTCGTCTGTCTTTTTATTCCGGCTAATCTCTGAAATGGCTGAACCGATTTTAACGGGGCTTTACTTGACAGGTAGATTTTGTAATAAAGAGTAACTTAGGCTGCTTTTATTTTTTAGAATAAATACAACAATTTAAAATGTAATTAAAAAATCTGAACATAAATGATTATAATAATTAAAAAAAATCTACATCGTAGCGTAAGTTTCGTAATGTTTTGCTACATTTGCACTTATCAATCTTCATTCATTTATATATCTGACCAATATTCATATTCATTATATTCACAAATGATAAAGCAGACCCTTATTCAGACCCGTCAAGTGTATCACATGTTATGTGTACTTGTTTAAATCGGTATCTGTTTGTAGCGGCTGTGTGTTTTTCATTTTTCCCAATGAGTTTCTGAAGGGCACACACTGTTATCCCTCTGTCCACAAATTAAAACCTTTATCATATTCTCGTATGTATTACGTGAGGTTTTACTTGTTATGCATGCGGTTTAATATTAGGATTCCGTGGCCAAGGAGTTAAACTGGACGTCAATTACTAATATTTCACTGTTTGTCTGTGTGACTGTCCGTCTAACTACGCTAAACCATGATGTTCTAATTCTCATAAAGGAAGGTTTTCTGTTGCGGCTGAAATGAAAAATAATACATAGAACGACAATTTGTACGAGTTTGATCATAAATTTGATGGGTAACTTTTCCACAAAATTGTTCAGAATCCTCGGAGTAGCGAATCTGACTAGCACTTGACCAGTTTCTACATACTCAATACCCATGTTTACAAATACAGATCTATGAACCTATAGTTTAGTTGCACCAAACAATCCCATCTCGATCTATTCCATCTGAATTGTTACGGATACAACGGATAGATAATGACAGCTCAGATAGCCAACCAGTCTATACATCGGAATGACTTGTTTGCTCGTGACTAGACGATTTCGTTTCTATACGAAAGTTATTACTGGCATATTTATTTGAATACGTGGGTGCTTGTGCAAGTCGCGAGTAGGGTGAAACTGCCGATTACAAACCTTACGAATAGGGTAAATAGATACCTAGTATCTACGTAACACTATCTATATTTGCATATGAAATATCGCCCGTCATAAAAGTCCGTGTACTGGGTTTCTTGCAATTAGCGCCGCTATGCAAGTAAAAGCTCCCCGGAGTACTGCGTTTATGAGTCGCCTTGTTCCATTAAAGCGCTTGATTAGGCTTGCTTATCATTTGTCTCTTCATAAACATTGCATAATTCAGATATACTTGGAACGCGAATATGACATTAACGTGTGGAAATCTTAATTATGCTTTATGAAAACCGTTAACAATTATTATGCGCTGTTGTTTTAAGCCTATATTGAGTGTCCGTAAGATAATTATGTCATTTTAATTACCGTTTGCTTCGGTTGACAATTAGTTGCTTTACCCTATTGTCTGTACATGTGCGGTATCATGATTCAGAGAGCAATAAACTTTAGGTTATGATTCATCTAGGTGGTATAGACCTTACCACTACTTCTTAAAGTAAGACTGTTGCAGTTGTGGAAAAGAGATGCTGCTCTTCGCCTTCTAGAGCGCTGTCTCGCTCCCACAATAGCAGTCTTAGTTAAGGAATGGTGGTAGGTGGTAGGAATGTTTTAGATTCGGTTTCAATGCGGATAGGTGAGTACCCTACCAATATGATAAACGCGAAAGTTTGTGAGTATGAATGGATGTATGTTACCCCTTTACGAACGGATTTAGACAGAATTTGGTCCGCAGTTACATTATAATTTGAATTAACATGTAAAATAGTTTTTATCCCAATTTTATGTTTCTGTGAGATCATTTTCATCAGTAGCGGGTGGAACCGCTGGCAACAGCTAGTCCATTATAGAGTCGACATTGATCCGACGGGGAATTGAATCTTGGTATGTCGTCGATTAGTTGCACTTGCGGTTTCACTCGGCTATGTTTAGCGGTACATTGTATGATGTTCGGTATTAATGAAATATGTAATAAACTTGGTTTAGAGCCAGTACTTGATGTCTGGAAAATTATAAGATGGTTAAATCATAGTTAACTGAAAGTTTATATTCGTTATCAGTTGTTATAAGTAACGCAAATATATTTTGCGGTAAATTACCTATGGAACTATCACAGTTTACGAGGTGACAGACTGATAGTTATAACCTCTTAGGTTTTTACCCTAATAAAAAAGAGGTTAATTGCACCCTGGAATTACGTATTAGCTAAGTTTCTTGCAAGAACAGACCTGCACTATGGCAAATGCGTGGGCAAAACCTATTAATTTTAAGCACTAAATTTAATTTCGATCGATAATAATAAAAGGTTCTCGTATATTTCAAATCGTATGTTACAATAAACATTTTAATATCCACATGGTTATCGTCAAGAGAAAGGCTTCCGGCGTTTTTGGAACTGGTTTGTGTACATGGTCTCGCTCTAGCATTCCTGGCGCAAAAGACAGGGCGGGGCAGCGCGGGCGCATTGCAGTTTCATCAATGAATAAGTAAGCTCAGAATGTACACAGACGTGAAGTTACCAGTTAATAGTATAGTGTAAATAAAAACAATAAATAATGCAAAAGATCGAGAAAATATTCGACGGCATAGGTACCTACTTAATATTATCGTTGTATGTGATTTTTTTTTACAGTTGGGATTTTTTAGGTTACATTTGGGATTTATTTTCTAGTAGATTTAGCAAGTACGTTACGTTTATTTACAACAAAACTTATTGTAAAACAATTATTTAGGAATTTTCCTTTTTGTGGCACTAAACCTGCTTTACAACAAATATTTTACACATCTTAAATAATGTGAATCTTTTGTTACGCATACTCTGTGGTTTAAGTCGGTATATTCAATAAGGTGCAAGGTCGCCGCCAAGACTCGCCTGGTTGAAGTCAAGGCCAGGCCTTTACGACGGCCAGAACTATGGGGCGGGCATAACGGGGACTGGCTGGATGGAAACCGGGTTCTTTATTTAAAATAAGAAAAAAATGGAAAAACTCGTCACATTTTCTTTTAGATTTTTTTTTTAAATTTATGAGTATTTTTAATACAACTGACAGTAAATAATATTATTTATGCATAATAATCGATATTAAAAAAATGTTGTGGTCTGAATATGATTTATAATTGATTTTTTAAATCTTAAAGCATTAGTTATAAAACAGCTCTATGAACCCAACCAGTCACAAGTTATTACAAAATCACTGTTCATTTGTCTTTATACAAATATTGATCTTAAAACAACTTCCATTCACAGGACATAGACCTTTCTATTCTGACGTCATCTATACGAAACAAATGTTTACCTATTCAAATATGTATGTAAAACTACGAGTAACCAGCGGTTTGTCATAGCGAAAGATATTGGATATGTTTTATACAACGAGATAATATTTCCTTTATAAATTGCGATGAACAATACGTTTGTAGAAGGGGAGATATATTACCAGTGTCTCGTTACTTGATTGCAGTTTATGGACATCTTTGGAACGGACTGGGAATCTTGTAACTGATCTGCATGTCATTATTTTATTCTTAGATGACTTGCCACGCGAGTTTTCTGAATTGTGAAAGTCGAAAATCAAATTGCTTTACGTCTTTTTCGATGGCATGAAGTATTTTGCAACGTAACAGTAAATAATTATACCATTGTTGGTAATTTTTTTCTTTGCGTAACCACGTATTCTGTGTAGAGAAACTAACTGTAATATAAATAAATAATACAATTGCTTATGTAATTAGTTTTTGTATACGAACTGTTTCATTTTGAAACGCGAATTCAAAAGAAAACTTTCGTCATTAGATATTGAATGAGCGTCTTTTGTTGCCTTTTCGCATTTCGTGACAGGTCTAAGTAAAACGAAAATTAATGCAAGTCTATCACTATATCTTTCAGTAAGACTGTTGTCAGTGTGGGAACGAGATGCTGCTCTACTTCTTGTGCGTTGTCTCGCTTTCACTACAGAAACAGTTTTATTGTAAGAGGAGGTGGTAGGCCGGTAATAGATCGGTATCGTCGATACATTTTCTTATTCATTGTCACTTTATGCAATCGCTAATAAAAGTGAAGTGTTTCCTTTTCCGTGTCCAATTGTAAACAACGACTGCCTTATAAAGTCTGCACGTTTTTTGTATTTTTATTTTTCATCTTTATATATAATTTTGTAACTCTTGTACAAAATTAAGTCTTGACAGAATAAGAATTAGAAACATTTTCGTTAAATACGGGTAGTTTATTTTTTGTTTCCGTTTTTATATGCATTCATACTTAAAGAAGTTTGAATTAGTTGTGTTACTTTTCCTTGCGCGAGTCTCCTACAACAAAGATGCATATTTTATAGGAAAAAAATATTTTGAAGCATATTATATACACCTTATTCGATAGATATCGTTAATAATAATTCTTGTTATGAAAATCTATAGCACCATACATAAAAAAAATGTTCAAAACTTCTAAGAGAACTTGTATTCAAAAAAAATCCTCATCTGCATCGTACTTAACGTGAAGTGCATTGTATTGTGTAGTGAGTGACTACATGCAATTGCTAAAGTTTAGAGTTCACGTTTGACGTCGTCAATTAAGGAAGAAGAGCGCTCTTGGCCCCGTACGGTACATTCCACATACGAAACGCTAACAAGAATATTTGCCTTAAGGAAACGTTCGAGAGAACTTTAGAGTATCTTCCTAGTGCAGTGTATCTGTACAAAAGTTTTGCCAAATGCATGTCTTGAGATAGAGCGGTACCACTTTGCATTAGACTTGTGAAGCAATCAACAATTTGCTAACGACTTTTCTGTAAAAGTACGTAGGTTAATGAATCTCTTGACTTTCAGTCATATTTTTATTAAAGTACCGTTTATTTGTATTCTGATAGACCGCAAATTTTTTTTCTTCTTCTCGGTAACCAAGGTGTTTTTGTCATTATAAGATCATTTACGGGCAACAATATAAAATGTGACTTTTAAAGGTGCTTTGATGTTGCCTTATTATATTTAGGCACAAAAGAAACGAAGGGAGTCCTTTGTCCAACATCGGGATTGCAGAGACTTCCTTACCTCTTTGTTAAAAATACAAGCAATATTTCGTTGAGGCCTCTGCTACATATTTGGACAATTTGGTGAGATGGTCTGATAAGGTTATTTATAGGTTCCCAGTACCATATTTCTATAGCAAAACAATGGTTTCTGTATTCATGAATTCCCATGGAACAAAAGGTAGGACCAGTAGTTTTTACCTTGGCAGGCAGTGGATAGTGACGTGCGTCAACCAATGCCCTCTTAGGTAGGTTTCCTTATAGGGCCCGTCTGGTCTAGCTCGCACGCTGATTGCATAGAATGGCTTCAAACTACTCTTCCTTCACGCTCCGCACTCACCCCCTACCGTGAGACCTTCCACTTTACAGCTCTCGACTTAAAAAAACACCATTAGCACCTTAATTTGTGTCTCTGCTCTTTGCAATTAAATTTTACTGCTAAATAACAAGTTTGCATATTGGCATCAATGCTGAGAATAATTTAGAAAATTATACGGCGTCTGATACATATCTAATCTGGCAACAAGTTTCTAAGCTATATTTCAATAGATAACGCCTATCATAATTTGCGTTTAATATAGGGCCTGCTATCTTATAAATTGGAGTTGATTTTAACTTGATTGAAGACATAAGGGTTGGGGAATTTGTATGAATATTTCAGGTTAAGAAGTGAAAGTTTAGGAGAAATAAATTTAAGGATAAAAGGTAGAAGAATGTGGGATACATTCAATCGAAGTTTGCCAATCAGCGGCTGGTAACAAGACAGGGAATCGTTAAGCGCAGCTCCGTTTGCACAAGTACAGACGGATTCAGTTCGCTGTTTACTACCGATATTACTTTGTGCTAGTTCGCTTGAATCACACTTTTAGAAGACTAGTTCGGAAGAATATTTTCTTGAACGTAGTTATAGTGAATGCTTACTTCATACATCTTTTTGTAAAAAGTTTTTACTCGAGCTGTGAGACTACTAGTGACATGTACTTTTATGAAAAAGAATGGGTCTGTCTTCTTATTTGATATTTCATGCGATTGTTGACTAAGAACTTGATTGAGCCATTTTAACCAGTGAAAATTGATCGTGTTATCAAACCTTTGAGGTTGTTTAAATACGGGCGTGAATAAACAAATATTAATGCCAAAGTGAAATACACTTTTACGTTATTCAGGCCTCTTTAAATATTTTCAAGTTGATTTAATTCGAATGATATTCACGAACATTTTATTCCTGAACAAATGAACGTTTCGTTCGTTGAGAAATAAAATTGAATTTCGAATATTATTTTACTGAAAAAAAAAATAAGAGAAATATTTTTATGTGGTCCGCTTTTGTGAACCACTCTGCCCATGATTTTTAACCGGGAACCTTTTTAAATTGGTTTAAGCTCGTGAGCAAAACATTTTGTTTTAGAGTGAATACTAACATTTTAGCAGATTGATAGGTTAGTATATCTAAACTTGATAGTTAAGGGAATAGAACGGGAATTTTGATACAATTAAAAACTTCAGTTTTTTTCATGTTATGCGTAAAAAGCGAAAGAGTTTACAGACATTTGACAGTTCAAAAGAGGCACAGGTTTTCTATTATCGGAATTTAGTCTTGCCAAGTACTAATGTAAGCTTATCAAACTGTTTATCAAAACGATTAACATGTGTCAACGCACAATAGTTTCACAAGTATTTGGCAGATCAAACAAGGCACGAGTTTTTCTATCTCAAAATGAAATAATGCTAATAGAAGCCAAACAAGCTAATTTAGAAATCCATTATCATCTAGACATGATAATCGGTTTCCACATTACTTTCGAAAGTTTTTGGCAGTACATGAGACACAAGGGTTCCGGTACCGGTACTACACAGACCTGCTAATATCAGCTGATCAAGATTTTAAGACGATTATCATTTACACTCGTACTATTTTCCCAAGTATTTGGCAGTTCAAACGAGGCACGGGCTCGTATGTCCCGCAATAGATTGCTTCCCGGCCCGAGGCGCCTGTTCGCGGTTTGCAGCCTTTGCCGAACGCCTTCGGGAACACGCTGATGCGATGAATCGAAATGTTTCTTTTGATTCGACGCCAAACAGCTTGTGTTGGCCACTTATCTGTACCAAATAGAATTTAAGGGGTTCTCAATAGAACATTCAAATAATTCGTTTTAAAATAGCTTCTATTTTTGAATCAATCAAATCAGACTATCAAGGTATTAGAATAAATTTTTAAATTTCAAATAGTGGAACGTGACTTAGACATTGTCAACTTTTAAATTAACCATAAAGTTACAACTGATCTTTATGCATAAACCTGGTCACAGTGTAAACAAACCAATGTCCACTTAGTGTTTCGGAGCTTAGCATTGAAGTCCTAAATTTCGGTGTATTTAACTAACAAACTTTAGAAACCATTCAGACTCCGCAGTCGTGTCTTGCTAATTCTAAAGCTTCACTCAGTGAATAACGCGCACAAACGGATTATCAATAACTTTGAATTTGATCAGCGTAGAACATTACTCAAGTGTACCTACTTAGTTTGTTTAGCTATTCCTGCTATAGTTTAAATTACATTCTGTCGTACTAACGCTTATCTCGACAACTTGATGCTACGCCCTAATGCCAACGCTTTTCCGGCATTTAATAACCATGCAGTTTTCTTACATAATACATAGTAGCAAAATAGGCTTCTTGTAAAAACAGTTGAAGCTCGCAGTCTCACATTAAAGACCACAATTCATCTAAGAATCAGTTTCATTGCTGGTGATTAAGCTAACCACTAATGCTTGGTTGCAAACGTTTGTGCAATAATCCAGTAATTCCAGTCAGTCTGTAAAACGTTGCGTTCATCGTGTGTTGGATCTTCACCGCACGCCTACTTATATTGCTCTAGGGACCTATGATTCAGTACTAAAGGGTGCCATTACGGGTTTGGTCTAATTGAAAGGAGTATTGCGGGATACTCACACAGAACCTCTTTCGGTGACTGGAATGTGCGAGTGTTTTGTTTTTTCTTAGCAGCTAATGGGTCATAATATATTTGGGAATGTGAGATTAGTTAGTGTCTTACTCATCGGTTTGATATAGAGCTGTTCAACCGTAATGCACGAGCCAAACTAGTCTGGCAAACCAAAATAATTATCTTCCCAGTCTTCAGTATAACTTAGTACAATGATATTAAGACCGTCACTTTTTTCTTTCCTGCCGACTTTTATTTATGTATCCTGAAGCGAATTAATACAGCCAGAATAAACCTCATTATTGTAATGAAAACTCATTGGCAAATACAAAACGTTTCATTACCAGTATTTATGTTTACACCAAGGGAAGTCATACCGTGCACTGTATTCAGATACATTAAAAAGCTTATTTGCTCGTAACCCATGATTTAATCCAAGGTTTAACTGGTAGTCGGCTGGGGAGGGGGTGCCGTACAAAAACTCAGAGAGTACGCCGTTTAATCACCAACTCCATATTTATGAAGCTGTGGAGCAAGATCGGCGGCATTCTTAGACCTTGCCTGGCCGAGCGCCTGGCTCTATGGGTACCGGACAACTGAGATTACTAGTAACTTTTTATGATATTATATTCAGTATGTGCACGCTTGGTTTGTAATTATAAAGACATTCTTATGTTGTTTACTCTTACGCATATGTTACTCAATAAATCACTGCTTCTAGGGCTTATATAAAAATTAAAAACAAGTTCTTAACCCAGCTCCGAACGTGCAAAATTTAAAACCAATTGCAATAAAAATAACACAAACGTAAACGCGTAAAAACTTATTTAATTAAATATTTCGTAATAAACGCGGGGATCAATTAAGAGGCTATGTTTAACAGATCGTTGTGATACTAAAACTATTCCCGACTGTGGAATGAGTTCCTAAGTATGCAGGTTCATTACGCAGCCAATTAAGGAATGACAACCCCTGTAAACAGCCAGTAACAAACGCAAGTTATGTTTTAACGTTTTTCAAACGCATGTATATTTTAACTACGATTGAATTACCAATAAATTATAGCAAAGACTCATTAGATCCACTTCATATTATCGATGCTTGAACCAGTTGAAGTAATTACGATTTAAAAAAAAACCTGTCGAACAAGTAGGTAATTGTACAAAAAATCAGGGACACTTATCTAGTGATGGGAACTAGTGAGTTCGATTAATCGATATTATTAAAGCGTGATTGACTCGTTAACAGACAAACATTGGATGTGGTGACAAAGATTTTCGTGTAATGCCGTATACTGATTTAAAATAAATTAATAAATTGTTAAATGCCAGTATTTTATTCGCATTAGCAAAAGTTTTCGTGGAAGTATCAATTAAATTTTTTAATAATAAAACAGGCAATGCCTTCTAACGACAATATAAAATAAAAACAATTAACACAAATTAAACAAATAAAGGCACAACAATTAAAAAATTAAACTTAAGAAGTGACAAAAAGCAAGTATGGAGTGTTTAGTGTTATCAAAAAATATAAGACCTTCATAAAAAATGTAACAATTTGATTCTTAACTTCGGGACATAATCTTAGCTTCAAAATATGTGTTTAATGAAGGCACGACGTTTCGCTATCGTATTACTATCTTATAAATGAATATCGGTTTATAATACATTAGGGGCTATCGCTCTTGACGTCGCTTCGTTTCAAACAAATGTCATCGATTAAGCCTATTAGCTATGTAATCTGTGATTAAAGCCCTATGCGTGGGTGGCCGCTGTGGCCTGCATTTCTGGACGAACCCGAATAGTGTCATTATTATAATCATGTGATTATTATAATGATAAAGTTATTTTATTTTGATCACGTATTATATAATATGATAATAGTGTTATACAATTAGGTATGTACCTACTTAAGCCGATTATGTAGATGTGAAGAGAAAGTTCTTTTAGATTTGAATTTAAGTTTCGAACACTTTTGTTTTCGTGGCCGTTGAGAAGCGAAGAATGTTGCATTCCTTTTTCAAAACGTTTTTTGTTTAAACTGTCTTTTTAAATCTGCGGTTTCGCTTGCATAGAATTAAATATCGCAGTAACGTTGAACAAATAGCATGTTATCTCCGTTTTTGGAGCGCTTTTTTATAGCAAAATTTATCTCAATTAGTTGAGTGGTTTGTCCGTTGAAGCGTAACAGACATATAGAAGTACTTTCTCATGAACAATATTCAATAAAGATGGTTATCAGGTAACCGTCAAAGTACGATCAACTATACAATTCGTGTTTATTGCTTTGAAAGGTCCAAAAATGATTAGTGAGACGTTTGGCATACCGCATAAAGGAATAATTGACCTGCGACCTATTGCTCCTAGTTTACAACTATGGGTAATAAAGGGACGGCTGTAAACTAGCCCCATTAATTGGGTAATAAGTTATATTTTACATGTAAATGAGCGTTCTCTGGATTTCAGCAAGTTTCGAGATAGTAAGATATATTCGTTTTTGAAATTTAGTTTACTTTATAATCATTGCATCGATTTGATTTTACTAGTACCTTACAAAAAAAGTGAAGCGCCTTTTTGTCAAGAAACTCTAATTTAAAAATAAAGTGTCCCAAATTAATTAAACCATTGTAAATCACTCGCTTATTAATTTAGTACGTGTTTTTATCAAAACGCTCACCAAGGTCTATATTTATTGGAATATTTTAGCTTGATGTAAACGCCTAAATATGTTACATATCACAATATAGTATCAAACGCTCAGGATTCGTTTGCTTATAGTACAGAGCATTTAAAAGTTATTAAATGATGTAACGGTTTACGGAGTCCTCAATCATGAGCAGACGCGGCGGGATCGCGAGTCGAACTTCGACTTCGACTCGCGACTCCGGTTGGGTCCGAAACTAGTCGGGCTACCCCGATAAATACGCGTGAGTAAACCGTTACATCATTTAATAATTAATAATTCTCACGACAGTTACTATCAAAACAATTAAAAGTTCATACTTATGTTAAGAATGATACATACTGCATTCAAAATCTGGTAAAAGTGGGTTTCTTGCTACGATGATTAAAGGCACCTAATTAACTTAAACATAACATCTATAACAATAACGATCATTTACTTGAATATTGAAGACAAATTTTATAAAATAACTTCATTCTTCAAACTAACACGGCTAAATTACTTTTATATTAAGCTTAAGAGATTCAACAAACGAAGGGGATTCACTAAGAATTTTATAAAAACTCATTTGAATTTCTCTTTGTATTGTTGTCTTGAGAGGTGTATAAAAGATCTTTATTAATTAATTATTAAGCCGGAGGGTCGAGAGCTGTTATTATAATATGCACGGACAGCCCAATGGCTGAGGTCACCACGCGAAACTCACTGTGCGCGTCGTGTCGCGGGTTTGGCCCCCGCGTAGGACACGCTGATGTGTGATCCAGGAATGCTTGTTTTGAGTCTGGGTGTCTTCGTGCATGTGATTTGTATGTTTGTGAAAACCCCGCAACATAAGGATTAAACTTCTTAGTACGGAAGTGGTTTTTTTTTAAGTCTTCGCAATTTCAGCAGTTACATATATATGGACCCATTTAGCCACATTCAGCCTCATATGAATGCCTGCAAAACATAGATACAAGTTTACGACTCGAATAAACTAACCTCTGCAGTTTTAATCAAAACTTCAGCTTGTAACAGAGTTAGGACAAACCCTTTGAATTAAGTACCTGTAGATCCAGTACAAACTGCTGTAAGAAAGTTGAAAACTTAATTAAAGTACGTAACTCTTTGGAGAGTTTCAACTGTCCGTCATAACATTGTTTTACTTCTGCGGAAGTAATTAAAAATAAATTCAATTGTTACTCAAATCTATACTTCTATACTAATATATAAAGCTGAGAGTTTGTTTGTTTGAACGCGCTAATCTCAGGAACTACTGGTCTAAATTGAAAAATTCTTTTTGTGTTGAATAGACCATTAATCGAGGAAGGCTTTAGGCTATAAACCATCACACGAAAAAACACGGCAGGTATAAATCATAACTTATATCTTCTACCCACGGGAACGAAGTCGCGGGCAACAGCTAGTCAAAGATATGGGTGACATTGTTTTTTTTCATTTAAAGCAGCGATTCCAGAGGTTTAATCCTTTTATCGCTTCACGAACATTAAGGCTCATGCACAAACACACCTAGACTCAGAATAAGCAAGGTTGTCTTACTCGGGGATCTTCTTGTTCCTGGCGTTCTTTTTTGATGAACTCTACATAAAATCGTTAACCGTATCACCCCGCACCAGTATTGTAGAAATACATCATTTGAAATGATACTTAATTATACTTTTTTAAACATTTAAAGTTGTTTCTTAGGTTTACGCGAATGCTAGACATTGAAATGAAACTACTTTTACGGATTTTATCGTAGTTTAATTTTTTATTTTAGTTCCCGACGTTTCGACACCTTTGCAGGAATCATGGTCACGGGAAGACGTCTGCCCGTGACCGTAAAAGTAGTTTCATTTCAATTTAAAGTTGTTACAACTGCCTCCAATCAATATAGAAGCAAGTATAGTGAACTAATAGCTGAGTCTTCATACTTTCGAACTACTTACTCTACTCCGTTGGTAGAGCATCGCTCAAGTTTACAAGTTAAAGCCAAGTTTTAAGTGGCGGCACGTTGGGGTAGTGGTCGGATGCGTGTGTTCCAGTGCAGGTTCAAGCACAGAAGTAATTACTTTTGTATGATATGGGTTACTTAGGCACTTGTTTAAATATTTTTGTACTTCGCTGAATTATTTTTGCCAACTCCAGTTTACTATTCATAAAACAATTGTTTCTAACAAAGTTGGTTATTCTGAAGAGCTTTCTTGATCCTTGCTTTTAAAGTATAAATGCTAACTAGAACATCTTAATAGGGAAAATAATAAATTCAAGAGAAGCGTTATTACTTACATGATACATAACCATATTTGCGAACAAACATTTTTCATCAATTAAGTTATGTGAAGATTATTGAGTTATTTTCTCTAGTTTGTTCCTATTATATTTCCCAGCTATTCAAACACTATAAGGTCATTCCTCGTAAATGCCATCACCATTTAAAAAAAAAAGGTTGGTACCCACTGCACAGAAAAATGCGAACACATAAACATACAATAGGCCGTACCTTAAATTACTATAAGTACATCTTATAGGTATTTTTAAACAATAGAAGAATGGCACAGTACAATAGTAAAAATGCAAGAACGTACATATATTTTTATTATTATTTGTATAGCATACCATAAAGCTTGGTGAACCCATTATTATTTACCCCACTTCAACATATCTCTAATCCCATTCAATTAAAGTTAGTGTTTCCTCAATCTAGACTGCAGTCTTTGTCTTAAAGTTCAATCACGATACTTAGGCTGTGAGTGAACGGGACGATAGGAACAGTAAAATAAAACGGTGAAATTGATGAAAATTGCTTAAGTCATTCATAAAAACAGAGCAAGATGGTGCAACACGGCCGTATAGCTTTAACTCACTCTAGTTTGGAACGGTCGTGTTATTTAAGTGTGTTAATATGGCTCCAAGAGATTTTAGTGGACAGTGAAAATTTTTGTCAGGAAAATCGAAATGAAGGTATTGTTAGATTTTTCTGATTTCATTCCTCATCGTGATGATTTTTATCTTAATTTAATGTTAAGTTTGAGGTATATTTTCAGGCTATAATAAAATATAGGTCATGAATCTTAATCTTATTTAGGAGAGCATGCAAATTGCTAAAAAACTGGAATGTAAAATGTTTTTGCTGAAATTTCGTAACATTTTTTTTGAAACCCGCTTTTCCGTTCCAAATATTTGTACGGACACTTACGGCAAAGGGGGATATAAGGGGAAGGGTGACAAGACGAAATCTCGTCTCGACGACATTCGCGAAGCCTCAAGCTCACCTCTTTTGCCTCGACAAACACCGAGCTCGCAGTGAAATACACGCCGGTATAAAAACAGTTTTGAGATGAAAATGTTATTCTGTGAAAATGAATTAGAATTAATGTTTTAGGTACATAGACTGTCTTAGGATGTTTCAGAATGAATACAAACTGCAATTCTGATACAGTCTTCGTTCCACCTGTCTTTAACTGAGTTATTTCTATTAGTTAGTTATAGTTATATAGTTTCAAGCTAATAGAGAACGGAAGTCGTTAAGATTATTTAAGTAGAGCAATTTCGCTATCAATTCTAGTACCTAATTTTTCAAGAAAATTCTAGTAATTTACTTATCAAGCATTCATTATAATTGCTGTCATGTCGGAAATATGCAAATTACAATTTAGCGGCACATTGATGTCTCAAATGGCTTAATTAATTCACTTATTTAAAATAAAGGCTTACGTAATAATTCGATAGCGTGAACGAAAATTTTCGCAAAAGGACTAATTGGCTGCTTCGTGACATGACGAATGGTTCGGAATCGGTAATTACCGTCAACGCTGACACGCCACTTTGCCCATTTAAATGGTATCTAATAACTTGTTTATGTTTCGTAAAGCTAATGGGTTATGGTTTGCATGTAAAGCTCAGGAATTGAGCAATTAACCGTTTCATTGCCTGCCTTAGTGCGGCTCTACCGTAACTCTATCAAATATGCATGTTCAACAGTTCCAGTTATAAGGACTGTACTCAGTGAGCTTTCATTGATAGTGATATTAAACTACGTATTTTATGTACCCATTAAATGTATATCTATATTACTAAATGACAGCAAATACTTATACTTATGATGTACTGCAACGGCAGGTAATATTACTTACTTATATCGAAGTCACGTTTTCAAATCCAATAAATTTCAATAAACCACTTGAAGTATAAATCGAACTAACCGAAACGGTGTCCCGAATTAATAAATATTCTAAACGGTAAAGCGTGACTCAGTAGTTGTGCCAACAGACACATTCACAAGGAAACGGAAATATAAACTGTATCCGTAATCACCGTAGTGCCGCACAACTAATGGTCAAAGTTATAGTATAGCTAAACTAATGCATTGGGATTAACCCACATAGGATTGCGGGATTTGATTAAACACATTTCAATCAATATCACGAACTTGGAATGAACTAAATCACTTGCACAGACAATGTACGGTATGATTAATTACTATATGTCCAGTAACAATGATTGATGACCGCTCCGGCACAATATCACCCCATAATAGCCGAGCTTTGACAGATGCTAAAAGTAGAAACAATAGTTGCTTACGTAACACAAAGTCATCGGTCACGGCGTGAAACGTGACCGGGCGCTCGCTAAAAGAGGTAGCCGCCTTTTAATTGACGGCGAAAGTTTTGAAAGCGGTTCCCATCGTCAGTTGCATAAACTATACCCGTTTTGTACGACTCGCCAGTTCGGGAGGACGGGTGTCTCGAGACATCTATGACCCCCGATTTGTTACGTAGGCCAAGAAAGAATTGTGAAATGCTTCCGCTTAGCGATATAATGTTCCCGGTGCTTAAGACGGATTTACGATTCACTTTCTGTGGTTAACTGTTATAAAAATGCGACAACTGTATCTATAACGCTTCGACAACCAAAAATAAACTTTATTCTAAAGGACTACAGATTAAATTTGTATGATGACCGCAGTGTCCGTTAATCGGGTATAATTTGCATGATCACACGTAACCGGGTATTACTTTTGCGGTTGGACGAGACTCGAAGCGGCTAAATTAGTATCTGAGAAAGCTCGCTTGGGACGTGAGACAAATAGAAGTGCTTTATGATCACAACACATAAATACTTCGTGTACTTTAATAGAACCGCTACCGTGTTTTAAACAGGAACACTAATACGTTATGGGGTGCAATGAAGCAAACATTCATTAAACTTTATAATTACTTGCTGTAAATTTCATGCATGCGCCTGCATGTGTGTGTTTAGAGATTATAGAAAACTAATTACAATTCCTGAATGGATAGTTCATCATATAGAACTTTTTATAGGGAAAGTTTTTATGTATCTCAATATTATGGTATGTATTGGTAATACTTTTCATATTGGTTCTGCAATGTTTGGTAACCAATGTACTGTTCCAAAACCTTTAGAATAAAGGATATACCCGTGAGAAATATTCTCAAGTTTCTGCGTTATTTTACGAAGCTGTTATTTAAACTTACGCAAACACCATTTTATACAACTACGAATTGTTTCACGTACGGAGTGATGATCTATCTTTTCCAATTTACGCGCTTATACACAAAATATTGCAGAAATAACATTTATTGAGAAATTGCGATTGTTATTTGTTTTATTATAGATGTTAACTAATCTGTGTCGTGATGCACGTCTGCTTATACCGTCCAATCTAAATTGAACTTTATGTGTCTGTGAAAAGAGTTGAAAATTTAATGTGCTAAAGTTACAGTCGTGGACAGATAGAGTTTAGTATAGTGATGTTAATGCCTGCTGTGCCAATAAGCGAGACAATCTTTACATGTTGGTTTTGCACAATTGTACGTGTTGGTCTAAACATGGATGTATTTGTTAGCGAACGTGTTTGTAGATCATGCTATTGTTAGTGATTATGTAAACGAGTGGTTTTGATTAGTACTGTGACGTAGGTGATTAATATCGTGTACTGTCATTTAGAACATAGTATTAATGACGGTGAAATGTTGATTATTGTTTTCGGTGTATTATTGTGATTTGCTGTCTATTTTAGCTTGTTTTGTGCTAGGATTATTTTTTAATACAGTTGTTTACGCTATGGAAAAAAAAAACAAGAAAGGTATATTTTATAATAAAATCAATAAAAACCCAAAGTACAAAGGTAAAAAAAAACATTAAATGAAGTAGAAATAAAAAAAAAAACCGTCTTACGACCCCTTTGCTAAGGAATTTAAATCTTTCTGTTCTTAAAGAGCCACAGATTATTCTTGTACATTATTGAAGTGAAAATATTGCCAACTAGCGATTTAATACTCCCGAAACTACTCTGGCATCCTCGAAATTTGGCAGACAAGCTACATATAATGTACTGACTACTGTGTACCTACTGTATAGTTACAAAGGCATACCACTTCCTCAGTGGAGTAGCCTAACAGCTGACTAGGCTAGCTGTCTCGCCCGTTATCCGTTTATGAGTCGCTTGAGAAAATCTTGCTGCATCCTGTGGTCTGCCGGAGTAGTGCAAAGCCTATATAGCCTACATTACTATTAGAGTATATTATATGAGTCATAGTAATTATAATTTATGATTGTTAAAAGACTTCACTTTTTAGGGAATTGGTGAGAGGTTGTTTCCTTAAAAATATGTATTTATTTACGCTTTTTTAGTTGTTTTGATGAGTGGTTGAATTCACCACGCCAAATTCACCGATCCCGAAGTTACGCTTTCTCCAATTGCTTTTAGTAAATTGATTGATAAAATCTTAATATACCCGTCGATTTTGAGAGACCAAGAGACATGATTTTCAAAAGCTGCTTCAACTATCTTGAATTAACCATATTCGACCATATTTCAAGAAATAAAAACATTCTTGTTTCGATTATGGTAAATTTATTATCGATAACAATTGTCGATTCGTTTTAACTAATATCTCTAAGCTATCTTATCGCATGTATCAGCGATAGGATAAAAAATGACATGTGAAAATCCGGTTATATCCGGTATGCGTTAAGCCATTAATCACTACTTATGACTAACCATCTGTCTAAGGTAAGGTTTAAACAAGTTCATGTCTGTTCATTGGCTTCTGACAGAATGTCTCGGATTTAGAAGCCTTAGAACTAAAGGAAGGGATTCAAATACTTCGTCTTTTAAACTTTTTGCAGTTAAGTCCTCATTCATACATCATATTTAAACAGGCCCAGTTACTTATGAAATCCTCTCCATAAAAAAAGAAAAATTATAAATGCTTATTAATTTATCATTAGATTACAGGAAAAGTCACATAAACACAGCGAAACACATGAGTTACATATGATCCGCAATATACTACCAACCTGATACCAATATCTATGTTAGAGGAAAGAACCTAAAAATCTATTCAAATTACAAAACTACATACCTAAGTAATTTACCCGCTTTATTTGCAAACTGTCCTTCTAAATTACAATGTTTGCAACAAATCAGACAAAATGACATTAAATAAATGGTTATTCGTGCGATTTGGTCGAATAGCTGAGGATTTCCTGTCACCTGCCAGTTTACTCTGCAACACAGGATGCGAGACTATTACTGACATTCTGCAATACCTAATATGGTCACAAATAGATTCAGATACTTAAGAAGACGCTGTTAAACGTTTGTAAATTGATTATGTTACTATTTCTGTTATTGCCATTCATTTTAATTAAATAGCTGTTATTTTATAATTTAAATTCATGTTTATTTGGATTTTATTGCGGTTATATTAAGTGTCGTAAATTGAACTTATACAAATGCTTTCAAGACCCATTTTCGAATAGCACGGGAACAAATAAACATATTATTTATATGTTTAACGAACTTAATGTTAACTTCTCCAAGTCTCGGGAGTTCACATACATCACATCGACACGTCTTCTATAATATTTTTCGAAATTTCGAACAATTCATTTGAAAAGAACCTCTTTCCTCTTTGGTGATCTTCACATAAAAACTAGTTTGACTAGGAAAATAAACATAAATGAATCAATAGATACAATTTACTTTCGTTAATAATTACCGTTCTGTTGGATAGCATTTTACTGTGGTTAATAATCTGTATATTGCCGATAGCTAATTTGCATGTTGAAATTGGAACTAGGAAAAACATTCAGTAGCTTGGATTTGTTTATTATCATCAAAATCATCATACTTAAACAGTACATTACAATTGATCTATTAAAGGCTTTAAGCAGATTTTTGCTATGAGATAAGAGTATTTTTGTGCGCAGAAAATATAGTTACTTATTTTTGTAATCAAACATCATCAAAAAAACAAGAAAAAAAAATGAATATTATTGGTATATATTCCGTAATTGTTAAGTAAAAACTTTTCTGTCAAGTACAGTATTCGGAAAACTACAAAGAAAACTTTGGTTTTCGTAAATACGTAGCCACCTAATTTACCAGTAAATTCTTTCTTATCTCCCAATATATTAGCATCCATCCACGTGAGATCAACACAGTACGAGTACATTGACTGTGAAGAGCATATTTAATTCCAGTCAATGAACTATTCCGGTGCCCTGTCATGGTACAGGAATACTAAGCTGGATGTGACGTGACCCGACTGCCTTACTAGGCTTATAGGCCTCAACTGCCCTTTAGGGATCAACAGACGCGCTGTGAAAAACCTATTTAGTATCTAATTGCCTGATGGATGTTGATCAGAATTGCACTTAGATAATATGAATATTGGGTATCAGCTAAAAACATTGCACTTTCTATAACAATATAAAGGATTGTAGAAGAGAGACACAGAATTTCACTATGTCTCTATTTCTAATGGTAGATGTCTTATTTTACAAGATCATTATCAGATTATCAGTAGGTGCCATGCAAAAAAACTTATTATTTAGGAAAAGTTTTCTGTTCCATCTAAATTTAAATATCTATTTTAAATTCGTATTCAACTCACCTGAATTAATAAATGACTATCTACTCTATGAAAATCGTGTTATAATTTGTTAGTACGCAAAAGGGATTGAATCTGTATGTGACGCAATCAATGTCGTTTCAGAGGCGATGAATCGAAACAAATTAACCCCCGCTTGTTGCCGGCATTAAGTTTAATTTACACAAAACTAATTTTATTGAATGTATTATAATTAAATAGTTCAACATCGCGTTATAATACTTGCTATGTTGGTCATAAACTGTTGTTTAACTGACTTTCATGTGTGAAAAGATGAAGTGATTAAAACATGGCTGGAAGCTGATATGTCAATCTCTTTTTATTAAGCTGTATCTGAAATTGGACGTGAAATTAAAACGACAGATATTTAATGAGAGCATAAACACACCAGTGCTTATCATTGATATCGAATTTAACATTATGAGGTAGGGAGTAGGAAAAGCAGAGGTAGTACACAGGAAAGAGAGAAAAAATAATGCTATTTAAGATTAACTATCGCGTAGGTTTCTTTCTCATAGTTATAATAATTAAATAAAGTTAAATTAAAACTGTATAAAACGCTGGCCCGCTGGCATGAGTTCAAAGAAATCATAACACCTAATTATGTCAAAGGTATTTAATAAAAACGTTCTTAATTAGCAGTCACAAAAATAATGAAAATCCCAGTTAATTGCGAGTTGAGTACAAATGGGCGTAAGAAGGATAGATTTTCAATAGAATATGGTCACCCATCAAGTTTAGGTGTGCTGTTAAGATAAACTTATTTAAGCTACATTTTTTATAGCGGAGAGCTATCACATTTCTTGCGATACACACGTGGATCTTGGTGACAGACGGACAAACAGCAGAACCTTGATATGATTAAGTTTAAATACTTTGGGAGGAAAACCTTAAAAAACGAAATACTTAAACTTAATAACTGTTGTATTAACTTGTGTAAAATGTTATACAATTTCTTTATCACGAGCTTAACATTTATTTCACAAAAAGCGACAGCAGTTGGCGAGTCAGGAAGTGTGTTACGACGTTGATTACACATGGTGCATCAAACTGTACTCTTGAACAGTGCAGAGTGGGAGCGAGATAACGCCCTACACATTGTAGAGCGCCATCCCACTTCCACAACTACAATAAGCTTTTATATTTGTGTGGATGGAGGCAGTGGCAGGCTTCGAGGTTTTCGTTAGCCAAAAGGCTTTTTTTGCCTCTATTCTGTGTACCATTAAAGATAACAGAACATTCCAAATTACACAGTTAAGTAACACGTAGGTTTTACATGGAGGTACTTAGTTTGAAGCTAATGTAAGCTCTTACTTAAGACTCAATTACGCATTAAGTAAAGAGTACGGCCATCGCAATCTGTGAAGCAATGATTGGGTGACCATATTTGCAATACCAAAGAGTTAAAAACTACTTTTGCAATTAAATGTGATAATGTCAGTAATACACTTCAGATATCATAATTTGCAAAAATGTTCCTTTAGCTAGCAACCAATAGACGGCTCTCAAATGATTACGTCCTACTAATATTATAAGCGAGAAGTTTGTAAGTGTGGGTGGATGTTTTTTACTCTTTTACGCGAAAACCTCTGAACCGATTTGGACGAAATTTGTTACACAGACAGTTGATAACCTGGATTATAATTTTTTTTGTTTTGTTGGTCCCGTGGGATCATTTTCGATTCGTACCGAATGGATCCGCTGGCAACAGCTAGTTAAGCATATATTTCAACCGGTTGAGAAATAACAGGTTCTTTTAAGAATTAAACACGTTCAATAAACTTGGAACTAATATAGATAACATCCTTAATGATCCAAAGACATTCAAGATCAATATTTAATTAACACATACTTAGTTTGATTGAAAATTAATTGCGCAACTTGATATGGCCGGGATTTGGGGCCTTGGTTGCGCAATTTGTGAATTCCTCTCTTTGACATAGAATTATGATGATAGAAAATATTTTTAAAGTTTTTTATAGATGAAAATTTGTAACGTCGTGTTTTGCAACGATTATATATAATATCAATTTTGTAATACTGATAATACATTTCACTTACTCATCATTTTCTGCCTAGAGTAACTAGACACAAAACACTGCTAGTTCTAAAAACCTGCTCGATAAAAGTTCCAACTGGCTTGCTTCAGCTTTTTATGTCCCATAGTTTTCTCACAAACTTGAAAAACAATTGTTCAAGTAAATTGTAATACACTAATTTGTGTTCTCCGCCTTATACTTCGCCCACGTTAATTAATGTGCGATTTTTGACGTTCCAATTAAATATTCTGCAACATGAAATTCGAATGATAAAATTGCATCAAGTATTCGCTTTTTGAGTTTTGTCAGCGTTTGTTGCTTCCACAGTTCGCTTGACACGCGATGTTCATTTATTGGGATGTAAGTGCTGTGTCTAGTAGAGAGAAATTGACATGTCATTTTTAATATATACATATTTTTTCGTCCTACGTCCTAACCTACGGTGCTCAAAGTTGGTCACTTACAGAACACCAGAAGTCCAAACTCAAAATTTGCCAACGCGCGATGGAGCGCAGCATACTTGGCGTCAAACTATCGGACCGCGTAAGAAACACCACACTGCGCTCCATAACGCAAGTAACAGATGTCGGGGAAAAAACAGCCAGGCTAAAGTGGGAGTGGGCTGGTCACGTAGCGCGAATGCAGCCTGACCGTTGGGCAAAAATCGTCACACACTGGACGCCGGAGGGAGGACATCGGCAACGAGGCCGTCCGCGACGAAGGTGGTGTGACGATCTAGTCAAATACGCGGGGCGCACGTGGCCGGAACTTGCACAAAACAGAGAAGTGTGGAAGAGTAAGGGGGAGGCCTTTGCCCAGCAGTGGGATCTAAAACAGGCTACATAAAAAAAAAAAATATTTTTTTATAACGCTTGAGTATTTGTTAATCAGATCGTTGAAATTGAGTGCAAATAGTCTATACCAAAAATTTTGGCTACTGTCTGAGATTAAGTTAAATTTTCCGTGATCTTTTTATAGCGGTTAACGTACCTGTCATTTAAGGTATGATCATTATGTTATTGTAAAATTCTGGAAAATATACATATTAACAACAGAAAAAACGGATTAAATAAAATAACAGCAACATATTAATATTCGTCTTTTAAAATTGTTAACAGTATTTTAAATTATAAATACACCCGGAAACATCTGCAGCAAACAGAGTTCCTACAAGAGATATATTTTTAATAATATGAATATTAAATAAACTTTGTTAATTTATAATAAGTTCGAAAACCTTCACCGGTACAGGGGTGGTGCAACATACATAGTTTATGAGAACACGGCGTTTTACTTAAACCCTGTAGTAACCGTGTTCGGGAGACGAAAATTAAATTAAACATACTAAGTACTTCACTTTACACGATGGCGAATATTAAATAATATTATAACCTTAGCGTTTACGTAATATGAGTTAATGTCTGTTAGGAGAAATATAATACTTTACGAGGTATTTCTAATAGAGAACAAACAGTTTGAAACGTTTTCAAGTGTTTCGATTGTCATTTGTTTTAAACACATACTATCATTTAGAAAACCAACCTCTGAACTCCAATAACAGTTTCTTAAAAAAAACGGGTCAAATGCGAGTTTGCTCGCGATTCTGAGGGTTCCGTACATAAAGGTTAATGAAAAATAACATTGAAGTTAAAAACTATGTTCTCCCACACATTCCACCTGCAAATGTAAGTTGGTAGGTACGCACAATATTGAGTGATTTACCATGTTATTTTAATATCATTGACTTCTAATAGGTTTTCCTATAATATATAAGGAGAAAACTAATTTCTGTATTTTTTTCATAATTTTAGGTTCAGTAGTTTCGGAGATAAGGGGGGGGGGGAATTGTCAATTTTCGTCTATTTTCTTGAATAACTTGGAAACTATTTATTTTAAAATTACAAAAAAATACATTTAAGATCTTCTCAACAAGACCTTTCATTTGATATGCCACACGATGCAGTTTTCAGATTAATTTTCCCCTTCCCCCCCCAAAAATGACCCCCCATATACAGATTTCATTTGCTCACGCCTCTGCATTTCACTGCCTCTGTGTTTGGGTCACAGGAATTGATATGTGTACCGAATTTCAACTTAATCGGTCTAATAGATTCGGAGATAATTGACTGTAAGCGACGGACGGACAGACACACGAGTGATCCTATAAGGGTTCCGTTTTTGTATTCAGACGTACGGAACCCTAAAAACACAAACTTCACCAATCAAGTGATTTTAATTCATATGCTACAAATCACATGGATGATTGTGTATCAAATGCTTATTAAAAAACTAACATATTCAATAGTCAATTAATAATCGACTAAAATTGAAATTAGTACGAACATACGTAATTTACAAATTAACATTTCGATTAGTTGATTCATCGTAATTTTACAGTTTGACGGTCAAACACACATTTTGAATTTGTAATATTATTCTGTTACTTAAATTAAATCAGATGGAATGAACAAATTGTTAACACATGCGTGGTCGTTTTAAGTGGATTTTAATTGTTTTAAATCAATGGAAATTTCGATATTGGTAATTGCAAATAGGTCACGCCCACACGCAGTTTTATTCAATATTAAAACAAGTAAAAAAAAGATTTACTGACATAGAAATTATGTATGAGCTAGTTAAATCTGACTTGTGTGTTACAGTTTCACGATTTCATCGATCAATCAATTTTGATAAAATTCTAAAGGATGATAGCTGTACCTACTTGAAGCCGACCGACGACAACAAAGGTCTCGAAGCCACGGAGAAAAATATTTTTATAGTAACTTAATTAAAAACGTAAATAATTGTGGTACTAAACGACAGGTATTGAGTAATATGAAGGTCAAACAGCCTAAAAGGTCAAATGCCAATATTTTTTACGCCATTCTTAAGAATGTCAATAATGATCAGCTTTTTCTGACTTTCTTTTGTTTTTATTCTGACGTCGACGGCCCACGAGGCAGGGCGCTTTAAAATGTGTATTAAATTAATATTTTGACGATGTTGGCTAAAAATAATATATTTTTTATTTCGTTACAGAGACGGGGAGCACGGATAAGAGCAATGGTATGAAGGAACCGGGATCACCTGAGGAATTGGTATGTATTAACCTTGTTTACAACTTTTTAAATGGAACTGAAAATCAAATACCTAATAAGAATATTTAAATGATTCCTCTAAAAATCTTCAGTATTCTGCCAATAACCTTTATGAATAGGGATAGAAACTCCTTTTAAAATTAGCGCTAAAAAGGTTTTATTGGACATGAAAAGAATATGGATCGCCTTGCTTCCGCTTTAGGCTTGTTGCACATCAAAAGCTTTTAGGTACCAGATACTTCTTTCTATTCATATTCTAAGGATTTCAGTGAAATAATCAATGTCTGAAGCAAAGAAGTGGTAATCAATGTAAAAGAAAATATTCCCGAAAAACTCATATGGACTACCGGTCTCATCTTGGTACCTACACAAAGGCAAGAATATTCATAATAAAAATATAGGTTTGCTTTTTATATGTACTTATAAAATTCTCTTAATATCAATACACACGTATCATAAGTCATATAAAGAATCCAGCGTCGTTAAAGCATAAAGTTATAGAACGCGCACTGAATGAACTTTCAGCACAATACCATGGAGGTTCGCGCACTATTCATACTCATTTAGTATTAAAAATGTCACCGGCAGCTAACAAGTTTTTTAATACAGGGATTATAACAGTGACTTTCTTTGTATATTTTGTTTCGAGTTTGAATTTAGGTCATGTTTTATGCAAGATTTGTTCTAGTAATGATTTAAAAATGGGATTGAAAGTTTGAAAATATTTTTGTGGGAATATAGGAAAAGTTGTGAAACGATTGTAGTTTAGATTATGTTTGTAACAGTAGGAGTGTAATGTTCACAGGATCTCCAATATTGTATAAGATTATGAAAATTATCAGTGAAAGAAAATTAGCCATAAATTTGTATGCTACGTAAACTTTTCCAAAGATTTCTAGCCTTGTCATATTCATACTCCACAGTTGCATCATTACATGCCGGATGATCTCTGCAAAGAGACCCGAGCGTTTCCGAAAGTATCCGAAATTTTCCGAAATCAGGCGCTTTATGCGATTCGTTTGACGATCTTGTTTGAGGCGGCCCAATCGCCTTGAAGTTTTACTCCTTTTGCGTATCAAAGTATTTCATATCGCCCCAAGTTATCTCGGTCCTTACCCAAATAGGGTATATCAATCGTAAATGCGAACATTATCGTTCGTATTGTGTTCATACGGCTTTTTTGATGTGTTTGTAGATTTCATTATGTGTATATTATCAAAGAATTCAGTAGGTAGTTGCTTTTGCAAATATTGATTAATGGGGTTGATGATTGGATTTAATAAATAAAATATTTTTTGTCCGTCGGATAGATGCTAAGAAAATATTAAACACGTTTTTTTGTTTTTATCTAAATATTGATAAAAAGAAAAATACACAGAAGTGACATCATGTTGTAGTTCCAATCCTAGTTGAGTTGGCCAGCAACCCTGAGGGTAGATACACACCAAAACACAAATGAACGTGGAATGTAGGTTCAAATCTTAATTCTCATAGTAAGAACAAAGACTCAACCAAATAGTGATGTAATGATATCGATAAATTTATTTACACCTTTATCCCTTGGGTATAATAGCCCATTTCTCGAGTTTATCAGCCATTAGCGACTATCACATGTGCCAATCAACCGCGTTTCGATTACGATTCGGACGGCAGGGTCGTATTCAACAGATGAGCTGTCAGGCGACCAACGATGATGGATTGCCCTTAGACCTTCGCTATTGTTTGTGGTGTGATCGTAGTTAATTGGTCCTGATAATTTTGGTGTGTTTAGGCGTTGTGAATGATGGAGTTAAGTTTTGACTGTATTGGTGATAAATGTACAGTGTTATTTATGTTTGTTTAAAATTTTACTGAACGAGAGTAAATTTTATGTTTTTAATGATGCGCGAAAATAATGGTGTTTTTACCCGTCTGCGTCCGAAGGTGTTTATATCCAGTTTTGATGTAGTGTTATTGATAATTCACTCATTAACATTTCATCATGTCATGTTTTCTTAATAAAATGAAATAAACCAAACATAAATTTTAACTAACATGTTCAATTTGAAAAATAAGTGAGGATCTAATTAGTTACGATTAAATAAACTACATAATTTACTTACATAATTATTTTAGAACCACTTAAAGCGCCCTTCTACATGCGCAGGTATGCGTAGCTACTTGACTATTGACTACCCACGAGTTATTGCCAATTATTCAAGATATATACACAAATACTCAAGCCAAAGTGCGGGAATTGAAATAAATTCCTCAAAAATGGGAGTTGGACTGACGCCAAACGTTGCGGCGTCGCGACACGATTATAAATAGTAAACAAGACACATACAAAACTCGTTTGTTATCAACTTTAACTCTTCGGCACGGTGAAATGAATAGTTAATTTACAATTTATTTATTATTTTGAATTGGGAAATAAAATAATTTCTGTTTGGTTATTAAGTCATTATATTTTAAGCTTTTTTTTACTTATTTAACGTCCGTGGTAAAGCTTTATTGGGCTTCGCTATTCAAGGTCAAGTAGAACTTTATTAAAATTAGAAAAAAAAAACTTCTTATTTTTATATTTCTGACCTGACTGCTCACCCCTGAAATTCGTTTTATACCGCTTTTGATTCTTGATTTAGTTAAGAAATGGTACCAAACCAAAATCGATTATCTTTATATCGAGCGCAGTTCCAACTCGTGCCGCTATACGGATTGGCGCTAGTGTTCCAACTCGATTGAAACAGAACTCGATTCTACCCGGTTTTAATTCTTCTAGCGCTTATGGATTAAGCGTTTATGGGTATTTGCAGTACAATCGGTCGAGGCGGATTTCAGTTTATGCGATATTTGTCAAACAAACATTTGCGTATCGCACAAAGGTATGTTGACGGAGTCCGCAACCGATGCCGCGATGGCACAGTTTATTTATTCACAGCTGTAATCGATTCCTCGGTCTGATTTCAACTGTTAGCGGCATCATAGAAAATATTGGTATTCAAGGGGGCCACTACAAATAGTTGATTACGCCGGTAAAAAAAAAATATCCTGCATCGTGTGTGCTGTCTCTTTTCACTAATAATAATACTGCTTGAAAATATAGTGGTCGGCTCTCCAACAGAACATAGTATTTCTATGATTGTGATCAATTGCAAACACAAGAGGATTCAAGGACATCTTTGTGTATAACAATTGTCTGTTTTCAGTCGTGAGTTACCATAAATTGCAAGTATACAAATTTACGTTCACGGATATGGTGAATACAACGATTTATACGTTTAAATATTTGCTACCAATTTTCTGTATGATGATTGCAGATATAACACCAATATTAATATCGTCCATACAAAAGTGTCTATGCGTGTCTTACCGATTTAGGTCTAAAACGCTGAGCCGATTATGATAGGAATTTTCAATAATACCTAACGTTTGTCGAAATGTCACATGACTATGGTGTCGTTATGTGACGTAATATTGTCAATATCGTAAACGTTATTAACTCCGAAAAATAACGTCGTACCTACCTACATTTCTATATTTTATAAACCCTTCTTTCGTTATGACTTTTGTATTAGGATGTAATATCTTTTACCCGGCTTATCCGATTTGATGTGGCACCCGTAATCTGCTATCCATCATTTATTGACACGGACTCTCGGCTTTAAGAGGGCAAGGCTTATATTCTTTGAAATCCTTCCGTTAAAATTACCAATGAAATACAAAAAGAAATACTTATAGTTTACTTTCTGTATCTGTATCAGTATTTATGTAGCGGATTGTATGTATGTGTTATTAATTGTAGCGTATTTGGTTGTATGGCCAAGAAAGTCGTATATCGCCCTAAGGCTGAAAATCATCTGCGCGTCGTAGTACAACAAGGTTTATCCAATACGAAAAGATTCTGACAGCTGAGCTGATATAAGCCATTCATATTCCTGTTTTCCTTACGTAATCAATTTTGGTAAAACTGATAGATCATTTTTTTCGCTGACTGTAGAATCATGAACTTTACCATAGTATAATTTTAGGCAAATGTTTCTAGGTAAAGAAAGAGAAACTTTTAAACGATCTGAACGAACATGCTAAAAATGTGTAAATTTTTATTTTTCACTGACAGTTTAAAATATGATAGCTATCTTTCCGGAAAGTTTCCGCGATCGGTTGATCGGTCGTGCATCAAATTCAGTTACCGCGCTTTATCTCTGTTGCTCTCTGTATTTTTACGATATTTTCGATGTTCAAAATGTAATATAGTAAAGGATTGCTGTCGACGCGTTATTTCCCAGGAGTTTTAAATAAAAAAACATAATAAATCATTAATATTTAGGGAACTTGAAACGAGGGAACATAATAAACGCTGTTATAGTAAAATAATATCGTCAATTTTAATTTCATTTGATCATCTGCGGTTGTCCTGAGAAAAAATGTAGCTCGTATTTAACACCTAGTCTATATTTCATAATAAACTTAGTTCTCAAGATGTAGGTCAATTCCAGACGGTCAACAAGACGCTGCATTGGGGTTAACCCGTATGCGGCGGGTTTCGGTCCGCGCGGCTGGCGCCCACAAATAGGCTAGCTCGTAACAGACTGGTTGACACTGCTCGCGGCACACTACACACGAACATACTACACACTTAGATTTAAACCCCGATGAAAATAGTAGTCTAAAAATATCAAGGGGTAAGCTAGTTTATTTAGATGAAATCCCCAAATATATTTGGTACCTAAACCCAGCTAACCGAATGAAATTCCAGTTTGCATGCAAAATCCTATTACCACATGTAAACTGGTTTGGATTTCAATAGCTTTGAAAGACTTTTCTCATAAAAGGAGTGAAATATATAATGTAAGAAGTTGGCATATCGAAATAGAATGTGTAAGACGTAATGAGAATACTTTAAGTCAGAATTACATTATATAAAGCAACTTTTATTCTCTTACACGAGCCAAAGATTCATGACAAGTAAATTCAAGTTTCTAAGCAAAAGCGAAGTAATTATACGTTTAACACAATCCTAACAGCTCAGATACTCCTACGCGACTCCCGACGTTTGTTCCACGCGTACATTTAAATACGCCAACATTTGATTGCATTAACAGGATCGGCGTTGGCCCAACCGGATTACAGCTTTTCCGTGGCTTTGACTATATTTGTCCCCCCGGCACGCGCCGGGTTATTATGTAATAGTTGTCACTTGTCAGTTGCTCGACCGATTGCGCCGCTGATGAAGATAAGTTGATCATTTAGTTGATGTATGAACTAAGTTAATACGTTCCGTGTTTAATAATTCAGTAAACCAATTTCAATTAAAACCTCATTGACTTAAAAGGATTTCGACTTCGGATAGTTTATTTGCCTCGAAATTGCGATTGCTATCAAACGTTGTAGAGTAGCTGCATTTTATCTACGCTCGTATTGATTGGAGGTCGGCTGACGCGAACCGCAGTCATCCACAGGAGAGGCTTAAAAAATTCCTGGTTTTTCGTTCACAAAACGAATGTCTGCCATTGTGTAATGGAAAAACTTGTACATAGTACCTACATATATGTAGGTTGTATTAAAATGATTCTGGATATACAAAATTGTGAGCTCCGGTTTTCGTAGTCTATCTCAGCGAAATATTCCTAATGTATTTTTGTTACTTTCCCGAGCTAAATCGGTCTCCAATGTTTACACTTTAATAAACATTGGTCCACGATGAACGGTCTGAGTGGATTATTATTTAATCTTTATTTTCGCAAGGTTTTCATATGTATATTTGGCACGGTTTCGATAAATATGGACATTGGCTTTAAGTACTTGGGTTTGCCAAGCCAAATGTTTATGCTCCTTTAGCCTATAATGTTATTAAATGGAAGCTTAAAAGTTTTTGTTTAATTTAGTACAAGATTAGTTCAAGTTTAGGTATTATCATAAAACAATACAGGTCAACAATATACTTAACTTTGTTTTGTTATTGATTTGATTGTATTTTAAATTTAAAGAACAAACACTATACAATTGAGAAATATAGTCTGTGACGCATCGCCTCGAATATAGGTACTGTAATGTAGTTGGTTAGAACAATTGAGGATTACAAATTAGTAGATAGCGCAACATCTTTTGATTCCAATACTCCAGGCATTGCCTACAACATCTAAAAACATTTCAAGTCATAACTGACAAACATTTCGATAAAAATAACAAAACATCCGTTAATAGCGGCAGCGTAGGTTGTCGCGACGGTCATAACGGGTTGGCTGCACCGTTGCCAATCGGCCGCACCCCGCATGCATATGCAAGTGGCAATTTACGAGTCATGTCTCGGTGTCCATCAATAAAGCAGCTGGTATCAACTGCAATCACCGACAATTGCTCTCCACTGATACATTGCTTTATTTATGACGGCCGCTTCGATTAATCAAGTCGCGAAGATGTATCACGAAGCTCCTCTAATGTGAACTGTTTTTTACTATTCATGTGTGAGAAAATTGCCATGAAGCTGACACACAAACAATAATCTACGAGTACTAATTTATTCTTAAGTCATTGAACTATGAGGCAAACATGGGCGGAGTGATCACTTGTTTCGTTTATAACCTTCTTTCTTCCCAAGGCCAAGATTCTATATTACCGTCTCATATTAAAGACATTTCTTTTTAATCTACGCATTTCCGTCTAACAAACTCCGCCCACAAAAATCTTGTTACGAACAACTTTTTTTGTAAGTCGACGGCTTTTCTGACTGATGAATGGGACAGCCCATCAATAGCAGATCACTTGGATGCTTCATAAATATGTACACGACAGTGTGACGTCAGTTTTTATGAGCTCAAAAGGACCCGCTCACGTATGATTGATGATAGGGAACCCGACGAGTGGTTTATTGATTCACTTGATTCGAGTGTTATGTGTGTTGTTAACACGGTCATTAGGGAAGACCTCGTTACGGTCCAAATTGCCAATTCGTTCGCTGCTGTTGTAGTTTAGAAAAAGTGGAATTTAGTTGGGATTGTGGATGGCAACATGTCGTGAGAAAGTCGGGGGTTTCGTGCAAGAGGATTGCGTGTCCAGACAGGACGGTTAAGTATTTGGCAAGCCAACCTAATTTCTAACAGCTACTGTCTGGAAGCTGATGGGCGAACATTCAAATTGTGATCCCCAATTGGGATACGCACGCGATTTTCGCATTTACTCAACGATTTCTACTTCGTTCTAACAGAAGCTTCGTTTTCTATAAAATTAGCGTAATTTGCTTAATGCTATATGTCAAATTACATTTTTTTGACGTATGACCGCAATCACATTAGCTTAATTTCATTGTCTATCCTTATTTGCGATTTGATTATTAAGTAAGTACAAAAAAGATTGTGTTTGGAAAGTTATTCGTAAATGCAAACTTTCATTCGAGGAAAAATTATGAAAAATACATGACTACTAAATAAGAGAATGTTCACTCACGTATCCACTAAGCTAAAGTTATTAAATTAAATTGATTCCTTACAATATTGTAATTCGTTGAGTTGTACTTTCATTACGCTCATAAGGAAGTAAGGATTTACATTTTATCGTCGTTCGTCCATTACCTTTTTAGTGGTGTTCGATAGCAAATAAATGGCTTCAGAGTTCCGTTATTTCAATTAAAATGAAACAAACGTTTTGAATCTAGAAATAGCTAAGTCTGGAGTTAATCAAAGTCTAGTAAAACGTTCGATAAATATTATATCGTAACAACCAATAGAAATACATCAGCGTTGGAAACCAATCTGCATGCGTACTAAGAGATTTCAAAGTCGTGCTTCTAACGTTGTAGAAGCGAGACAACGATACTCGAGGTGTAGAGCGTTATCTCTCTTCCGCTATCCCAATAGTCATTCTTTAAGAGCTCATGGTACAGGCCCTGATTTCAATGTGTACTACAATAATAAATAATGCATGTTTTAATGGAATCGTGGTTTATTTTATTTACGTTATTCACTGTAACTGCGTTGAAGGTTAAAGTGACTAAAATAGAACATTTCGGGTATATATCCGTATTATAATAGACAGATTAAATAATCTTTCGCGAAAGCATTGTTTCCAAATTGAAACATATGATCTGTTCGAAAATACAAGATGGCGATGAATATGTCAAAATAATAGTTTTTCAAGTAGAAAAGTATTTATCTCGTAAAATAAGGGTTTTCATTAGACGTGCTCGTAATTGCAAGTCAGTCGCAAGGTTCACACTTTCTCTAATTATCTTCGTTATGTGAGTTACGAGGTCGCTATTGTATTCTTAGGAACCTGGTAGTCAGAGTTTGTTCAAAGGATGAATTAGTGGATCCATTGTCTAACTATATTTTTTATTTGCCACTAAAATTGTTACAGTTTGCACGTATTGGATTTGGTGATTGAATTTCTTTTTTTCTTTTTCACATAGCTAATGTTTATAATACCATCCTATAGATATCCTTCTGCTAGGCACAGGCCTCTTCCCGTATAAGAAAGGTTTGAGCATTAAGCGCCACGCTAGCTATTTGGAATTCAGACTTCCTTACGGTATTTGTCTATATGGTTTGCCAGCATTTTTTTTAGAATAATTAAGGAATAGCATCCACTTTTCAAAAAGTCAAAATTAAACAATGCCAGCGTTTGGAACCGCCCGGCCGACACACTTCTTCACATGGCTATATTTATGTTTAATTTACATTTAATGGTTGTTTATGAGTAAAATACTATACTCAATACTGGAAAACTTAATTTCTACTTACAGTTAAATACCTTGGTATTCAATACACGATCAACACCAACATCTTCAAAAATAGTTCTATGCGTATGGTTTGCATTTCTTATCAAACGTATTCACATCTACGCTACACTTTGCAAGTAATATATCATGTAAATCCGGTTTAAGCTTATTTATATATCTCCGCAACATGTGTGCGAGCTCGCCGCAGCCGGGATTTCGTTAACGTTGTCACCACAAACATTTGTACAGGCGGAGGGGAACAAAACACCACCCTTTGTGTGCCGTATAAAAAAACAATTACCTGTGATATCGCTGGCAAGTCTAAAATCGATTGAATTGAAATTTTATTATATAGAATTGCTTTTGAAAGATAATCGCGATGGTTCTAGAATTTGTTTCAGTTGATATTCTTGGAAAAAGGCTTGTTTTTTTTGGAGGTGAATTGCATTTACGCGGCTGTGTGATGGTAGTTGCCGCAGTAATTAGTGGCCCCTGTTGTGATATCAACTTACTGCAAAAGGTTTTATCAAAATTGGTTCAGTAGTTTAGACGTAAAACGTAACAGATACAGATTATTTCTATGGTTAACCCTCCAACATTAAAAGACGATACGCAGTGGTGCCCAACAAAAATACGTTACAGGAATTAACGCAAACATATGCGTTTACGTTTAATGGCTTGACGTTTACGCACATTAAAAAACTCTGTCCCTTTGGGATTAGTTTGGGATGGTAACATAAACCTTCAGATACAGACTATTTAGATCAAGCCCCATTACCAACTTACCACCGGGCCCCGCGAGTATGAAATTTTAATAATGGCGGTCCATTATCATTTATTTTCTGAACCATTTTATTTTATGTTAATGAATGCGACAGTAGTGAATAATTTACACACTTAGCGGATAATTCTTAAGATATATTGGGGGATTTCGCTGTCATGAAAAGAAAATAGCTGTTATAACCTCATTAGTTTTTAAAATTAAAGAGTCTTGGACAGATAGTCTTTTGTTTGTTTTGTTGAAGAAAAGTCTGTTGTCAGAATTTTAAAACAACTTATTCCTCTAACGTGGTTTATGTTAAATTTAAAGCATACATTTACTACTAAGAAATTAAACCATCAAGAAATTAAACATAGCAATAATTAAAAGCTTCAAAATACTCTATAAAATTATTCCACTATTTTCATTAGATGCGAATGTAGTCCTGGCACTAGATCAAGATGGCGGTCGACGCAAGGTCGCGGCTACTAGCTAAGCTAATAAAATTTCACACTGTCTTCGCTGGTGCGGTTCAATAAACAATAACAATGTCAATATCCAAGGCTGTCTGTGTGTTTTATGGTTTATTAAAGAAAATATTAGGAATTCGCGGAATTTTTCTAGCTTCGTCTCGTTCTAATATCATGTGTTATGCTTCAGAGAATTTCGTGTAATCCTATTAATGTTACGCGAGACCTTGATCTTAATAATTTGATGTGTTTTGGAACTACTTTTTATAGACTCTTTGTTAAACTTTTTTTTTACTCCGAATACATTCTATCTTTTTGCTACCTGCTGTCATGTCTCAGCAATTCTAATTTCAAAAGTAATTTTCGTTTTCATCATTAAGATAAGATCAATTTGTAATACCATTATTTAGCAAAATCTTCAATCGTAGATAACAAATGCCTGAAGTCAATGCTGACACTGACAAATCTAATATTGTCCGGATTTCAATAAGCGCCGAGAAAAATCGTTTTCATAATGTTGGACGCGAAATTCAAATTGGTTAGTCATCGCGGATGTCACCAAGAGAAAACGGGAAAATACGCAATGTTATTAAACCCACTTCATTTCAAAATTAGAACGTTCAGTCTCGATTCATCCCGCGCGGCGCGTGCGCCGGCCCGCGTACCGTTGACGTTTGAATCGGAAACAATCATTCAAGAAATAAATATTGTAGTTAGGGAACTTATGACGCGAGTGTGACAACTGTATCATAATCGTGTGAACTCTAAAATTAATTTGTATGTTATTTGTGCTGAGAAAAAAAGTGTGGGCTATTAGCATCTGATTTGTTTTCTCCAAAAAGTGTCACATAACATTAGCAGATCGTTTCCTACAGTTAGTAGGTAAGGGAAAAGGTTTCAATCTACCTGTATTTAATGTACTAGCTTTTTAGAACGTAAATAACATCACATTTATATTTTCTTTACCTTTCATGATATCACTTTGCGGCGTCTCTCCCAAGGGAACTTTTATTCCAAAAAGTTGTTCTCTAGAGCAAAACAAAAGAAAGTACATTGAAAATTTAAAGGGTTTCTAAAATTAATGCTTTAATATTATCTCGTGTCGAATGCGAAGTTCACCAAAGAGTTTTCAGTTATTTTTTGTTGACTCCGCAGTTCGCACAAGGATAGACTGTATTTAATTACTCGAATATAATATCTACCTGACGTAGACTACTTATATACATTGCCAATTGTAGTACCTTTCTTCAATACGAAACTATTTGCTTAGTAAAACAATTCAAGGTCAAAATGTGTCTATCGTTTTGCCAAAACCGAAATCTTTTAAAAGTGGTCAGACAGCCAATAAAAACATTGCAACTGCTGCATCCAATAACAACGTTAGTACTTTGTTAGCCTAGTTGTTTAAACTTCAACAATGTTAATAAACAACAGGTCTAATACAATTGGCTATTGTCATCAATTGTTACTAAAAACAAAAAACTAACTACATTGTGAACTCTGATAACCTTTGTCTCTATCTAAGTGGTTTTTGATTATTTTGGGTATGTACTGATATTATACTGATGAAGACTTGTATGAAGATTCCAGTGTTGGAAATTAGGCCAGGCTAATAAATAAAAGCGAATAATACTCTATAGATGCTATTATTGGAATGACAGATCTATTCATGAAAATAGATGCACATACATACGTAAATGTAATAAAAAATGAAAGTTGTTTTTAAGTTCGTTTATTCAAAATTTTGTGGAAAGGAAAAAACTAATTCAATATGTAGGTAATAAAGAGATCAAAACCTGGGATAAAGTGACCAAATTCTAAAGAAATGTACCAGGTGGCGCTAGCGGTATATGAAAATACCAAGTAAAAAGACATCTAGCGCCAAGCATACTACGAGAACTGTACAGTTAACTGTGTAGATACAGTAACAAAAGATTACAAAAATCGACCTTATGACTATGATACAAAGGCGTTCTGAATATACTAATGTTGTAGGTAATACGGGGTATACTGTACTAAAAGACATTCTATTAAATAGTTCCCTCGAAGCGGACTACAAGTAATGATATCCCACTTTTAGTGCATGTAGCTTCTAAATAGACGGGCTCGGGTGCGATGACTCCACACGAACCATAGTTTTGTTGCATGACATTTACGTTTTTGGATGTCCCGTCTGGACTCAGTCTGATTTATTTCTGACGCTTTCATAAATGGCAACTACAAATACGCGTGTGTTACATGAGTTAGAAAGAAAATGTATGAGAATAATCGTTTTGGAGATAATTTTGGGAGCTTAAAAACTTTTTGGTAATCGACTCTCATTGATGCAGAGCAAACTGCCAAGTACTCTCGACGAATAAAATTATACCGTAAAATAAACAGTTAAGCGTAAAATTAAATACAAGGGTCTGGGCATGAGGTGAATGTAGCTAATTTGAGATGTGTGGCAGATACAAGCGTGGCTCCCTCGGTGACCCTTATCACATACCTTTCAACACCTGCGGACAGCCTCACCTACAATTTGATACACATTTTAAAATGTCAAAACATTTTCATGTCGTTGTATGTACCGACAAACATAATTATGTCGGGGAAAAGGAGCAATGAACGACTTTAAAATGTATGCTTGTTCGTGACGCCGCGGCCAAAGTGCGACCTTTATAAATATAACATTATTTTTGGAATGTTTATGTATTTTTAACCAGTTTTCAGAAATTCTTACATTTTCTGTACAACTGTGGAGTTTACAAAAACGACGTTATTTCACTCACAGTAAAACGTAGATTGTTTATCAAGCCGTGATATGCACCGGTCAGGAGATTGAAATCTGATACTCGATACGCCCACTCGTCGACAGACGCAATTCATTAATATACTTTTACTGTCGCACTGAAAGTTGCACGCGGTATGTAACATACATATTAATGGGTGCTGAATAATAAACAAGATTATTCAATCAGTGTAAACATAACTCTGGGAACAATGGAGTGCGGTCGTCTTAACAACGGCTTGAGGTGGAGTGCTTACTCTTCCGCATCATCAGATGCAAACATGCCGCCCGTCGTGATCGAAGACCTGTGCGGCGACGAGCACTACCCGGTGACCGACACTTATCTAATTACCTACCCCGAGGACGACAGCGAGCACGAATCAGCAAACGACATCAAAAAGCGGATTTCCGATGATATAGACTTCTTAAACGAAGCTCCTAAACTTCTTAATCGCTGTTACGAAAACCCTCTTTTCATCCCGGCAAGCGAAGTTTTAAATGACGAGATAAGTGACGACGGGGACAGTGAGGAACTAATGAAGAGTGAGGCAAAAAAGTTTGAGGATTATAAGTTTTGTGAGGCAGTTAACGACTTCGACATCGAGTTGGAGGCGGGGGAGGCGGTGCCTATAGTATACCTGTCGAACACGCGGGCGGCGCGGCGGCGCGCCTGCAGCGGGCTCTGCGCCTCTCCGGATACAAAAAGGTTGGCTTACTTTCTAACAAAACTACTACTGACTCTTTTAATAAAAACATTTCAGCATTATTTCTCTAGTGCCAGTCTTTGACTCAAAGTTTATGACAGCTAATTAACATTTAATTTTCTTTTATGTCACAACTCTGCTTTTCATCAAAGAGATAATTATTTGTTTATTTCGGACAAAATGGGAATATCAAAATAACGAGCGTTACAAAACTGTTGCGGAGTTTTCAATTAATACTACAATGTCAGTGGGAACGGAGTACTGTCCTCGGGAACTAGTTAATTATCTCTCGTTAATATTTCATATGTGGGTTGGACTAGTTGGGCAGGATGCGCGGTACAGTTCCATCTGTAAACGCGTACTTTATGTTACTATTATCACAATGATGTTTGTAAGTGATTGGATGAGTTGCCTTTTACTGTGAACCAATTACTTTCTCCAGAGACGGCTTTGTAAAGCTACATTTTGTTCTAGTTCTCTGTATAAATGAAATCGTTTGCACTAAATAACATATTGAACTGCTTGAGCGACGAGGCGAGGGAAGCGCGGGTCAGTTGCCCGGCAATAACTCAGCCAACGTTGATGTTTGCTTCCTGCATCTCGAAAGTCCTTTTAATTAAAAAGCTGCCTTGTAAATAAAACAAAGATGTACTGCTTCTAGCTACTTCAATTTAGAGTAGGCAAAAGTTGTATGGAACAAAACGTGAGAACTACATACAGTTGCTTATGTTTTTCTTTGCACGTATTATTATCCTTCTGTAATGACTGTGTTTACCTCTCCTCTTGACACAGTCCATTGATTGTCATTTACGATACGTGGGATACCTATAGGGCTTGTTTCGATACAAATTATTTTAACGTAAGTTAATGCGTTTAGTGATTCACGAGACACATCTTTGAATGCCCAATTTTTCTACGAGAGCCAATTTTAATATTGCATTTCGGTATTTTTTGGAATGGCTTGCATTTAAAATTCTATTTCCATATCAGTCAAATAAAACTCAAAAGCTACTCGCGCGCGAACTCTCGAAGCGGACGCATTCCTGAAATTCACGGTATGCTGTACGATTTTAATTAGCACTGTCAGCGAACTCCGTACCAATGCTACCGATTGCATTATTCGTGTAAAAATCCACGCTCATTTATACGAATCACAAGAAAACGAGGACAATGAAGACGAGATTGGATCGGAATCAAATAAGCCTTTTATAGTATCAACCCTAGTCTTTAAGATTCATTCGGTTCGACCGTAAGGCTGCTCGATTCCATCCAATATCGATTGCGCTCCTTAAACCTTGTGAGCCTGTTTTAAAAGAAAGATGGGATAAAAACGTGGATGAAGGAGTTGAATGAGGTATAAACGGTGATGATTGAAGTAGGTTTGACGAGTAAGTAAAGCCCAATCATTTTAATCAAATACTTTTATACTCTCCGTTCCTTCATTGTATAGTCTTACATAATTTAAAGGATTCAAGTCATTATTTAAAGCAACAGTAATGGACCGCTCATATTTCATAAAATAAAATCAGAACGAAAGTTTTAAATAAAAACCTGCGTTAATTTTGTTCAGACTTTATAAATGCAGTTCACTAAAGCAGAGAGCTCTTCAACGTAATGGCAACAAGTTAAACGTCTCGTTGTGCGAATGTTCTTTTTTCAGCTGGCAAAATTATTAATCACGTGTCAAAAAAATTAATTAAGTAGTGGAGTACAGAACCAAAACTCGAGAGAATAAATTAAATTTTCAAGCTACGATGATTAAACGAAAAATGTGAAACATCATTTTTGACCAACATTGACTGTACTATGAGGTCTTAAAACAAGACTGAAGTCACTGTGGAAGCGAGAGAGCACGACACTGCGTATATTGGTGTCTCTCTTATACACCGGCAACGGGACTACTCTAGAAGGCCGGAGACCAATAACGAATAGCCATTTGAAGCGACAAACTTGAGTATTGTTTAGAGCAAAAATACTTGAGAACTGAGATTGGATTTTTATCTCAAGATTGTTGAATACTTGAATACATTTGTGTCTAAAGTATCATTGATTAGGTACCCGTTGAAATAGGAGGTCGCTTTATTGAGCAAGTTACTGATGAAATAAAATGTTGGAGACGAAAATAAGACGCTAGGAATATTAAAAAGGATTTTGTAGCATTGTAGAAGGAATATAAGCAAACTGAGTATTTGAATTATCAACAATTGAGAAAAACTATCCAGTTTAGTCGGAATCTTTAGGCTTACGTGCAAATAAACTTGGGATTACAAATTTTTTTCGGTAACAATCGATCTTTATTTTTAGTATTTTTTCTTATACAGCATCTGTAAAATTCTTGTCATGGTTCTTTAGATACAGCCTGGTGACAGACGGACGAACAGAGAGCGAAACCTCAAAGCTTTTAAATCACCCTAAAAACATTACAGAAACATTTTGACGCAGTTAGGTAAAACAAAAACCTACTGTTCAGCGGTTCCTAACGATATTTATTCTGAATAACAAAAGCCAAGCTAAACTATACTCACTGAATTTAGTTTTCAATAAAGTTAACTGAGGTTTCAAACAGTCACACTAACCGAGTTTATCTGTAAACTAAAGATTAATGTGATAGGGGCGAAACAAGTCACCTATGAGATTTAATAAAGCACCGGCTTTTACTGCTAATGGGCGCGAGCTTGGCCTGTGCGCAAAACGAATTTGCGTTGATTCCATTTTTTCGTATTAAACTTCTACTGAAAGTAGGATAAAATAAATAAAATGATGCGTGAAAATACACTGAATACGAATACGTTTTAGCAGTATTTATTCTTCTTAAATCTGTTTATTGGGTTTCATTGCAGTATGCGTCATGCACGTCTTTTAACATTTTCCTGCCAACGTTGATTTTAATACAGTATTTAATCGAATGAATGATATATAACGGACTTTTTATTCGAGAGTTTTTCGAAATTATAGAATTATATTCAAACTGTTTAGTGTACGAGTATTACCTATTTCATTAACAACTTAGATTTTTGTTTTTGTACTCAACTATAACACATATAAGAATTTATTTTTATAACTTTATCTCTATCACCAGCTCCAAAAATGCGACACTATTTTTTTAAAGCGAGACGACGCTCTACATTATTCAATCTCATCTCTCATTCACAACCGCAAGTCTTGAAGAATTGTGGTAGATTCCCAAGTACGGCATTTTTTCACGAGAAACGAGTCAGTCTTGTACAGTTAATCCCTCTTCATATTTCCTTTTGAAAGACTTTAATATGGCGGCCGTGGCGGCGGATGTTTTGATTAAACGAATATAAGATGGCTTGCAAGCGCAATGCACACCTTGAACGAATACTCATAAATCTCACCTCTTTGTATTTGAAGTTCCCGTTTCAAGCTTGATTTCAAAAGAGCTTGGTTTGTGTTCTTTAGCTACTTATTTAATGGTGTTTGATATTAGGTGGGTTGTGATGATATTGCTGACTTATAATTAAATGACTGCACGGATAGCAGAGAGCGTCTTGTCGAGAGTCTTTGTGCATTTGAATTGAATGTTTGTGAAACTCTCCGTAATACGAGTATTAATTTAGATAATGCGGGTTTCGATGACGGGACGAATGTTCCTAAATGCATAATTCTTAAAAAATTGTAGACGAATTTAGCTTGATTATTGTGAAGCCCATTGCCAATAACGGGCTGGTACCAAAATGTGTACCATATCGTAAGTCTGTAGAGACTGGTACAAAATTATAGAAAATATCGCTAATAAATTTTTATTTTCCTTATAGTTATGTAGACTTTTCTCATATTTCTTTATAAGAAAAAAACATCGTTAAGTAACCAAGATTGCGGATATAAGGAAAAAAAACGTCATTAAATAACCAAAATCGCAAATGTAATGTTTAATTAAATATACACTAAGTTAGACCTCAAACATTTGCGAAACGTCGAAGATCCGCAGCTATAAATGTCAATGACCTTTTGAAGTTACTTTGTGTTAAAAACGTCTGGCATTATCTATTAAATGGAAAACGGTTTATGTCCACGTCATGTCAAGCAGGAAGTTCGTATTAATTTACCTTTTTGAACACTGATAGGACTGTCAAAATACTCGAGACGACAAGTTTTTCAAAGCTCTTCCGAAAATACAATTTGTTCTTTTGGTTGATCACGAAAGGCGGAAGAAAGGAAAATAATACTTCTGTGTTTTTTTGGTATATTTCTTTCTCTTTTAACAAGACATCGATAGTATATAAAAAGTTATGTTAAAAATATACAAGTTACCTGAGCACCATATTTTCTAAAACATTATGAAGCTCATTATTAGTATAGTTGAAAATACACAACTGAACGTTTCATTTTCTTTCCACCGACTATCATCTATACTCCTATACTCCTATATACTAATATACTAATATATAAAGCTGAAGAGTTTGTTTGTTTGTTTGAACGCGCTAATCTCAGGAACTACTGGTCCAAATTGAAAAATTCTTTTTGTGTTGAATAGACCATTTATTGAGCAAGGCTTTAGGCTATAAACCATCACGCTGCAACTAATAGGAGCGAAGATACAATGGAAAATGTGAAAAAAACAGGGCAGGTATAAATCATAATTTATATTTGTATCTTCTACCCACGGGGACGAAGTCGCGGGCAACGGCTAGTAACTAATAACAGTGTAAGAAGTAGGGTAAAGGTTTTCTTGTTTTCCATTTTATTATAATTTTGACATAACAGTCGCCATCGTCTCTAAGAGTTACTACGAACAATGAATTATATAAACGGTACAGCGGGCAGTGACCCTAAACAAGTGCTATCTACATACACGTCTGTCACTTGAGTGACACTCAATATTTTTTTTCTATATACTCGTATAACCGTTGGCTCCGTTCCACACGGGAAGTGTCTTCGCATTCCGGAGCAAGTCTAGCGAATACAGAGTTACTAGAACATTCAGATTTCCCAGAATTGAGGGAGATTTATTAAAGCGCTTTGTAACAATCTGGTCTTTATTTATCTGTATCGGTTGATTGTTTCTTTTTCTTTACGTTTGAAGTTCGAAGATGATTTGGAGTACAAGGAAATTATATTTTTTATATGTATCATTGTTTAATTGTTCCATTGGATGTAAAACTAAAAATAGATATTAGCATTTCTGAATAAGTAGGTATTTGTTGTATGCCCATCCTTTTCAAAGAAATATAACACTGTTTTTTCTTGGCATTCGTATGCAAAAGTATCTTTAAAAATTATTGTTAATATTGAAGTCTCTTATACATGTATTGGTTTCAGGAAAACTTTTTGATATTTTAGTTTTTTACTCTGGCCACCCCACCACAGTATACCGCGCACTCGATCCCGGCCAATTTCCTTGCCATCGATGCCTGTGGTTCGAGACATTACGACACCCACTGGCGGAAAATCGAATTCAGTTAGCATTTCCTTCTCAAACACTTTAATTTAAAGTTACAAGACCATGAAGATTATTGGTGTAAGCCCCTCCTAAGCTTCTAACAACGTTTGTAAATTGATAGATTAGCCTGTATTACGCTGTAAATTATAACATTTTGTGGGAGTCGGAACTTCTTAGTAAATTATAGGACATAATTGTTTTTTTTTCTGCTTCCGTACCCATTGATTTGGATTGAGACGACGCTATGTGTCAAACCGTCCGTCACCAGGCTATATCTCATGAATCGTGATAGATAGACGGTTGAAATTTTCACAGACGAGGTATTTCTGCTGCCGCCATTATAACCTATATTAAAAATAAAGATCGACGTTGGGCAACGCTCGTTGCGGCCATAAATTATTATAAAACGATTTATTTATCTTTAGCGTATTTATTTGGAGCCAGTGTCGCAAGTGCAATTCGAATTTGTCCGATTTTATTTTTGGATTTTCACGTTAGTCCTCAAACCTGTAAGTAAATAAGTAAATTTATTTATCCTGATTTCGATATTTAAAGTCATTTCTACATTTGCAGTAGCAGTAATAAATTTTCCTATTCAGACGAACTTTGTATTAGTTAATAAGTACAATGTAAACACAGTTCATAAATAACTATTACGTATGGAAGAAACAACTCTACCTTGAACATCTTATCAAAAGGCATTGTCAAATCTATACATTTGAGCAATTTCACAATACAACACTAAATGATCTATAGGCAGATGAGACCACACCAATAAACCAATTAACAATCTCTATTCTTGCAAGCTTTATAAAGCACGCAAGGTACTATTTGAGTGAGCAAGCTTAAACTTCTTACTGTAACAGAGAATTCGCCACACAATACGTTACCGTAAACTGATTGGTTCTCGCGATTTTCCGATCGGCTGGCCCCACAGCTGTTGTCTCTCCACCCATTATCCTACTGTTATAAATGAGGTTGCATTCAAGCATTATGACGTCATATCGTGATGAAGGAGTATTTATGTTATTGTTATTTTATGTAACACCAACATTAAAGAAGTGAAAGTATTTCTTTATAAAGTAGTAAATGAAAAAGGGGTATTTTTTTAACCATACTTTAGACAATTTTAGAGTTCATTAACGAAATAAGACGACACAATTTTGCAAAAAAAATGAAAAAATGAAATCATGAAATTTTGTATTTGATTTATACTGAATATAGTTTTTCGATTTCGTATTAAAAGCTGTTTGGTGTTTACAATAGTCTAGTAGAATACTAGGATTCTTTAAAAATAATTAGCTTATTATACGGATAATATACCAAGAAATTCTATTATATTTTCATAAACCTTTAACCGGCAAAAGCCAGCTAAGCAGTGGTTTTACTTAAAATTTAGTAAACAAAATAAGAGATAGGTATTATTTTATGCTTTACAATATTTGAGGAAAACAATTTTGAATTTTCTCCTATATTTTTATTCGTTAAAATGTTTGAACAAAATGTAATTCTGCCAATATTCTGTGGTAGACCATAAATAACTGCATATTTCGATAGCTTATCGAGAAACAACAATGGAATGATTTATGGTACCTATCCACTCAAAGACTTTAGCCATCAATAAAAAAAACAGTATTAAGAAGTAGGTTTGTTACGTCGATATATGTATGAGTGATGTAACAGTTTCCATATATTAAGGACTAACCTGTTTGTCTGCCTGTAACGCTTTTGCGGCTAAACTGATTTTTATGAAACTGCGTTTATTAATCTTTAATAAAAGGTACGCTCTGCACGAAAAAGGTAAAACAGAACAATATTACTAAGGCTATACTGTCTTTGCGTCTGTCTTGCATATACCTTGATAGCCAAACACTTAAAATTATCACAGATGATGTATTTCTATTACCGTTATAAAATAACATAATAGTAATGCAAATCGAGGTAAAGCAACGGGGAGTTAGATGGTCATAAACTTGATTGGTTTTGCAAACTAATTTTTATTTATTTCCTCCGCGACCGCGAGTCCGACTTGCACGTAAGGAATTATTTTGCAGAAATATTGCCTAAAACAAAAAGTAGTTTCACATTAAAACCAAAACCAACTAAAAACTATCAAGAGTAAAGTTCTCAATTTGAAATTCTACTTTAACGTTCCAAAATCAAAATACAGTGACACCGCAAATGTTTATGTAGGTGAGTAAAGTATTTTAATCTGTGGCGAGCGGGCCAAAGTTACTATTTACATAAAACTGATATTGTGACTTAAATTCAGACGGAGCGACATTTAATTAGCTGAGCTTTAAGAGTAGAATTTGTGACGCTCTTTCAATTTTATTATTACTTTAGAGTAAAGAAGTTACGGGTATTGTTAAAGTAAAGCCACTTGAAGTAAAGTTCTGTGAGTAAATTCTTATTATAGACAAGTAGGCAAGTTACATTTTTAAAGAGGTGATGTAAGTTTGACTTATCTGTCTGTGGTATCATAGCTCCCAAACGGATTGAACGATTTCGATTTATTTAGTTTGTTTTGTATGTAAGTTGAATTATGGGCGAGAATCTTTAGACATGCTGGATAAAATCCCGTATGAGACGTGGAGTGATAGCTTTTACACACTGAGAATTTTAAATAGTGAATGACTCCTTAATTTGACAGGTGACATGACCTAACGTAAAACATAAAAAAGGAACACAAAACAAGTGTAAGTTGTAACTAAACCATAGTGTGTTTGCACCTCAAAATACCTCACCAAAACTTGTGACTCGCATATCTCAAACGACACTAAAGAACAAATTACAGAACAAAAGGTATACAAGACATTGTACAGACAGGTATTTTATTTTCAATTTCAAGCTGTCTAGGCACAAAACATAGCTAACAATGTACATGATACAATGCAGCATTTTTGTCATAACAACGCAGCACTCGTGAAACAAAAGCGAGCATGGATCAACGCCTAATTGGACTACACGCGAGTTGAGATACACAACTGTGTTTTGTTTTTCTTTGTATAGAAGTGTAGAAGTGGAGCTTGTAAGTGTGAATTAATATTGTTCGTTAGTGTACGTGTGTGAGTGCTGGCTAGTGAAGTGACCATGGAGTTTTGGAGAAAAATACATGTAGTGATGCAAATGAGGTGGGAGATTGAATATCGAGTTCAGATAGAGGTTGGCTTAATTCTTTTTTAAATAAAAGAATGGATTACTTTTAATATTACTGTTGTTTCACGGTGGCGTTGGATAGTGTAAAGTTTCGGTGACGTTTGCCCAGCCATAGGACGTTAACCTAAAATTACAAGTTGAACAATGTTTTATTTCTAATTTAACATAAAATAAATACAAAATAATTGTTTCAAGTAAACTTTCAAGATGTTCAGATTTCGCAGAACCTTTAGGAAACCTAACAATTGTTACTCAGCATATAAATAATAAGCAACATGTTTTAAGGGATCAAATTATGCGTCAGTTATGAAAAGGTACCCACGCTTTCGACTTAGTGACTCATCTCTCCCGTGACTGTTAAATTTGCGTGGGAATAACACGAGCCTTTAGTTAAATTCTTTGTATTAAATAGAGCATTATACTACAAGTCTTGAACTATATTTGTATAGGTTATAAAGACCTAAAAGTAATGCACTATCTTTGAAAATTTAATGAATGGATAGAACTAGATGCAATGTTTGTAGATCACTGTGAGATTCACGAAACTTTAGACAATTTTCTTAAAATACCTGAATAAAATTATTATGGTTAGAAAACTTACAGGAAATTTAGAACACGTGTCGGTAAAAAGTGTTTTAATACCATACCAATGTGTCTTATTTTGCATCGTGTCAGATTGTTTATGTTTATCATGTGGGCGAAAAAAACACATTTTTTTAAATTCCTTATTGTCGTGTAAAGCCTCCCTCAGTTAAGACTTTTAGTATTTTGTATTTCATTAGTCAAAGATTGCCTTTACCATGACATGACAAAAGATGTTTTAATGATCGATTGTCGATAGTAAATCATTATTAATCCGGATATTGCTTAGATATTGGCTCGGGTCCATCTTTGCCGGAATCGGGCTGTCTTTTTGGGTCCTCTACATATTAATTAGATTTTGCGTCACCGGTTTTGTCTTTTGAAGCATGAAATATACTTCCATCAATTAAACCAGAAATAGTTTTAACTCACAGCTTTTGCAACGATTATTTTTAAGTAAATAAACTATATGTTTCGTAATCTAAATGCCAATTGAGCGAAATGATTTTTATAATATGTTTAAGTTAAGGAAAACAGTCATGTTTTATTTTCAATACAAATATTTAATTTGACAAAAGCGTGTTTCATGCAAACAATCATGTTTTATTTAATCATAAAAGCAAATTCGACATTTTTTTAAACATATTTCTCGATTTCACGGAAGCTTTTATTTTTCAAGCAATTTTAATATAATTGTGTACAGTCGTAGAGAGATGCTTTATTAATACTGGTTATTAAATAAAAGAAAATATCTCCGTTCTGAATTGGCACCGGTAAAATATTCCGTTTGTATTCCCAAAAAGCTTGTTTATAATTATTCATTGTTGGCAATATTCCCATTATTATTCAGAGTAATATTGAGATTGGCTACAATTTCCTTGCTCACCTTTTTCAGTACAATTGAGTTTTTTTAATTTTCTAGGCTTGACAATTCGTCGTATTTTGTTCTTGACAGAATTTGAAATAGATTTTTTTTTAATTTGTCATCGTATTCTAATCTGTATAGCTCTTTATTTTTAAAACGATGACTTCATTGATATTATAGATTAAGTTATAATTTAAGTATAACATAGATATTGTTCATACTACAAGACTTTTTAAAGTTTGTTTCGTGAGGATTATTAGATGATACTTAAAACTTGGAGTTTACTTACGCGTAAATTAGTCAATATGTCCTATAATTCTTTAGTCCGCCTTCAGTTGGGTCTAAAAGTAGTCGGGCTACCTCGATGAATACTGGTGTGTAAACCGTTGCATCTTTTAAGTATTTCACAAGACTTTATTTTAATTTGAGGTGTCATAAAAATTGTTGTTTCATTTATGACCTGTGTCGTCTATTAACACAACTCCATTTTTTGAAAAATGATTAAGTTTTAGTAGTAAATTACTTTGAGGGTACTTCTTGAACGCATGATACCGTAATCATGCGTTCAAAACCTGAAACTTCAGTATTTTTGGTGATTGAAGCAAAGATATTCACATCTATCAGTATTCACCATTTTCTTAAGAATTATCAGCAGACCATGACCAAAGTAGATAAATCATAGACAAAGTGCGTAAATGAAGAGAGGAGCCAAGTCCTAAAATAACTGTATGTACATAACCTTCCGTTACCTGCGGCAATTTCAAATGATTTACCTATTTTTAGACTCATGACGGCTGTAACACCTGAAGGAAAATCTGTTTAGAATATGAAGTAGAACTAGATTAAATTGCGATTTTGAATAAACACGAAACGGTTTTAGAAAAAATGTTTTCTATTCTACTGAACATGATCTTTTAATGTGTTTAAACTTTGATCTTCTTTTCACGTAGTCAACTTCTAGCCTTCTGAAGTGAAATGAAAAATCCCTTCAAATGTGAGTCAGATTATCGATATTGAGGGTTCCATACAAATAGGATTACGAAAAATGTATTTTGCAAACAAAATTGGTCACATATAAATTATGGTAACTAAAATCAAAAAACAAAAATCGTAACAAAACAATACTTATGATTGAATACTCGCTACAGTAAAAGCGTGCCCTAACACATCTAATTGACCGAATTCTTCTTTAAACAGCTCACTATTTCTGCCTTAACTTTTTTGTAGTACTATAAAAAACATAATCCCGAACCACCCAAAGTTGACAGAACTTAGTCTATCCATGGAGATGAAGTAACGGGATATCTAGATCAAGTTTTGGCTTCCAAAATGCGATAACCGATAGCTTTGTGGGAGTTGGTAGTTATCAGCAACTGTGGCTGGGTCTTTGTAACTTACCTACTATACTAATAAACTTAATTGTGGTATCTTTTGAGAGTTCCGAAGGACTTTGGATTTAGATGCATCGTGTATGTCTAGTTACATTATATTTGTATAAGACGAAACGTATACTATACTAGCTGTTGCCCGCGACTTCGTCCCCGTGGCTAGAAGATATAAGTTATGATTTAAACCTGATCTGTTTTTTCCACATTTTCCATTGTATCTTCAATCCTATCAGTCGCATTAACATTAGTTTCTTGGAAGTCCACTTTAATTATTTGATTTAATATTTAAGTGTAAAAATATAAGGACCCGCAAAAAATAGCTCTTTTTTAACATTTGACATTTTCTAAGTACCTACCTACTGTATATTGATAGCTAAAACTTGTAATATAATTATGTTTAAGATTACTTACAAAAGCGTCGCTTCATATCTATCTAATAGGCTATGATAGGTATCTACTTATTTTGTTAATCTACTTTCGTTGGCGGCTTCCCTAAACACCATCCATCACTGACAGTAGAAAAAATTAGCGCCCTTATGAAGGGACGACATTTGCTTTATATTGGAAATGTAATATCTTCACAAGTATGCGGATATTACGGTAGATATTGAGAAAATGTTACAGGATTTCGACAACCTTGGTTGATGGTTACACAATAAAATATATCTCAAATTAGAGTATATATAAAAAAGCAACATTTAAAAACTTTGACAGTGTTTCATTCAAGTTTTTAAGGTGGTTACCTTTTTCATGTGGCTAAGCTACAACCGCATAAGTGATTCGATCACAGGTTAAGCTATGCTTGACGCGGTTGGTCCGTGGATGGGTGACCATCTTTGTCATAACAAGTTCCTCCGTGTTTCGGAAGGCACGTTAAATTGTGGGTCCTGGCTGTTATTCCTACATCTTTGACAGTCGTTACAGATAGTCAGAAGCTGAAAAAAGTCTGACAGCCAGTCTAACCAAGGGGTATCGCGTTGCCGAGGTAATTGGGTTGAGGAGGTCAGATAGGCAGTCGCTCCTTGTAAAACACTGGTACTTAGCTGAAACCGGTTGGACTGGTAGCCGACCCCAACATAGTTGGGAAAAGGCTAGGCCGATGATGACCTTTTTCATGTGGCGCAATATTTCTATGTAGTTTATGAGAGTAAATATAGTAAAAACAGTCATGAACTAGCAGAGTATATGAGGCAACAAAACGGTTGGAACAGAAAGAAATAAGTATCAACTCGTCAATCGTATTATTCAACTTAATATGGGTAAGCAAGCAACGATAGATACTCACTTAGCAATATAGAAGACATATTCAGAATGGAAAAGAACTTTACACCGATAGAAAATATCTTAAGATATAAATAATCCCAAAAATACTTTTTAGCGATCGTAACAATTTATCATCCCGGTAATTTTTGGTGCTGATGCCCTACCCTACTACCGTTCTTACTTACATTGCCTCAGGGATACAATTTATTGTTACTTTCAAGCAGATCCAAGTCCTAATTTTTAATAGCTAGGCCGAATATAATATGTATTGCTAGCTGTAGCCCGTGAGCCCGCTCGCTGCAAATAATAAGTAAAGTAAAACTTAAAACTATCCTATGTGGTAATGATGGTTATAATATTTCTAAGTATGTACCAAGTTTCGTCTAAACTTGTTCTTTGGATTTTGCATGACAGAGGAACAAACATCCATACATACATACAAACTTTATTTGTAGGAAATAGGATTCCAATACAAAAAGACGATGTTTACTCAATCTACCTCTAGATTTGTATCAAATAAAATGAATTTCATCTAAATAAAATCCCCGTAATACCACCTGTGACAAAATTATTGGGCACGGATGTGACAAGTTTAGAGATCACAGATGCCCCAAATAACGTGTTTTCTTAGTACCTAGACGAATGGAATTGACAAAGAAAATGAATAGAAAATAGGTAACTGTAGTTTCTTGAAACATATTATGTTTCCTATACGTGTGTCTGCTAGTTGAGATTGTCGATTTAATATTTAGGGTTACGTAATGAAAGGGTTAAACGGAACCCTCAACTGTCTGTCGGTCGGCCCGCCTCCTGTCTGACCGTTTGTTACCTTGTATGTGATTAGCCGTTAGCTAGATAGTTAAAATTTTCGCAGATGTCTATCTTTTGCGGGCTTAAAAATAATAAAAAATTGAGGTTACTCGACAGTTGCCTACTACGGTATTAATTTTGAATGGTGACTTTTTTGCAAAGACGTATCTATATTTTGATGAAAAAAAACAAGCTATAAAATTTGTAAAAAAGAGTAGGTATCACTAAGAAGAAAAGCTATTTGTTTGGCCCGACTGAAAAATATTTCATATCACTCAAAAATTCTAAAACGATCCTTTAAAATTTACAACTTAATTTAAATGCATAATGCTTGCTCCAGTGGGACTACAGAACCAAACTGATGACAAGATTTATTCTTAAAAGAGTTCACCGAGACGGAAACGTACTGTTTTTGTTCTAAATATATAGAAAATGTACAGAACTTGTTCAAAATGTACGCATTAGTGCAAAATAAATACACGGGCAAAAAAATAACACGGTCTTTCTCTTTGGTCTGATAACTACAAGAATAAAAAAAAAAATCTTTATACTAATGACTAATTTGAGAACAAATGAGTTTCTATACAACTACTAAGTTTTTTTTATTACTTTAGAATAAAAGAGTAACACTTTCTAGTATCATAAATGTGCAGTGACATGTATAATATTATACTGGTCAAATACGAGTCAGACTCTTGACACTGAGGGTTCCGTAAGAATAAAAACAAATACATATCTGAGTACTTACTTTTAATTGTCTTAAACTAAAAAAAAACCATATGACCGACACTGATACCGACTGTATTTGGTGTAGCTGCAACAAAAACTACATAATCTCGTAAAAAATAACCGTCTATCTATAACGGTTCATGAGATACAGTCAGGTGACGGACAGATGGATGGACATCGCCCTCTCAGTAAGCTTCAAAGTTTAATTTTAAGGTTTTTTCCTCTGGACGCGGAACCCAAAAAAAAGAAAGTCAGTATTTTTCAAACTTTTAAATGTGGGTTAATTATAACTTTTATGCAAACAACGCCAATGTTCTTGGCATTAAGATTGAAAATAAAACACATCCTCGTTGTAGGCTGCATTTTAAAATACTGTTTACTTGATTAAACTTGTCATTAATAACTGTTTAATAATTGTCAATTAATAATTGTAATAACTGTTTTTAAACCAAGTGAAACATGAACAAACAACAAGAAATACGTACAAGTGACTTCTTATAAAAACTACTGAACCAAATTTGATGAAATTTGACAGCAACTCCAAATTGAATTGAAAACTTTCTCCTTTTTGAAGTCTCTGAAAAATAAGGTACACGATCAATTCCAAATAGCTATTTAGACAGACATCTCCGCAATTAAAATATAACTGTAACCAAAGTACTTATTCTTAATTACGTTATCTGAAAAAAAGTGATCACTACATTCAAAGTCTGTCCCATTAGTAATCAAAGCGAAAAGAAAATACTCCGAATAACTTACTCCACTCGACGTAAACGCGCGAAACAATTAAGTATCCACTAATGGCTAACAACATCAATCTAATCTTTTCCGTTTTCTTTCGTTCCCAATTATCTTTTTTTCTTTTTTTTGTTTCTTTTGACGTCATACCCAACGAACCACGGACGAGAACAAACTAATTAATTTTTACTCATTTACAAGTCGTTTACTTAAAGTATTCTTTGAATGGCATTGAGAAATTATGCGACATTCTTTTCTTGGTACAGGGTAATTGTATTGTAATCCGCAATAATTGTTCTAATTATGCGTTCTTCTTTTGTTTCAGGTATGTATTTGAGATGAGTGTTTAATTTGCTGTAACACGTTTCACACGTCGGGGGGTAGGTGACAGGTAATTAAGTGTTTTTACTGTAAATAAGTGTTAGTCTTGACACTTCACTTGACTTCACCGTATGAAAATTCTAGTTTTAACCGGTAAACATCTTTGTACAGGTACTTTAGTACAATTTTTCATTGAAATTTACTTCCTGTTGCTTTTAACTGTAACACAAAAACAGTCAAGCGTTATTGACCTTTGACCTTTTACTAAAAGCCGCAGGCAGCCACCTGTGCAGGGTCATTATCACATTATCGTGTTACTAAATCACGATGCAGGAAAATCTTATTCGAGGTCACGGAAAAAAGCGAATTAACACAAAAAAGTCAGTTACGCATAAGGCCTAATAAATGTAACATAGGAATTAATGTATAAGAATGACATTCCTGTTCAAGAAATGACGTGACTTTGACTTGTACGTTGTAGATTAACGATTTATGTAATTTAAAAGATGTATCATATTAATTATAACTTACTTACTTACTCCGTTGGCTCAGCGACCCAAATTGTGTCTTGGCTACTAAGGACATTTTATTAATGTTTATCCGTCCACAAAACCATCTAATCACATAATCATCATTGCAGTCCAAACTTGGGCATACGAATCATTGAATCAAAATATTGTAAACCATATAATTTTCCTCTACAAACTGTTCAGCAGAATATCGGAGTAACTCCATTAGGGCAAGCTAAGCAGTGTCGGTGGCAAGACGGAACCACTTCCAGAAGTTACCCACTCCAAGTTCCCAAGTCTCTAAGTTACTACTTACTATGAGAATAACAATAGGCGTAGTTATTTGTAGCGAGATCATTGTTAGTAGACTGAGGGTAAGATGTGTTACAATGTAATGACTTTTTTATAAAACGTATTGATAGGTTGTCGATAAAAACGTATGTCTCAGAAAGAGAGAGGAAAGGAGATATTTTTAGTTTGTTTACACGTTTTGTTTTCAATAATTCCGCGGCAACATAAATTGTACGATATATTAAATGTAAAAATATTCTAGTTTTTCGAATTAAACTTGCAAGTACTTCACTAAGTCGAGATATCATATAATTTCATAAATAATCTTATATTTATGATGCATTAAACCAATATAGTTCTCAAAATAAAGAACAAAACGAATCAAAATGAATGTCAGTTTTCAACCCCGTAGAGTTTAATTTTACGACAGTCATAAAATTAAACTCAATCTTTGAGATAATAATCCTAACGTATTAGTTCAACGTTGGCACTAAGGTACTAAAATCCCAGTTATATGTACCAACAGGAGTTATGAGGTCGTTCATTCAAACACAGTTCAGGGGCGTACCAAAATCTTAAAGCAAAACTAGTAAGTGTAAGAGAGGGACAGCGCTCTACAATATGTTATACTGCGCCTCTCTTCTAAAATTGCGATGGTGTTAATTTAGCAGGTGTTGGTAGGATGTCAGATGAGTGAGCGTTTAGTTAATTAGGTTTAAGTTCAGCGCCTTGGGAGGTAATGGTGCAGTCATTTACTTGCAAGAGTTTACATACGTTGACAGTTATAACTTTGATGTCAAATTGAAGTTTCAATGGAATTATTAGCTCGAAATGTTAGATTGAAATTCTGTATTCGAAATTTCAACTCGATTTCAAGTTCGAACGTTGACGTATTAATGTTGGATATTATAATATAATGTCGTGATGGCCTTGCGGTTCAATGCAAGGATCGATACTAATGCAGGCAAAGACGTACCAGTGTGACTTTTCAAAGTTATGTGTAATTTAGTTATTAGTACCTACTATCAGATACCACAGATAAATGTTGAAGGAAAAAAAATAGAAGAATCCTTGGTGGATTGTTTCAAATAAATGCTTAAATCTTCCTTGAATAATAAGAGGCCTTTTTCTTAGCCGTGGCTAAAGAGTATCTATGCTTTTTCGCCCCGCTTATTTTTTATTTTTAAATAACACGTTTCTTTCCAGCCGTATTTAATGTTATAAACGCGTAATTAGAATAACGACTTGTACATAAACTCGGCAGTTTTATTTATCTTTAAGCGCCGAGAAACTTAAATGCTTTAATTAAAGTAACTAATGTATTAAATGAGCCGTCTCCATCTTTGAGCGCTGTGACTGACTTTTAATTGTGATAAAGCGTCGTCTCTCGTCGTCGCGAAGTTTCAAGACGAGACGTTTAAAGTCATACATTACTACCTCATATATACATACATACAATTATGTATGGAGGTGTACGTAGTTGCATTACAGGGAGCATTATTGCTCCCTGCCAAACGATGAGTAGTTACACTAGCACTTGCACGTAGCGTCTAGCAAGCATATTGCTTCCGACTTCATATAAGATTCACTTGTTAATTTGGGTTCGGTATCCGAGAGGTAAAAATGAAACAATATTACTAAAGCTTCGTCATCTGTCGGCTGTAGCCGGGCTTTATCTCATGAACTATCATAATCTAGATAGTTGGTACTGTCACAAATCACACACAGACATATCTGTTGTCACTAAAAATATCGGTAAGCAACGTTGGCAAAAAAAATGAACATCAAATTTATGAAAGTCTAGGGAAGGTTTAAACTAGTAAAATATGGAAAAAGATGCAAAAAGAACTTCGACTTCTAGACGGTACGTATTTTGCCAGCACAGCTAGTGTTCAATATGGTTTCGATAAGCTTATTTTACGGAACCCTCGGTATGAACTTGACGAGTTTTTAACATAAATGATAGTTTTTTTTATGAAATCAATAGTCATTTATACGGTCACGGCTGTTTAGTCACGCCTCCATTCGTTCTAAATGTCATTCCCATGGTAAAGGATTGTTTAAAGGAAACAATAGTCTTTGATTATTCTTGTATTGTTACGTTAAGTGGGTAATTTTTCATGTCGGATTCCTACGCGTACCAAAACAAATAGTTGCTTGATGTTAAACAACATTGTCTGTTAATGTATCTGATCTACTTAATAATTGTATACGTAATAATGTGGCATAATGTATTTTGTATCTATTTTAGGGTTGAAAACGGAAGGTATCACTGTATACACGCTACAAAAAAATTGGGGTTAAGCTAAGCCTAGGTTGGTCGGTCAAAACTTAGATTGGTGACCAATACCTTTTGCAATTTCTTTTTCTTGAACCTTCAGTGTTGACTCAAAAAGGCACTACTGATTGAAAATTCAAATCAAAATACATACATGCGTTTAAGTACCATACATCTAAATCATAATTATACTACGTCCGCTTTAAAAAGAGGCAAAAAATGTAAAAAAAATTGTTCGCGAAATAAGTTATTCAAAAATAAGGTTCATTTTAAAAATAACTCCCGACCCCAAATGTATTCGGACAAGTGTGGCAACAACAATTTTCCTAAAATTTCATTGTACGGGTGACCGCATCAAATTCCGGAGCGCCCCTACATCTGACTGTCTAACTGAAAATGCCAAGCGAAATACTCGATATATGTTTCCATATTTCTGTATGAAGTTTGACAATTTAGAGAAGATGGCATAAGTATATGTCTACCAACATTTGAGTATTTAGTGATGGCGTTATAGATGTTTAAGTGTTATTTATTTGGGAGAATCGGTATCTACATGTATTTTGTTCGTTGAGTAGCTGCTGTAGAAAATCAATTTGAGGTCTAACATCTTTATCATCATCTGTAAATGGTCCATATGTTGTCTTACGGTTCCCTCTTTTTTTCATTTAGTTTTATCCGTTACTGTTTCGCTACAGGGAATAGGGCTCTCTTTGACGTTTCCACTTTTCGCGGTCTTTTGCTTCTTCTATTAATTTGTTATGGTATGCTTGTTTCTCTTTAAAAAACTTTCATGTCGTACGGACGTGTAGGGATATACATATAAACACAACACATACATAATACATGACCACATCGTAACTCGCCAACTAAAAACTTTAAGAAACTACATTATTTTGTTCACAAACTCATCCTATTAAAAGTTTTATTAAATTAAAAGTTCAGTGTATTAAAACTCATCGTGGTATAAAAGTGGAAAGTCATTCAGCCGGTACCTTATCGTATCGTATATACAGATTGTCTGGAACCCTTCATCGTTCACTTATGTTAATCTATTTCAGGTTTCACTAGCACCTTTAAACGTTAGTCTATTGTTTTGCTGGAGAAGGACGGCGTGTTACCTTGCCACGTTGCGTAGAGCTCTATCTCCCTTCCACGCTTCCGACAGTCTTCTATTTAGAGATGATGGTAGAATCCCAGTAGATATATTTAATCCTTTACAGCAGTGTCGCTTTGCAAGGGATTTCTCGGGATTCTGTTAATTTCGTCATTCATTACGTAGCGAAGCCGTAAGTGCGTTGTGAACCTGCCGTGATAGAATTTTAATTCTAATCTTGTATCTACATACAATTACACCTTCGGGTCAGGTAAACATAAACAAACCTTTCCTCCAAATATTTTTGCGTCGACTCAAATGTTGTTTTGGATTTAATTTTATGCATACATATAACAACTGTAACAAGTCTTAATGAATTTAAATTTAGGTACAATGTATTTTATTTTATTGTTTCTTTTGAAATATGGGTATTACAGCCAAATTGTAAACAACTTTTGTTTTTTTTTTCAAACCAAAACTATTGCAGTTATTGAAGAAAGACGTTATTTATCGCCGAGTATTGCTGTGTCACGCTTCCACACCTACACGCACATTTTGTTGTACACTCTGACCTTACTAAATCAGCATCATTTTCATTCATATGCATGTAAAGTTCGAGACCGTTTTTTTGTAAAATTTCGGAACAACCTTCAATATTTTCACCTACCCTGTCTAGACGTGATATTTCATATTTTCCCTTAACTAATACCGTCGTTGCTATAAAGGCTCCGTTCTGAAGCCACCGCCGTCTATATAACGAGATGTGATTGTATTCGAACATACGGCGATCAATCCACGGCGTCAACCCACGGCATCAATCCTACTTATAGCCGCTGGCGGTTTGATGTGACGAGTAAATCACGTAGATTACCTGACACAATATGTCGGGGCAGATTCTGTGGAACGTACTTAGTTTGGTGCCTAAGTTCATTCGTGAATTATGGCCTGGAATAGGTCAACATTGATTTTGTTCTATCGCTTGGAGTTACTGGTAATTTTAGTTAGTGAAGTAGTATAGGATAATACAGAAATAACACACAACTAAACGAATTTTTTCAAATTACCTTTGTTATTTAATCCGCTAGCAGATCAAAATTAGATAAAGTATAATTTAATATAGTGTACAAGGAATCGAGGAACATGATATGTACCTTCCGGAATAAAATAGACGAAAAATTATTAACCAACGTTCCAACTTCAATACATTTCATTACATAACAGACTTGACTAGACTTTAGTCTAGTCTTAACAATACCCTCACGTAAGCAAGGGTTTGCCTGTTGAGACCGTCACTTAAGTGATACTTGATTGGGAAGAGACTTCGCTCTTAGTTCGTGCATCACTTGATTCGAGACTACTACACAAGTAGCAGTCTCTTGTTTTCAGAGTTTACCAGATAGCAAAGAAAATATAAAAATGCCAGCCAATGTCCCTCTTCTGGGCATAGGCCTTTAGGACAGGAGGTTTGATCATTGATCACCACACGCTGATTACAGGCTGGTAATCTTTGATTCCAATATTTAGGATTCAGGTTTCCTCACCATGTTTTCCTTCAACGTCTGTCAGTCTCTTAGAATAATCAAAAAAGTACATAATAATATAATTCATAAAAAAAATCATTAATACTTTGCCTTCGTTGTGGTCTAAATCATAATTTTGCAAGAAATTAATATAGTTATGTAAATATAACTTCAGCCTGAATCTGATAGATAAAACAACTAGTTTAACATAGAGTGGCAGCCATGCGCCGTGGTGACCGACTTACCATTATTTTGCTTTGCAAGGGACAAAACGTGATGATAAACCTACAAGATAGCGAGAGAACTAAATAATAATATGTGCAAACATAAATGTTGTCACAATCTTAATAGCTGGAGGCCAAAGTTGAGTAAGTGAAATCGAATTTAGTAAACTACTGTTACCATTGTTCAAGTATTTCAAATGAATCGAAGCACGATGTCAGTATTAGTATGACCTCTGGCCTTATCCTTATTAGTAGGTTCCTTTATTGTAAAACTATAAATTAGAGTTATGTAATAATTAATTGATTTAATATCAATTATATTTATAAAGGAAGAATTTATCTGTTGCGCTTTTGCGTGTTAACAGCTTAATAGGTTTTGATATATTTTGCCCATGCTCTCTTATAACGGATATCCTTGATGAACACGCAGGCACTTTATTTATGGAACCTTACTTTCTTGCAATTATTTAATACTAGCTGTTGCCCGCGACTTCGTCTGCGTGGTTAGAAGATATAAGTTATGACTTTTTCTTCGCTCCTATTGGTCGCAACGTGATGATATACATATAGCCTAAAACCTCCCTCGATTAATGGTATATTCAACACAAAAATATTTTTTCAATTTGAACCAGTAGTTTCTGAGATTAGCGCGTTCAAACAAACAATCAAACAAACAATTAGTATAAACATAGTACATACATAGTATATACATAGTAATTAGTATATATATAGTACAATTAGTATATAGATGCCAACGATATCTTCGCTACGTTTCATCGATTTTTAATTTCTCGCGCGGAGATTTTAATATTACGATAACTCATTACCTATTAACATTTTTGGCGTAGTGTAAAAGGCAATTTTGTTCTATATTACATGCATAATATATCTAACTTATTTATTTGGATAAGGATTAATACTGTATTGTTAAAAAGAAGTTCGTAAGTAACCAATAATTTTACTGTATTAAGAAAACACATAAAAATGGTTATTGTGGGTTATCCTTGGAAGATAGACATATACCACCGCGGACTTTTTTGTAGATCTATTAAAGAGGTACAAACTTGCCATACATTGTTTTGTTGTAACTTAAAAGGTTTTGGCAGCGTTCTCGATGAAAGCTCTCGAATGGCTTAATTTTTTCCGACATGTTTAACTAATATCGCTGTAATATCGTCAGTTTACACAAAACCTAAACTTATTATACACTAAAACCTTTCTCAAGAATTGCTCTATCTATCGTTGAAAACCGCATAAAAATCCGTTCAGTACTTTTCTAGTTTATCGCGAACAGACAGACAGACAGACAGACAGACAGACGCGGCGAGGGACTTTGTTTTATAATATGTAAGGAATAAGGAATTGTGAACGCAATTCTGCATTTTCTTTTAATTTTTTAACGTTTGAAAATTTCAGAAATGGCTTGTTTACTTTATATTCAAGGATTTAGAATGCGCCATGTAAATCTTTTTATTCCGGATTCTGGATGAATATGATACCTTGTACCTCTGCTAGTGAAACTGTATATTCTAACTACTCTGGGGAAGATATCAGCGTACTATGGAAATTAAATTACATACACACACTCCACGTTCAGTGATGTCTATTCAAATGGGACTGCAATCCGATATGACCTATAGGAGATCTTCAGGCAGTACGATTCCCGTTGTGGAAGTGAGATGCCGACACTAATGTATAGCGCCATCTTGCTTACACGTTGGCATCTTAGTACGTTGAAAGTAATATTTTGTATAATATAAAGAAATATTTTTGCATTTTTCTAATAGAGAAGCCTATATCGTGTGCTGTGAGCTAGTGAGCTGTCTCGCTTCTACAAGTAATGATAAGTGCTTCTTTAGATTGTGACGGCCCTCTAATATATATTGATTTTTTATAAAGAAAACACACAACATCATCGTCAGCCAATATTTCGAATATACTGGACATAGGCCTCCCCAATTACACACCAATCCAATTACAGCTCCTGATAGTTATCTTGCGCAGATCATGACTCCACTAAGAAAACTTACTAAAAACCATTTAAATCTAAACTCCACCTAATCCATAATCCACGTGTTTCGAAGTTCAGTTGAAAACGTTACTTAACCTAATTTATAACTCAACACTATGGTAGTAAAGTAGTTTCTAGTGAAAATGACAACTTAGATTACTGAGGCACTTACGTTATTTCCTTTGGGAGTATAACAGGGGTTGCGATTCCAGACGTCTGAATTAGTAGGTCCCTTGCAGATTGCTTTATGAGTGTGACGGCCTTTACTGCTATAGGTTACGAGTATCGTGTTCTGTAAATTTGGTACATTTATCTTATTATGTGGACGGTTTAGTGGTGTTTATTTCAGTTGTAGGAAACTTTTGTTTTCTCTAGGACTTGTGAGATTGTTTTTTTTTTGAAATAACAATCATCCACTATGTTTGACGTTTACCAAGTAAGAACTTCTTTGCTTTTTAAATTAGATTTTTACACGTTTTGTCTTCGATAGTGAAGATTTTCTATAACATTTTTTAAATAATGCTCACAGAGCTCTTTGCATTATTTTATGCATAGGATTGAATTCGTATTACTTGAACTATTTTCAGTGGAAAACTTTTTAGTAAAAGAAAGCTCAAGAAAGCTGAAGTGGATAGGGCCCTCAGTCTCCTTATGAGCCGGCCAATGACGCGATTCTTCACAAGTTTACCTGTTTTACTTCTGGAGAGCAAAGTTTCTGTGATGTGGAGTGTAATTGCCTTTTTGAAAGGGTGTAGTGCACCTTTGCGGTTAGAAGCTGCGAGGCCGTTGAAAGGCATAAATAGGCTCACTATAGCCGCACGATTATACCTGAGAAAGAATTTTCATCGTTATTTGCCGCGAATGAAACTTTAACCCTATTATACTTGGTATAGTCTTGATTTTGTTTGAACATTGAACATCTGTTTCGTTGGTCCGAAGCAACATTTTCCTCGCCCTGTCACTGATACTACACATAAAGATCGCCACGCTTCGAGAAAAATGTCGAATGTCAATTGTTATACGAGTTTGTGTTTCTCCTTCTACTCTACATTAGAATGTTCTCTGGAAGTAGGTTATATACTCGTGTTGTATTATAGACGTAGCAATATACTTGCCCGATGAGTACGGGTCTTAATGACGTCATTATGCTAGGGATTATGTCAAATGTTTCGAGAGCACATATGTATTAACAATTCATTTACTAAAGCGGTACATTTTAGACTGGGTCTGTATAATACTAAAACTGCAAATAAATTAAAAGCAAAAGTTACAAGTTATCCTTCGGCAATTAAGTTCAGTGCTTTCAAAGTAGGAAACAAATCCCTTTAATACCGTGACAGGATTTCAGGACTCGGTAAAATAACTTGACAACATTTTATGAGCGATCGTTTTTTGTGACGGTATTTTCTTGTGTTCATCAGTAGCCATTTATCATGTGTTAAAAATACCTTTCGTGTTCGTATCTGTAAATTGTAAATGTAAAACAGTACATCTCTGCCTACCTTTTCAGGAAACACTGGGTGATATAATAATTCATAACATAGGGCAGGCCACGCTTTCCATTACGGATGGAGCACCCATTTGCAACGTCGTCCGCGTCTATAAGTCACTTCATACATATTCGTTGGTTTAAATCATGTTAACGCAAATATTTGTTCTCGGTCGCACACAGTTATATTTAGTGCCGTTTCGGTTCATAATAAATATTTTGATATAGAGCTCCTTCGTATGAAGAAGAATGCGCTGTTATAAATACTGGAGCAACGAGAAGCCATGATATAAATTTGTTTGAAAGCGCGACACGTTCGCATATTTCGTGAATCCTCGCGTGTGAAGTTTTCTCAGAGTATTCATATTTATAGCCGAAATTTCGCTTCAAGCCTTTGATCGTACTCGAGTTAAGACTGCCATTTTTCAAGCTTTACTTCAAACAGCTGTTGATGTTTCTATTATTACTGTGCGTTCTAAAAACGATATCGTTACGTTTACGAATTAATCTCGATTGAAACTCACTGAAACTTTAACGATGTAGGTATCTGTTGATGACGTTAATTGGATAATTTTAAAGCGATTTTATTACATATTAATGTTTCAACGCTGGAGAATTAATTAAAGTATACACATATTACTGGAAATAATTAATGAAGTATACTTTTACGTAGTACTCTGTACATGTATGTGGTTTTGTTTTTCACAACGCGGCTGGCGTTTGACCTTCGCGACCTAATTACAAAGATAATCCGGTAATAAAGTTGGGTCGGTGTTTGTGACGTCTGTCAGAGGTCTGCATGGCAACCGCGATAGATGGCTTAACACGGTTTTAGGCTTAAGAGGTCTTTATGTACGAATTGTCTGTTATAATGTAAGTCGATTGCCGCAATCGAAATTGGCAGTCAATAGCAGTATTATCACAGCAGTACTTTGTCGGTACTTGCAGCTTCCTTCATACATCACATTTTGAACCGTGTTGTTAGAATACATATAGGAGACAATTTTGAGAGCTCCCCCACACCGTTCAGCGGAATGCAGAACCAACCTTAATTCTGCACTTTTTTGTGTTTTCCACTAGAATTAATTCTTATCCCAAGAAGATTTTATTAAAGTCTGTTTGGACGTCTATGTTCAGTCTCAACTCAAGCATTCCCAGCCTTCGTTAAAAGGTTAGAAACAGAGTATTTTCGGAATGCTGGGTCAAGGTCGGGTTCAAAATATCATGCCTCGTAAAAATCAAACAAATAACCTCAGCGACCTTTAACTTTCTCTTAGATTTTGGAGATATGTCAACGTCTATAACATGAGGATTACTTGCTATATTTTGGATTCCTTCAAACTTTAAAAGTAATATAATTCAAGAAATTAAGGTTTTTATCAAAATATCGTATAGTTCCATTAACTAATTTAATTTCACTTTTCTCTAAACGTAATTAATTAAGGCATAAAATGTCCCATAAGACTGCAAGGTGGTTGCATAATTTAAAATAACTAATGAATGTAAACAATTTATGAGAATTGAGTCTTATAACATACTCATTGTGACTGGCACAGTTTAAAAAGATACACCTTTTAATTAATTGTACAACGTAACATTGATTTATAGTCGTGTGTGACAGAGAAATAAATAGTACTGGCAGTATAACCAACAGGTGTGGGAGGGAGATAGCGAATTACGAGGCGTAGAGCGGTGTCTCGCTTCCACAACAAAAGCGTTTCTTTAAGATGAGGTAGTAGTCAGTGTGGCTCCTAGGAAAGTCGTAACACGTGCAATAAAATGTCTTACTGCAGGTAACAAGATATGTTCAATTAAACTTGTTTTGTTTCAGCTATAATGCTGAGATTGTTTTGAGAGATTATTGTTGTTAAGATCGTAATATAAATAGTCTTTAATTATTTTAAACTTTTTTCTCTTGTTAGCAGATAGTAACCTAATGACTCCTTAATGAGGATAGATAGAAATTTAATAATCATTATTTGAACTGAACCCGGAAAGGCTAATCTAACCGCCGCGATTATGACTGCACGGATAGCCGAGTGGTAAAGCGGTCACCAAGCCAAACATACTTTAATCAACATTTTATACCTTTACATGTGTAAATGTATAACAATGTTGATTATTTTGGCGTCCCTGAAACGTGAGCATAAAACTTTGCATCATAGTTTCTAAGACGGAACATATTTTAATGTTTTAATACCTAATATAAGTTTTCAATGTCTAATAATCTACTTTCCAATTCAAATTTTCTAATTTAAAAACGGGATCAAAAACAACAAACATTGAAAATAAAAACAATTTTTAACTCCACTGCAGAATACATAAGTGTAAGAACAATAACATAAGACTTTTCTTATAAAATAACAGTAAAATAAACACAAGTACATTGTGATTGGAGGAAATTTATACGAAACGATGAAGAGACCGCTCAAAGGCTCGATTGACAAACAATCTCTTTGTAATGTGTTTGAATTTGCTTCTGCGATTGGCTTTTTCTATACACTCTGTATTCCGGATACGACACAATGTTTTTTTTTTGTTGTATGGCATATTATGAAGGTAAGTACAATTTCCTTGTAATATTCAATTGTTTTTCTCTGTCATGTTTGATGTTTTATGCTATGGAACGATTTCGATCATATTTGAATGAGTTGGAGCGTTCTTTTCTAGTTATTTTAGAGTATATATCCCAAGCGGTAAGTGGTTTACATAACTTAATACGGGAGTCGTTTAAAGTTTTTTTAAATAATTTTTCTTGATATTTCTCGTACGTTAATAAGATATGAATAAAAATAGATTTTTGTATTGGCCTTTTTTTGATGCCTAAAGGCTAAATGCTTAAAGGGTCAAAAGTAAACGACATCTCACATCTTAGAACAAAAGTAAAAAGTACATTAAGGCATTATTCCTAGACATATGTTACCATTACACTAATGTTGTATCTTCCCTAAAATCTATTATACTAAAAACGTACTAAAACTTTATACGTTGTAAGATAAAAGATCCAGCAAAAAGCTGCCTTATCAAGAAATGGTTAAGTCTTGTTCTCTTTTCTTCATAGGATTTACTTGATACCCAAGGCCTTGAGATGCGTGCGAGTTTGTTTTACAAATAATATATCTCACTTAGCCAAGATTACTTTAAGCCAGTAAGAAGATATATCGAAGGCTTAAAACAAGACTTTACTGTTATTTATTCTTTATTGGGCATGTGCAAAAAGAAAATGTATGTATTTATAATGCCGTCAATATTTCACTTAGAACTAAGGAGGTATGTTAATGTAACGCGAGCTTAAACTGGATCATAATAATTTACTCCAATGTTCCTTAAATATTCAAACTATTTTCTCCGACCGCCTGTAAGCTAATGTTTTAGGGTTGGCAACTCTGTCCTGACAAAACACTGGCTATTTGAGCTGCTAAAAAAACAAAAAGGATCGTCAGTTATTTTTAGAAGCACTTTTGAAATTACATTCTAAAAAAGAAATCAAACACAGACATTACGTCATGTGATACAATGTTATACAAGCAAGGGAGAAACGTATACAGCCATATCATAGAGCACAATAGGGGTGGCAAAAATACTTCGATATAGCTCCACAGACAAGAGCTTACTTCCATCAGGAAATGGTCATGTGACATCCTTTTGAGGTCATGAGTTCGTCGGCTTCTCATAAAAAGGGAACTTTGCTGCGTTATTCATGTATGTAAATGTACCTTTAGCCTAATGTTGTGTGTTCGCAATCACGAATAGTGTGCTGTTTTATTTCAAGATGGAATTTTTCCAGCGATTATCTTTATAACTTGTGGTTATCGTCTGTCATTTTTGCTGTGACAAGGTCGTTTAAAACCAGATTAGGTATTTTAAGCTATCCATTGAATGTTATGTTATTATTATATATATTATATTATTATTTGACATTTACATATAGTGTATCTATATATATAAAAATGAAACCCGTTTCGCGTTGTCATGGCATCACGTGTGAACGGCTGAACCGATTTCGATAATTCTTTTTTTTAAATGTTTGTGGAAGTCCAAGGATGGTTCTTACGGAAAAAAATATTAAGAAAATCTCTCAGAAATATTGAAAAGTATACATTTAATTTTGCATATTTTAAAAAACGCGCGTTACGAATGTCATTTTTTTTTTATACGAATGTCAACGTCATTCACAGCCATAGACTATATTAAAAGAGCATCGTTTGTTCGGAAACGTGGTTACTTAATTAAGTTTGTTCGGAAACGTGGTTACTTAATTAAATTCTATTGCACTATTTTATAATTTTTTGAAAATAATACAAATAGTAAACCTATACAAATTTCGCATATCCTATTTAGTAATCTGTGGTAGTATCTGTTTCCCTAACTTGACATTGGCGTCATTGGCGAATGGCTGAACAGCCAAGCCAATTAAAAAAAAAAAACTGTGGTAATCTGTGGCATCACATCCATAACCGCTTTCTAAGTTTTTGATAAAGTTTGTTTTGTTATAAAGACTAAGAAGTTTTTTGTTTGTTAATTACGGTAAGTTGACAGTTTCATATCGATTTTTGGTAACTTTTGGTGACTACATAATATTACAATTTGGTTATACAGAAAATATATGAGAGCTTTTTATTTTCAGTTTTTAACAATGCCACCAACCAGACGTACAAATTTAGGCCGCAGAATTCGAAATACGGCAAGTCAAAGAAATCTACGAAATGTATGTGGCATCAATCTAGAAAATCCATGTTTTTCACATGGCCAATTATATGTCGCCTGTTCCCGTGTCGGAAAACCATCAGCATTATTTATTTACGCGCCAGAACATAAAACTAAAAATATAGTGTACCAAAAAGCATTAGATTAAAGAAACAGCAGCATTAGAATAGAGAGAAACAGTAAAGGGTATAGAGGCTATTAGATGTTTTCTAGAGCGCGCGTGGTGTTAAGCTCAGTATTTACTTCAAAATGCCAAGTTGTTCAATAGCGATTTGTAAAAATATAAGTGGAATTATTGAATCCTATGGAATAAACACTATTATGAAAATATATATTTTGTTTTGTATTTAATAAAATTAGGTCCTTTTCAGATATGGCGAGACCAGGGAAATAGGGATTAATTTATATATGGAGGATATTATAGATTCCAGTTTAAATTGAATAGGTACTCATACCTAAGATAGGTCAACTATACAAAATAAAGTAGTGCATCAAAGCTACGCTAAGGCGGTACGAAGTTCGCCGGGTCAGCTAGTATATGTATATATATAGAAGAGCTCATAATTGATTACACCATTCAAGTAAGTAAATATTCATGTGCCGTATACTGAAATTACGAGGAGTGTTAATTCAAGCGTGTGTTTACTCAGATCGTGTTTCATCTAATCAGTATTTAGTTTGGTGCATATTCCTGTCTGATTCAAGATCCTTACTACCTCTAAAGGTAAAACAGTCAAATTGGTGAAAAAGAGAGATGCCGTTTTAGGCACTTTTAGGCCTTGTAGCACGCCATTTCGCTTCGACAGGAACAAGTTAATTTTTAAAACATGGTTGTAGTGCTAGGTCATTCATTAACAGTAAGGTAAATTAACACGTTTACGTTTTCAATATATTCTCTTACCCTTTACGCTAATAAGTCCGTCTACCTTTCAATCAATTGATCTATTTTACAAAATTAAAGTTAAAGTAAGTTGTTTTCTCAAATATTGTGACTTCAAAGAGGGGAGGTTTTAAATCGATTTGTTGATTCTTTTTTTATATATCGCGTAATAACTGTAATTTGTCCCATAAAAATTTTTCAAGTCCGACTTAGTAGTTTTTATTTAAAGTCGGTTGTATTTTTTTGTTGTTAAAAAAGTACCTATTATCTTATCATCGTACCTGAATACCCAAGCAGCCATATTCTTTAATAAAAAAATTAAAATTCTTGTATTGCTTGTATTGTCCCACTAATTCCTATAAATTGAAATTGAAAGATGTTTATGTACGTGATTGATGTAGATGATTAGGTTCAAAAATGTTTGTTCATGTGGGAGAAAATAAAATCATTCTAATGTTTATTAAGTAGAACTAATTATAGCCTAAAAATCTAGATCATTATCAACCCCTGCCTACCACTTCTGCGAAAACAGTGATAATATCGATAAAAATGTACTTTGTGCATTCAATGAATAATTACTTCCACACGTATTTTAATATATTTCTTGTTGGCAACATTAACAGGACTGAGCAGGGGTTCAACTTGCCGATAACAACCAAAATGGCATCCTAATGACATTTTAATAGTGGTTCAGGAAGCACTAATACCTCGATAACTACCAGTTCGATACCCGACTGTTGTCCGAACGAATTCCCAACAAATCTGTAGGTACCTTAATTGTAATGAACAAATAATAAGAAACAAAGACTGATGGCTGTTGGAGAAGAAGAGCCCCTAAGTGGAGACCATGAATCAATAAACGCAGTCTAGGACACTCACCAGCCTAATACATCGATGACTTAAAAGCCTGAGGTGACCTGTAGCTATCTTGAACTTTACGTAGAAATAGGACAGCGCATAAGAAGCCTATGTCCGGCAATAGGCCGGGATTGGCAGAGTTGATTGATTGATTGACAGAGTTGATTGGTGTTTCAATAAAACCCGAATCAGCTGACTTTATTTTTAAAGGACCTAAAATTCCTCCGACAAGCAGTTTTTTGAAGATATAAAAATGCACACATTCACAGAGGCGGTAAGTACTCTATGATCAGAGTAACATTAACGCGATGTAAAAGGAAGAAATGGAATTCCAAACGAGTATTCATAAAATAGTATTAAATAAATATCTAAACATGGAAAGGGTTTTGTTGGTCGTATTTTATTATCTCAATTCATGGTTATAAAGCATACCGGAGTCAGAATAGCGACATTAAATTAACCGCGGCAATGCTTGACGCTACTCCCAACTCCGGTTTAATCCCACGGGAATGTATGTCTAATCTAAAATTTATTTTATCAGGCTTTCGACTTTTGTATTAAATCATACTTTTTAATCAAACAATGTGTATTTTATTGTGTACTTTGAGATTTTTGGGTAACAAATTTATATATTTTTGGAATATTTTCCTCTAGTAAAGATACTCTTTTTCTCGATGGAGTATTTTCTTCATGTCAGCGGGGTTGTTGTATTATTAGGTAACGTGTATCCAAGGCATTTATCTAATAATTTATCGAATAAACGGTTACATTTTAAACCACTACAAGACAAACAACGCACTCAATAATCAAAGAACAAAACACAAACAGCTGTCACAACCAAGTAATTACACTATAGGGTTGCCCAAAACATCAATTCTTTTTGGCCACAAAGAATGTCTGTACAAAGGTAACCTGCTATGTTGAATGGGCCGCTGGCGTCGGCTTAGCAAGGCATTCAAAGACGAAACGAGGAAGTATAAATTAGGAGGGGCGTGAAATTCCCGACGCGCTGTCAATCCTTACAAAGGCATGTATGACGGAATTAAAATTCCATCTAAATAGGCTTTTAAAAAGTCGGCGTGGAACTTCTATGTATGATGTTGGTTTGTTTTAGTTGTAGATATGATAAGTTTGTTGTAATTGTTGTTTAATTATTTGCCAAAGAATCTCATGTTGTGAACCTTTACATTGTTTTTGTTTCGTTTCCTTGGAATCAGTATTTTTTGGGCTCTGTACTTCAAGAAGCATAACTGGTTCTTCATTTGATCACACATTGACCGTCCGTATGGCTTTTCATTAAGATCCTTTTCTCAGGCTACCGAAATTTAGGTACATGATACCTCGCGTAAACTTAGAAAGGTACGAAAATATTGCGAAAACCGTAATCATTAAGTAGGTAACATCATATTATGCAGTGTGCATAAAACCCTTATTGCGCGAGTCTGATTCGCACTAGAAGGAATTTATTTCTGTTTTATTGTTATTGTTAATTATACAATATTTGAAAAAATAAAAAAAAATCTGCCACATGGCATTTTATTAGGTACAAAATTTGATACAGAATAAATCTCTTTTCGCTTACAAATGAACCAAACTGGCCAGGAATTTATCTAATATTCCTCATATAAAATCTTCCAACTTGTATTCCATATAAGAATCATTCCACAACAAACATATTCTACAACTGGTCTCCGTTTGGGCAAGGTATTTACGGCCAGCACACTCGGGATCCTTTTAAACCGGAGTGCAGCGTGTTATCGAGTCCTTTAAGTGGTCTCAAAAACGTCTGCTTAACATAAAATTTGTGATAAGGGATGTGTGTCAAGGAGACATTCTTAACATTCCTTCCGATGTTGAATTCTCGACCGGAGTACTGACACCGTACCACTATTACTTAAAGTTATACTGGTGTTGAAGTGGAAGCAAGATGCTGCTCTATAGTGTGTAGTGCGCTGTCTCACTTTAACGTGTATAACAAAGTGATGGTACTGCCATGTTATGCATTAGGTACCTGTTTTATCAAGCTTTTCGTTTCGTTTCAACATTCCTTTCGGCATGTGCTGGAATACTATTATCATACTCTTTCGAATCCCGTTACATAGTATGGTCCAGGGTTATCGGGTGTTCCTAAATTATTAAGATAAATTTTGTATTACTGCCACGGTTCTATAAATTCCACTATAAATGGATTTTTATACCTTTTTAAAGCGTGTCCTTTTCGCTTTATCTCATTTATATTATACTGTCCGAGCGAACAAAACACAGGAAGACTTTTAAAAATACATTCATATAATACAACGAGTCACGTTTCCTCGTAACCTCGTATCCTCGTACGAGGATTCTCCACCAAAAGGAAAGTATAATATTATATTATGTAGACCTTTTCCTATCGAAATACTGTATCTGTCAAATAACTCACAATCAGTGGCAAATCGTTTAAGCCGACCCCTTGACCTGCCAACTATTCTGATGAAGGTATTTTTGGTAAATGGAACACGCGCCAAAGTAGGTCCATTCAACAATATTTGAGGTTATTTATAAAGTATCTTAACTTCAACTGATATAAATAGTTTTTACTCTATAAAGCCTCCTTACAGTTAAAACATTTCCTTTTGAGTCTTTAAGTCAAATGAATAAGGTTGCTTTTTGTTTTGTCACCTTTGATTTGGAGTTGACCATACAAAAACAATACGCAATTTGTGGATATTCGACTTTCTGTCTTCAGTTTGTTTAAGTGGTCTGTCTCGGACGGAATAGACATAACAATGGGGTGCCATCCGTGCTATTGACTGGCCCCTTATATATTTTTTTAATCTTCTTATTATCTTTTTCAGGCAAAGGAAATGTTTGTGGGTCATAAGGGGCGTGGCTCGACTAATGTGTGCGGTGGTGTTAGCTCTTTATCCTTTGCCACCTTAAATGTAGAGCAAGTAATTATGTACAAGATTGATGACGTAGGTAATTACTGCACCTTGGTATTCTTATAGTCCAACATTCGATTCATCTATTATTGAAGTTCACGCAGAATAAATTCGAATACTATAATTAAAATTTAGGCTCTACGATGATTAAATTAAAAAAAATATCATTAAACTGAAAGCTAAGCAAACATTATTCAATGAATTGAAAAAGGAAATGCCGTATAAACAAAAAACGAAACAAAGTCAAATAAAAAAAAATGTCATTTTTTAATAACATAAGTTTCACTTTCAAAATCAAATGTATCATACAATTTGAGTCAAAGGAGTTCTAATATCAAATCCATTTAAACTGACATTTACCACCACCAAAATTAGTACGTTGCAGAGATTTCGAGAAGCTTTCAAATAGTGAAAACTGTATCGCAGTGCACTAAACCGCTCTACTAACTCTATATATCCGGTGTGACACCTTAACCTCACGTCGCCGTCGGCGGTCACTATAGCTTATACCGCACCTACATAACATATACAGTAACTGATGGGATCATGAGTGACCTCCAAAATGTTATTATTAAGCCCGCCAAGCATTTTACTGCACTTCATTACATCTTTCTCACCATTCATTGTTCACAAATCTATACTCTATACTAATATATAAAGCTGAAGAGTTTGTTTGTTTGTTTGAACGCGCTAATCTCAAGCACTACTGGTTCAAAATGTGGAAAAAACAGGGAAAATTATTCATCTTCAATCTTTCAATTCCTAACTTATATCTTCTAACCATACGGACGAAGTCGTGGGCAATAGCTAGTTATCGAATATTTTTTCATAATATTTTAAAGACCCAATTTGTATCCAATTGTGTAAATTTACTTCATCTTTAATTCTATTAGTATTAAATGTTATAAGTAAAGGGTACTTCAAAAGCTCTAAACGAAAATGGATGGATATAAAACGGGGAAACAGTTACCAGGGGAACCGTTTTACTGGAATTTAATTCTATAGATAGCACTTTCGTATCTATTTAGTTTACATAATAACTTTAATGTAACAAATAAACCTGCGTTAAACTGATCTTACTTTAGCTCTTAATTACTCGTGCATTCATCTTGATAAAAGCGATGAATTTTTTAATCAAAAGCCGATGTATTCGACATTCAAATATAAATGGAAAATATACAGCCAAACTGGCATTCTTACTACAAAAATCTAAAAGAAAAACTTCAAATATATTAATTTACGCAAAAAAAGTGGAACTCAAATACATATTCGTCAACTAAGTGTACGAAATTCTTAAAACAGATGCCTACACAAGCAAATAAATCATATCTGAACCTCCTTTCCCCAACCTACATAACTACACAAACCAAGCACCGTCAGCTCTTTCTCGTGCTTATCTACACATTTGTTATCAATTACGCACTACGCAGGGCAAAAGGTCCCTTCGTAAATCGCGTGTGATATCCCGATGTTTGCAGGTCATTAGAGTGAGCCGTAAGCGCCTGATCTTTACATTTTCACGACATTGCTTCCTGACACCCTTTGACGTCGACGAATTATCCCTTTAGCGTGTGAACATGGTATGTAAATTATCGATAAGTCTCTAAAATGTTAGGTGGTTTTAAAGCGAAATTAAGGATGTGCTGTGTGTGGAAATCGTTATTAATATTATCCTCCCTATTTTTTTACGAGCCACAATATAATTGGATTCGGGCTTTAAAAAGGAGTGCTGAATATCTAATTTGTATTAGAGGTGACTCTAACTATTTCACTTGAATGTGTTACATAGTCAAATTTATAAATATCTCAATGAAATAATACAAATAATTTGCTTTTATTTAACCACTTCACCATCCCGCCAATAGACACAATAGTAAAACAATAGAAATGTTCACATATGACTCACTGGACAGGGAAACAGTTGAGCATCGAGTTATTATAATTTATCAAATCTTCAAATCATAATCAGGAAAAGATACTTAAACAAGTGATGGAACAAGGAAACATGCACGTGCCGATTGTGGCTTGATATCCCACACGTGCCCACAACGCTATCTTAACCAATGCGAGGCTCATATTATCAACAGCATTATTATATACTGCAGCTAACATTCTTGGCAGCGTGCCACATAGTATTCTCGTATGTATGACATGAATTGCATAGTTGTGACAAGCAACTAAACTATGAACCAATTATGCACTGATATTATTAACGTGAATATTGCTCTGTCAGTCTGTTTTTGTCAACCAATTTTGGTATACAAAATATATTATGCATGATAATTTTAATGTATGACGTAACATTTAATTGTGAATTGGGTCTACTGATTTTTGTCACAATGAAACTGTGAATGAAATGAAATTGTGACAATGAAAGTCGTCTATTTATCATAAGTTATTATGGTATTACAAAAATCTAAAGGGTTTGTCAAATAGGACAAAGAATATATTTTCCCGCAATACAGAAATTGTCGCGGACAAAGCCACCGGTAAAAGCTAGTGGCACCAATGATAATATTACATAGGCGTAAGTTTTATATATATAAAAAAATATATATATAAGTTTTATATATATAAAAAAATAAATTTATATAATAATAAGTTGGCATTCTTTTGCAGTACAATTTCAGAGGTAGCCAGAATCCTGGATCAACTCCTAGGCAAGATCTAGGCTGTTTTTATAATCATCCTTATGAGCAAAGCCTAAGGTACAATATTAAATTACAAATTCCATTTAATAGGTAACATTTGGTCTGTATCAAGTTTTTGTTGAGTCCTAATTTGGTTTCCGTCATCGAAGTAACTTAGTTAATAAGTTAAAGCTTGCTTTACTTAGATTTATGATTGTAGATCTAGATCTTACTTAACGAAATTACTTTTGTAGGTGAGCCTAGAGATTCGAGAATTTAATCACTTTCATTTCGAAAATAATATTCCTGTTATCATTTATTTTTTGTATAAAGACCGAACTGGACTATACCTACTCATTCAGTTAAGTCAAGTTTTTTCTTGTTTCTACACACACTTAATGTCTTGTAAGGCTCGTCTGCAATGGCCAAATTAAAGAACAGAAGCTTGACTAGTTTTCGAAATACGTTGGTACAATTATTTTGAGAAGCTTTCATTTATTTTGTATCACATAATAGGTGAATAAATGTAAAACCTTGTTCTATGTGAAATGTATGAAAGCTATTTATTCGGAACGTTTACTGTATGTATATTAAATTGTCAAAGCTATGTTGGAAAGGTTTTTCTGCTCCAAAAATCCCCTTGTTAGGACTAATTGCCGAAAATCGGAGAGAATATTCAAAAAGTTTGATATTGGTATAACAGTTTTGATGTTTTGATCCATCCAACAAATAATCTTGTTTATACATTTTCGCCCTTCCGTTTTATATTTCTAGAAACCAAAATGGTAGATTCGTTGAAATATTTGAAATTTTAATGATGAGAAGTTTTTGTTATTTGATATACCAATAACGTTATGAATATTCTGTTAGCCTTTTTGACTTATCGACACAGAACACACCATAAAAATATTTAAATGCTAACTGTAAAATGTAAATAGTATCATGTAAGTCAGGTTGATGTAATCGGCTCACGCGATCTGTCACATAAACATGTCAGGGGAAGGTCGCAGATTTACGACAGGTGCAAATAAAGAGATACCACAAATACCTCAATGAATAAAGCCTGCATACTTCTTTTTTGGCGGCTCGTCTTAGCGGCGGCCGACCAACTTCATAATAACATATTTTATGCATCGATAAAGCCCTTATCTGGGAGCGCCCTTTTCTCAATAGCACATTCTCGACCGCATGAAAGATACAAAGTCTAAAGTTATCTTAGTTATTTTAGACCTTTTTGTTGGGCTATTACGGTTGTTATTCGGCCTCTCCTTTGTGGCCGACGTATCTGATTTACGGCCAGGTGTGGGCTCTCGTCGCTCGCCACTCTTCCATTCAGAGCTTGCACAAAGTAGGACACCTTTAGATTGGCGGTCTCCGATGAATTCGCTCCATTTCAACGTCAACTCGCAGATTCGTAATTCTTTTTGCGGACGACGGTAAGACGTACTGACACTACGTAATTTAATTGCATGCTTTATCTTCTGATTACACTTTTGGTGCTCGGCTCATTACTTTGGATTCAATTAAATTGATATTTAGATGTATGTCGCTGTTGGCTTAAGGTTAATGTCAAAACACTGCTTTAATCAACCTTGGCGTTCGCGTAAAAATGACAAACAAATTCCAACAACTCTTCGACGTTCTGTATTATTCAAACAGATATCAAAACTTCCTTTCGGTTCTCGTATCTCGTCGATCCAGCGTCATATGAATTCAGTATTCAGCGCGAAGTTGAGCGAACGCCTACGGCAGTCGCTCGAACACTGGAGAATTTTATTGGAAATCGACGCTCAACGAGATGCACTTTTTGAGGTAATTTAAAAATAGTTTAATTTTAAAAAGTAGTTAATGCATTTCCCCGCTATAAATATCCTTCTAGTGAAACAAATTGTCGGCGACTATTTTTACTTTGTACATTCGATATTTCGTTACTGCATCGTTTATCAAAAAAGCTTCTATCCGAATAAAGTAAACATTTGATTTGAAACATTCGGCACAACTGTTCTCGAACCAACTGTCAAGTGCAGCAACCACAACTATGAGCGTCGTACCATAACTCCGGAACAGCATGGATTCGATGTCAAGCAACTATTTGTTATGATGAACAACATTTAATTATCTCGGTGCTCCTAACTCAAAATGGTAAGAACACGGAGGTAATTACTAGGGTGGCAGATAAATGAATTCCAACAAGTGCTACAGAACAATACAGGTAGCGCATTCCGGCTCGCGGCCCCGTTTAAACTGTATATAAACAAAAGCCCAAATCTAAGGCACAAGTAATTATGGAACGTGCAACACTTTTAGCATTCTTTGCCTGCTTTTTCGCTTTTAATGTGTGCATTTTTTGAAATGAGGTGTTGGGGAAGAGGGCTGGGGGGTGCACACTAGCTTCCAGTCCGTCGTCGTCGGGCGCCGTCTGCGGCAGTTCAGTAGCTCCGAGCCCTTGCCAGGGGGTGGTTGTGCGCTCCACCGCGATGCCGCACTACGGTCTCTTTCGATATATCCGTGTATTTTAGTGAAGTTTTTAGAAGACATTATTTTGTTATTTGGATTATGTGTGGCGTGAGTTCTTGTTTGGCTGGAAATCTTTATTATTGTTTTCGACGGGAACGTTTTTGACCTTAATTTTCTTATTAATTTCACTTTGAAGAAGTTACTTATTGATAAAAGATTTTCGTTATTAAATCTTTATGAATTGAATTTGTGAAGGTTTACTGGGCAGAAAGTATTTAATATTGTAGGAACATTTTGTTGTTCATTTTAAAATAAGGGTGTAACTTGTAAGTACCTACGTAAATTGTTGTTAAGTCAGCTGTAAGTTAAAATACGTATACACATAGGAACAACCTGCTAGTTCGGCTTGGTAAAAGATTTTTTACGGTTGAGCTTATGAGCTCAAGTTTTTATGTAGATTCTTGCCGGTTAATAAGCGTATTCATCTTGTAGCCATATGTGACTACTTCAGATTTAAAAGACTCAAGTATGGACACGTTTGGAAGCGACATCAATTAAAATTTTAACTTAAGTTTAAATTGAGTCCAATAATATTTAGATACCACGTCCGATAGTTATGAACTATGCTCTCAATTAATACTAGGAGAGAGAATAAAATTAGGATCTTCCTAAAAACTACAATACATATTATCACCATATTCTTTCTATCACTCACCGATTCAATTTTTATGTGAGCCTATTAGAGATAAGTTTATTTTTTTCACATTTTCACTCACCAATGCAAGTTATTTCCTAATGATTCTGAATAGGCTTTTACTTAAATAAGATAGGGTTTACTTGATAATGGCAGTATTTCCATCCACATTTAAAATGTAATTCATCTTGCAATAGCTTCTAAAGTATTTAGACATTAAATTGTATTTATTCGACGTTTGACGGTTTACACCATAATTTTACGTCAAAGTATCAATATTTTCCTCTTAATTCGAGACGCAATTCTTCTTACATGAGCATCTATTATGATTATTTATTACTTTTATGTATGGTTAGGAGAACAGGTCAACTTTCCGCTCAAGTACACTTGATAGTTTTATTGTTAACCGCAGGTTATCGTTGTGGTTATTACAAGGTCCTTGTTACGTATCCCTTACTGATGTTATAGGGGTTCCGTAAAGATATTACCTCCTAATTTACCTCAGTTCTGCTGTGAGATGTTTGTTGTAAACATCTAAAGTAGGAGTGGTTTTTGTTTTAGACACATCGGAATATTTAAGTGTCGACTAAAACTAGTGTTATTAAATAGGTATTTTTTTGGTTGGGTACTTAGAAAAAGAAGTATATTTGGTATGAAGAAAGTATTAAAATAATAATTGTGTTGTAGCTGACCTTGTTTAAATACTAGTACAAGTTATTTGGAGATTATAATTCATCAAACAAAAGATACTCTATACAAATCTTTTTAACAATTATATAGGTAATTATGCATTTTTTTCTCTACTCTGTTACCTAAAATCTTTGTTAGTTCTAAAATTATTTAAAACCGGAAAATATTTTTAGTTATTAACTTGGATGAAACGAATGCGACTATGTTCCGTTCTGGAGTATTTTATTTGCATTGGACATTAAAGGAGTAAAACGTTAAAAGGGGGAAAAAGTAAAATCTTTTTTTTTCATATTAACCAATTCACATTATATGTAGTGCTATGTTTTTTTTTATCCGTAACTCCATGCTTGCATGTATTTCTTTGCAAGTACAAATAGATTGGAGCAAAAAATAGGCTGACTGTCTGAATAGTCACGGTGCGATTATTTACGACGTGAAATATATACTTGAACGATTTGCGTGGGAATATAAACAGCTGATTTCTGCCATGTTGTGCTGTTGTTATTTTGAAGATGACAAAAAATGGTTTCGGTTTTAAAAATAGAATGGAACGCTATTGGAATTTTGGGTGATCAATTTTAAATCGAATGTCGTTGGTTTTTGTTTCGTAATAATGGCAGTACTGATTATGCGAAATTTTAAATTAAATGTGGTATAATATAATCAATAATGTCATAAAGCAAAAATTAATTCAAAATGTATAAATATTCACACATTGTACTTAAATAAATTGACTATATTTTGGTTAAAATTATTATGACACGAAATATGTAAAATACATAAACAACTATTCAAACAGAGTTTACAAACCGCACGATTAACTTAACACACTTAATTAACCTCATTTACCGAATTAAAGCTGAGTCAAATAAAAGATAATGTATTTAAAAGGTTAAAAGGTTCCGAACTTTGAGAGCGATTTGAAAGGAAAGCAAAGATAGGCTCTACACATTTCTTTTGAACGTTGTTGAGAAACTGTTTTACGAACGGGCATCGGCATTCCAGGAAGATTTTACCGGGATTGTCGAGTAGTTGAGTTCATCCCACTTTTTTTAACGTTTTTATGTGAAGTCGACGAGTATTGAACAGACACCTTACATTGAGACCCTTGCATTTTGTGTAGGTATTCCTGTCAGCCGGTTTTGAGTAAGGGATAGAATGTAGAATAGAGCAGATAAATATCTACGATTTTTTAACAAAAGTTCAATAAGTATGATATTTTGTATAGAAAAAAAAGGTAAAAAATAATGATGAAATGACATGCTTAAGACACATTTACTTAGTGAAATTTAATTTTATAACTCCTAACGATTTCTATTACTGGTTCATTTCGGTGCGGGTTCCGAGATGGTCAATTGTTTAAGGGATACACCGATCTTAAAAGATTCGGTGGTGGTAATTTGTTATTATTGAAGATCCTGGTTTCAGAGGATTTGCAATGACGTTAAAATGCCCTATATACGTGTAATATCTTTACTTCTGTGTCTATGAATCTACGAGAAAACTCCGAGGAAAGGAAGCAGAGTCCTTGTTAAAAAGTTTAATCTAAAATGTATCTACCAGGGACTATGCAACCCCGCTCTACTAACTAACATAAACAATTAAAAGTAAATATTCACGGCATTATCAAAATCATATTCTCAATTAAACGTTTTAAATACATAATTTGAGAAATGTTATAGTTAAAATTATAATAATATCTGCCAAGCGGATTCATATTAATTTATCACTACGTTAGATCAGACCAACTCGACAGCTGCAGTCAGCCCATGATTAGAAGACTATTAAATCCGAAACTAGTTAATTACTATATGAATGTCGTCCATATCTTTCTGGGTCTTGAGATTGCAATTTATAACTTCGATCACCACTCAACCAGTTTCTAGTTCAGCTCTTGAACTAAATGTAAGTGGTATACAGTTAGTTGTATAAGTACACAATTAATAAGAACAGGCTTCACTTTGAGCTAAGCTGAGTAGGCAATGTAACAAATATTAGATGAGCTAAACTTTGAAGTTGGTGGGAGATTTAATGATACAAACTGGAGAAAAATCAGAGGTCAAGTGAAATGGTTGAGGTAATTAGGAAACGAAATTGTTTATAGGTATTATTACCCACTGGTCGTGTTATGATATCTATAAAATCCCATTTCTGCATTTCAGATTATTTTCTATTTTAACCATCTATGTTCCACTGCAAAACTTCTAATTTTTAACTCTGTATCATTTCCATGTATACCTTAAAATGGTTTCTATTCTTTTAAATTCGTCAAAGTTAAATTTTAGTCAGTAAGAAACTGACACTACCCACTTCCTCTGCCAAGGCCAATTTACACCCAAATGAGGATTCCCCGCCATAGGTAAAAAAAAAGGTTACTTCTCCTAGTTTATTATTAATATCAGAGTTTAGTACTTAAATCAGCCTTCGTCATTCCAATTTCAGTGATCTCATGACATTCATTCCATGACAATTTCATTGAATCCAATTCCGATGTTCTAAAAGACAATATTATTCTTATTGGCAACCATTACTACTGTATTCTACGTTCATTTTATTCCCTGTATAAAAATACGCCAGTCGGCAAACTAAACAAGCGGTTTGATAAAGTATCTCCGTGAAAGCATCGACAAACATTTCTTCTAGATTTAATGTGCAGTTATATTTACTTGGGATACTGTTTGCTAACTGAAATGTATCGGTAGAGCTGCCAGTTGCCTTAAAATAGCAGAAATATGTCCATTGATTTGTTGACTAAATATCTTATTTTTTGCTGCTTCAATCTGTATTCGTGCATAAAATTTACTTGTGAAATAGTACTCATATGTTTGAACTACTTCAAAGGAAACTAAATTTATCTGAAAATACGGGAAATATCCACAATTCATTCAAACTTTTTGAATTAGTAATAACAACCTTACTTACACTAACATAAACAATTCTATAAACAATAAACGCCCAAAGCAATACCCAGCACCTGTGCATTTCAAATAACGAATATAATATTCGAATGAACTATTTAAACCGATAAAACCGTTATAAAATAAAACGGCCAGTTGATTTTAAGCGCTATATTGAATCGCTGGAACATTTCAGTCCCGAACAATTGATGGCAAATAGGTTTGCAATGCTAATATGGTCCATACAAAGTTTACATGCGCTTGTTGGCTTTTCAAAAGTTTGTCCACAAAGGGCGTTGGTTGCAGCTATATGGAATATGTTTATGGCTTTGTACTCCACTCTTTCAAACAAACAATTCAACCGTGGTGGTTTGAAGTAAGCCTTGCATTCACAAATCACACACTGGGTGACCTTTTACCACGCTAACGGTCAAATCATAAACGTGTTATTTAATAATAATAGCGAAAAAACTAAGTAAAAAATCCTCTTAAAGTCTTATTACCACAATGCATAGATATAATAATTCCAATTTTGTGTTACAAACAAGATGGCAATCTATCAATTTCCGACCCCGACATGCATGCTCCAATGGTGAGCAAGAATAAAAATATCAAAGATCTACACAAGACAGCAAACTTCGCTACACTACACAAAATCGGATCCATATAACATATCGATATCTATCTACGTATGTTGCTGAAGTAGGTATATGTTATTCTCTCAGTCACCTTGCCTTCAGATGGTTGCTTATCAAAATATTGAAAATCGATATCTTACAAGCTTCAATAACCTCAAGTGTTACATAAAAACCGCTCCGACACGCGATCCTCTCGCCTTTCCGTGCGTACCTTTGTTTGCAAAAAGCATAAACCGCCATTTCAATTTTTAATAAGTAATATTACTTTTTACGTCCTTCCGTGTTCGAAAGTCTATGGTCTATAAAATTGTCGTCAAAAATAATAAATCTGACATTATTTTGTTTTATGCCAGCAACATTGATGAAAAGGATTCGGGTGAAAAAAAACTTCGTTTAGTATTCCAATTTTCAAATAAAGAACACTCTTCTAGCTTTTTCTTTCTCGAATTTGTAATTCGAATATTATATTCGGCATCTTCATCCAAGTTGACAGTACGAAGTCAAAATTAATTTGTTATTAGAACACGTAGAGTTTGAATAGATTGTTCGGATGATCGCGACGCGGCGACGGTTTATCTAAAGTTCCCAACTTGTGTCAACTATCTAACTGGCAGATGTTCTATAGATACCTACGTGTAGATTATATCCAATATGAAGGAAATATTTAATACTAACCAACATCACAAGTAACAGTTTCGAAGCATAAAGTAATTATACTTCAGTAACTACGCAGAACAACGTCTGAACATATTATTCGAAAATCGCTTTTATAGCATTAGTTTCAACGTACAATAAAATGTATAAACACCTTAAGTTACCGTCTAAGTTCATATTTCCTTGGCAGAATAATTACTTTCCGTGTCATTAAATTCAGAGACTTGAGAAAACAATAATTATTTCTTTAATTATAATGGTTGATTAAACTCCAATGTTACTTAAAGTATTGTTGCTGGCTGTTTAACAAAGCTGTAATTCCATTAAACAATTTAAAAGAAAATAAGCGTCGACGTCTTCACTTTTTAATTACAGAACATAAAACCTTGTTAGTCTTTGCTAGAAACTGTTGTCTTTTAATAAGTAGGTATATCTCTATTATGTATTTAATTTAAAAATGTGTTTTAGTGATTACTAAGTTTTATAATTATATACATTTATCTTTATTTATGACTAGCTTTTCGCTTATCCTATGTTCTTTCTCAAGGTCACTTCTTTCCCTGTACCAAATTTCATTAAAATCAGTTCAGTAGTTTAGACGTGAAAGCGAAACAGACAGACAGAGTTACTTTCGCATTTATGATATTAGTAGGGATAACTTTAGAGAGTAAATTCTGCAAACTTTCATCTTTATGACGTCAGATATCACGTATTGCTATCGTAAATTACTGCAGAAGAGTCGCCACTCTGATAGCGAGACGGTGCTCTACACTGCGCCTGCTTTAATATTAGGATAATGTATATATGGGTATATCTTATTAAAAACAAGATAAATTATAAATAACTACGTTCTGTAAATCGTTCCCTTCCGGCGGTAATAAGTTATTTGGTAACAGTTAAATTCTCAGTAAGACGATAAATTGTATTATCTATACGAGAACGAATTCTTAAAACATTATCTCGCTTATCCGGGCTAATAGAAAAAAAAAAACTAAACAAAGGAGTTTTAGTTTACAACTATTCTTTAGAATTCGGGTTTCTTTTGTTTTCGCAATTCAAAATTCCCAAGGAGCTAAGGGCTATTACGGCTTATGAGAAGATTAAAAAGTGAAATTAAAAGGCAGAGTTACTTAATACTGTATTATTATATTGATTTATGTTTGAAAATAACTGTGTCATTCTTAGTATTGAGAAAGTTGAAACAGAAATAGAATCAATCGTGGCGTGTCCATTTCTATAATTGTGTTTGCTTCGGGCTGTATACCTACTATTTTTTTTAAAGTATGGTATATATACGCTTAATATTATGAACGAAATCGGGATACAAGTTTAGAAGAGCATATAACATAAAGTGTGTCATTAATTATTGCAAAAAGTGACGTCACGCGATTTTCCTTAAAAAAAGCAATTAAAATTTCAAAATTCATGTCAGCATAAATAAATTACCTAATCCTAAATTGAATATGACTTGCCTTTGTTTTGCAGTAGGCACACAACCCCAACCCGGAACAAATATTAAACGCGTATGCGAATTGAATATCTTGCGACCCTTCGTACTAAATACCAAGAGAAAATTAAATTGTCTTGCGTAAATTAATTTATATTACGTTATTATTTACACTTGTCTTTTAAATAAAAACCTTCGGTAACTTTTCTCTTAAAAACATATTTTAATAATTATTTAATTAAAATTTAATTCTATTCAATGTTGGTAGAAGCCCGTCTCGCCCCTTTCGAAACTACTAAGCCTTATAAAAGGGGAAAACAGGGTTGCTAAATCTTTTTCTCGATCACAAACTTTTATAAAACTTGCGTAGTATTTACCCACAACGTAAGCTAAATGACTTTAGTTTTGGGTTACTAGGACCTAAGATCAATAAAATTTTATTGGACCGCATAAGGTTGAGGCAGCCCTGGACGACAGAATAGTGTGGACTTATGTAATTCAGGGTTGTGTAATAAATGTTTAGTCTACTCTGCCCCGCGGGTTAGCCTTCATTCGTAATTGACGTATTGCGAATAAATGGGAAAAGAAAATATTGCGTTGTCTTTCTCGTATTGATTCTGTAGAACAATTCTGTTACACGAGGAACAGAATGTGTGTTATTTCGTTACTGGATTATTGATCTTATTATTCTTGTGACCACATGTCGTTGTTCTTTTGTATTAACAAAATACTGAATACTAACACTTCTTTGCACGTAATAAAAAAAACTTCAAATTGCAGATAATAAAAAATAAAAACAATTAAGGGATTTAAAAGACTTTGACATTGACAAAGAAACCAAATACCTACATGTTTTTTTTCTTTGTATTGCCCATTATTGCCCAATTCTAGGCGAAGGTCTTGCCAATATTCTTCCATACAACCATAATAATATAAGTCAGTAGATAGTTGTCAATTCTGATCATCAAACAATAATGGCATTCATTGCCATTACCGCAAAAACGAATATTTATTGTCCAAATTGATTTATCGAGGTCTCACAATATGTCATCCCTTTTCTCAAATATTCGAACCTCAAATCATTGTTGGAACGAATGTCACGGTTCTTAGAATTATATTATGTGGCAAATAGCCTGTTAAATGCTAAGGTGTGTTTAATTTTTAATGGCGACAGTATACAATGAAATTGGTTTTAATTTTAATACGTTTTGTTTAATATGAGCGAGTGGTTAAGATGTGACGGCTTTTAGTGTTGAATATAAAATAGGATGTTTTATTTTTAATTTGCCCAAAAAAGTTATAAAAATTTAATACTTAAAACCAAAAAAAAAAAATACTTTTTGTTTCTAGTTACCAATAATCGACTTCCTTGAACCAGTGTAAACAATATCAATTAATATTGCTCTATAAATATCAACCTAATGAAGTTCTGGGCACGTGTAGCTGATTATTATTCATTTTATTGACCTTATGCCATAAACGAAATACAAATAGAATATTTAAACTTCGATGCAACAATCCCTCTATCAGAAAGAAGCCTTTCGTTCCTCTTGTAAAACAAATGAGAGATGACAATGAATATATACCTTCACACAAATCGTTTCAGCCTATGGTTACGAGTATTGCGGTTGTCTCAGGTTACTCCATCACGTCGACATTATCTTTTGATGATTTAAGAGCTTTCACCCAATTTCACGGGCTGTTTTCATTTTAGCGTAGTCTCAGCTAAAATGTATTAGAATTTTGAAAGGACGCTGAGATGTTTTGTTTTTTAATAAATAAAGGAATTTTCTATTTGTCTTTAAGCTAGTGCTTTTAGGTCAGTGCTAAGAGGCAATCATAATTCTTTGATCAAATATTTTTAAGCTTCGTTTCGAATTATTCGTGTCGTGAATACTTTGCAGCTATTTTTATGCCCCTTATTTTTTTTTTCAAATCTTGGTAAAGGTTTTTCCCATTGGACCCCAGACTGTTTCATTTTAAGACTTTTCTAAGCAGATAAATGTAACCCCAACACCACCTTAAAGCCTCTGCAGCTTAAATATTATTACAAAAATATTATTCACACATAAGTATAAAATAGTACAGCGATATAATTTACATAAAAATCTTGACTAAAATATAATTATACGGAGCGAAGGCGACTAAAATACGTTAATTAATTAAAATTGGACGGTTTACGGTCACACTGTTGGCGACAGGAACCTCGTTTAATACTGATTGCGAGATTTGGTCCGGCCCGGGATGAAACGGTGCGACATTATGCCGCGCACATTGTGTTCGCCGTACACGTATATTCCTATTTATGATTACAGAACTTAATTAACGGGATTTCGCGTTAATTTTAATGAGGAAGCTGTATGGAAAGGGTCTGATTTTTGTTTCGACGTTTTTATATTTTTGCTTCTGAATTTGTTAACGGACGTGTTGAATAGATGATCTGTAGTCATCTTACTGAGTTTGTAATGAATTTTATAGAAATCGGATGTGTAATATAGATAAAAAAATATAACAGTTATTTATTTATTCATTTTAAGTTTCAGACCCAACCGAAGTCCTTAATCATATCAAATTCACACCATCAAACATAAAAATCATTAATTTCAAGTTCACTAACTACTTACCTATCCGTATCCATATCTGGTTACCCAAGTACAATTTATTCGGACAACCCAACGCATCCGTCAGTGTACGCATAAATGTCATGAACCGAGACATTATTCCATAACGCTGACAGTTGCGTCGTTTTCCAAAAAGACATGGTTCCAAGGTACCTGTTTCCTTAAACGTCGTTACTGACAACCCTCTAGAGACAACCGATCTATTGGATTTACTTAAAAGGTTCAATGATTTTGCTATACGCTCATATTTGTGTTGTCATTCTATTTTTTGCTTCACGCAGGTTCAAATGTTTTACTATTTGCGGAGAAAGAAGGATCATTATGTGTAATAAAACCTCATTTCTGTCCGTCAGTTTGGAATGGCACGTGAAAGCTTAAAGATGTTAGATAACGCCTTATTTTTCTCGATGTGTTGTATGTTTTACTTAACGTCACTTCATTCCTTGGACGTAGTTGCTTCTAGTACATTTTATCCAAGACATATAAAAAGTTATATCTGTTTTATGGATAGATAATTATAATTAGTATTACCAACTTGGGGGATGTTTATATTCAATGATGGAATGCAGGCTATAGGCTGACTTTAAGTTATATTTGTACATACATATAATTTGAATATACGTGACTTACGTCACGAAACTTCACCTAAGCGGCTGGACCGATTTCATTACTTTTTTTCTATTCACATCATTAAACTAGCGTTTTATGTATTTTTTTATAAATAAATTAATGTATTAATTTTAGAAAATTTAAAAAAAAAACGTTTAAATATCATACGCAACATATATTTCCGAATATTTTTTTCTAATATTGTATATCGGTCTCCATATCGACCCCCGCACGTATCCTACGTTAGGTAAATTTTAGGCTTTTTAAAACCGTTAATTGTTAACGCGTGATGGATTATTTCCCGAAACTGTGATCAACGCGGCTTAATTGAGCTGTGAGGCAGTGTATCTAAGCGCCTGAGTAGCTTTGACGGATGAAAATTTAATTTCGTATCATATCTATCTATCATCCCTTAAATATTCGACATGTTCTTTACGATAATGTTTGTTTCGCTTCGCTTTAATAAGTAGTGTGTTAAATTTGCTTCAATTATTTGGAATTGTACATTCAAATCGTAAATCAAACCTTTGTGTGATTTTAAGAAACAGAATTTCAATGATAATAATATGCTTAAGTTAAAGATTTATTAAAGAAACGTACTACGTTTGAAATTTTTGAACATTGTTTTCGATCCACGTACTCTGCCTAAATTACATTTATTTAGAAAACCTGAACTATTCCACTTGAGGTATTTTCTTCGAATCTATTCAAAGACCTGAATAGATTTTCATTTTCTCACCTAGTCATCTCGCTATTATATTTCTAACCTAAATGTAAACTAGGTAACATTAATTACAGTTTGCAGACACAACAAACGTTCACCTAAATGACTAACGACCCTGCAGGAAGAAGGCAGAGTGTTTACCTTTAATTCCTGAACATAACAGCAATGTTTGTTCGTCTGTTGTTATATCATTCTCGTGTGCTACAAAGCGATGGCCTTGAGAAACTTCAGTTGAAGCAACTTGTTTATGAAATACATTGTGTACGTTCGTGGGTCGTGCTACGCCTACGCTGTTTCTAAGGGCAGGTTTTAATAAAATTATGGAATTAACAAATAGCCTAAGCAGAATTCTAGCGTGGAGGCTAGTGACCAAAAATTTATGTTTTTTTTATAAAAACAATAAAAGTAAAAAGAAAAAAGTATTAAGAATTAACCTTAAATTGTAAAATAAATCTTTACAAAAAGACGAATCATTATTTGATAATGGTAGCTGCCAGCTTGCAATCTAACTATAAATCTGTTTTGATTTGCAGAAAACTGATACTGGATATTGAATACCTACAGTACTTAAAAAAACATAAATTAATAATTGCTTAATTCTTAAAAAAATAAAGTTCCAAATATTACTTTATTTAAAAAAAGCGATTAATATACTCAACCATTGCTCAGCTTTCAATAGCAAAAAAAATCAGCTCAAAGATGGCCGTCGTTCCGATTTAAAAAAATCTGTTCTATTTCTGCAAAGATTAATAAACGTGTACTTTGAGTTTTAATCAAACAGGTCGAAATGAAAAAGGTGTTCAAATTAAGTATGGAGTTAAGCCACTACTTAAATATTATCTTTTAGATCAGATTTTCATTTGACTTTTCTTGTTTGTATTATTTCTTATTGGCTTTTTAGTTGTTAACATGAAGTACATTGGTTTTTGCGGTATACCAACATTACAATAGATGAGAAGGTTCATGTTTTATATGGTAGACCAAAACTCTGCCGTGGTCTCTGGTGTCGTCAACCTTATGAAGCTTTATGATCATGTAGGAAAAAGGGATAACAAAATAAAATTATACCAAAAAATCTGTATTCCAATATTATATCAGAAATCTCCAAACCGTAGTGAACAAGTGTGTTGATCAATCTTCATATGCCTTGTAAATGGAAAGTGGCTTTTGTTTAGCGGTCGGACAATAACATACTCGTACTATTTATTTTACATCAACAATACCAGATAATACGTCTAAAAATCAGACACAAAATCAGTAAATTTTCACTTTATCGATTAAAAGTACAAGACAAAACCTCTCATACCTGTAAAGGAGCACTTAATACCAGATCTTCGTCTTATAGCACTTCGAATCCTTTTCATCCGTCCTTCAGAGAAGATAATAAATCTCCTGGATAAAGGCGAAAGGGAAGGAACAAAAATACGTCATGTAAACAGCTAAACACTTTAGGTCCCGGCGTAAGCCAAGTGGAAGGGGGCTCACTTAATGATCCCACATCCAACAGGTAGTATCCGAACACAGAACGGACTAACACTTATAACTTTCGGATAGTCTTATGTAAGAGAAGACTTCATATTGAATTCGTAATGTAAGAGTTCTTAGCTAAGGTTTTGTCTATTTGTATTTAGGATGGATCCAAAAATTAATTGGGAAAGATTAATTCAAATTGGGGCTACATTTTGTAAGTCTTAAAATATTGCATTTATCTCTTTCCTGTTTTTACAGCTTGTTACAAAAATGACTAAAACACACCTAGCTACTTTTGCATACGTAACGACGGTGCTAGGGATTCGAATTTGAAGGTATTTTGCAGATGCCTCATTCGACTTTTGGTTTATGGTATTCGAATATTGGTTTTCATCTTAGCGATCTTAGCTGATTACAAAAAAATGGTATGAAGAAATGCATTTTTTGGTAGGCAGTGTACTGTTTCATACTTTAGGGAAAGTAGTTTTAGACTTCAATTTCAGAACTGTTCATTCTTGTATGTTCCTAGATTTTAATTCCCCAAAGGGCATTGCATATGCGAACCTCATACTTCACAATCAACTTAATAAACACATATCATACGTAACACAATTACATCTTACCAAGTTTAATTATTATCTTCCAGAGTTTAGGCACGCAATGCGGTACGAAAATAACATCTGTTGGTGTATCAACGATATGTATAGCAGATATCAAGTAAAGTTACATAGAAAGATTAAAACTTCGCTACAACCCTATATCGTGAGATTTTGCGACTAAAAGTCGCATGTTTTTGAAGATATTTCATTTTCATATAACAAATGCAATGACTTCAACTGAGAATGCTCGTACATTTTTCTATAGTTGTAAGTATCGCAAGGCAAAGATCATAACAATTATAAATAAACAGCTAATCAGCTTAAGCACAATGTTTTGCAATGAATACAACAATCGCTTAGCAAGCGACCATGCACAATGATAACGCTAAACAAATAAATAAATCTATTGAACAAAACAAACAAAAGTGTTACTCAATCATTGTTATTACCAATCACTTGGAATTTACGTCACTTCTCTTATCATGCTATAAGCGTCCTTCGAATCATCCCGAACATTATCTCTCAGAAGCTTAGATGAATGAATGCCCTTTCTCTTAGTCTTAAACGGGGGCAAAGTTGTACAAACATTCGCTCTACTTTTATAAAGTGATTTATTCTGAATGGTAATGGCGTATTGTTAGGTCCCGTGTTCCATTCATGCATTTACATTCTCGAGTCGACGTGAGGTTCGTAAGTGAAAATTGTTACGAAACTTCTTGTATGTGACTTATCTAAGTTATGTCTTTGTGCGGAGTGGAGATCAAAAAGCTTTTGAATGCTCAAGGTGTGTTTTATATGTTACGAGGTTTTATTTCGATTTCTTTTTCGATTTACCTGCAAATTTATTGCTGATGTATTTCCTCTACCAAGGGTTCTATAACCATAAGTGGGTCAGCGCAATACACAGTTACAAGTAGCTTCTCCCTCATACACAAACTGTCTTACATTAAATGGCGACCCGCAAAAATAACGTAACAATTTAAAGTACTACGCCTTACCAGAAGAAACACACAAAGCAATCAACAGCAGCACCTCAAATCCACCTGAAAGACCATCCAAAACAACTTCCCAAGTGGATTATTAAAACAAACCTATAAGTTATGGCTCGGAGGTAACAAATGAAAGATCCTGACGGCACCATTTTATCAGTATCAATGTCACGGTGGAAGTAAATTCGTGCTCGCGACGCCCGCACGGGGCTCTACAAAAGTTTGCTCTGCTCTTCATGAAACTCCAGGGTTGTAACTTTATACATTTTAGTCGATGTTATTAAAATGTACGGGGATAAGTTTGTGGGCGCTTTCTTTTAATATTTAATCAATTTAGTCGCTTTTATAAGTCGCTTTTTCTGATCGCATGGAGTGTTCTTAAATGTCGTTGTTTGAAACAGTTTATGACATATAGTTAGAGCTTAAATTGAAGTACGGTATCCACAACCTATTTGATAGATTTTTGTCTCTATAAATCCCTGTTTTCAAAAGTCTCTTAAAAATATTCTTTAAAAATTAAATGTTATAATAAAACGAAGCTTAATCTCAACCTCATATAATTTTACGCCACAGCCTTTGAGCTTCATAAACGGCACTGAAGCGTAAAAGAGGCTGTTGAGCTGATTCCTAGCTAAAGATGATATGAGTCGAAACTTCGTCTAAGGAATACTTTACAATGTTCATTAAACTGTTGTTTCGTTTACTTTGAATTTTGTTTGATCTTCGTCTTATAGGTTTGTTTTTGGACTCGAGTATCGTGTTATTTGTTCTAAAGTTAATGGGAAGTATATTATATACTATCCATTGTTTAACCCAATTTCGACCTTATTGCTTAAGTTGTAACTCAGTTTTTTTATGAACTGAGGTTAGTTCGTTTATTAGAAATAGCTGGTAAGTCGCAAATCTAATGTAGAAAAGTGTCCAAACTAACAATAGAAACATTTAAGTTTCTATTTTACTGAAACCCGATAAACTGTGAATATCTCAATAAAATAAATTATTCCTCTTTGGATAGAGAAACATTAATATTCAGTAATGAATCAAAGCGTTTTGAGGCTCTGTGCATTATTTAATAGCTTTTGGCGAGTTGGTATGTAGCAAAAAATTCAATTTACATTTAAGGGAAATTACCTAAACCGATATCTTCCATCTGAATTGTTCGTTTAACTCAATTAGAGGTTAAGCCGAAATTGATTTACGGCTGTTTAAAACTAAGCCCATTTTCTATTAGATTATTTGGGTTTAATAGTCGTGAGATTATCCATCGCCCCGCCCGCACTCTATACGAAGCGAATTATTTATTGAGCCTATTAGACGCTAGTTATCTTTACGACGCTTTGTAGAATTGTAATGACGTCACAGGATACTTGATTTATAGTAACAGCGAATTTACAATGGAAGTACTTATTTCGTTAGAACGCAGTAAGACACAATTAGTTTGAAGTGAGATTTATTTGCAAGAATTCCATTCGATTAATCTAACTTTATCGATATAGTATCCTGATTTCATTTAATACTTTATTCAATTTTTAGACTTTTAGAATACAATAAAAAGGCCGTCTATTATTTTATTTTAGGACAGTAGGTATCGACATTAAAAGTGGTTAGTTCCACACAATTATTTTAAACTCAAATCTGACTTTCTATTAACAGTCCTATCTTCGATGTACCTACTTTCGTATTCTAAAACCGAAAAAAGAATACCTATATATACAACTGTGTCGTGGTAACTGGCACTATCACCCAAGAGACTCAAGCGAGATTTACTCATCGAATTAAAAAGTAAACTTCCCTCATAACAGTTTTCACTTCACCATCATCTCACACTGTCATTATAATCCAATAACGGTTAATATACATTTAATTTCATTTACACTGCGATAAGTAATAAACCAATTACTACGATGAGTGAGAAGTTTGTGTAGATTTATCTCATTACGGGGGAAGTGGCTTGCGAGATTAGAGTTTAATAATAAATTGCTATTGTGCGGCACATCATATGTTCATACCGCTACAGTGTAATGCGGTTTCATTACTTCTTGTACGTTAAGGCGAGATTAACAAGTTTAGTTTTAAATAAGAATTACGAGATAAAAACCGTTCGAGTTCGAGGTATACTCGCGGTATTATGGATGGAATAATATATATAATAATACCTGTTCGTGTAAATTGTACCTATTTTACTAGTGCATTTAAAATACTCGTTGCTTAATAATTATGCCTAAATATTTATTACGTTTTGAAAGGTCAAACTGATCGATTGATGAAATGATTTTAGGTTGATGATTTTTTGCTTCAAGTTGATATTTTAGTAAAGCTGTTATTATTAATGTTTATAAATTAATACCAATTTTAGTGCGGTTTAAGTAAAAACTAAACGTCATCAAAGGGCAGAGGAGGTCCTTGATTATTAATTCAGTGTGCCCACAAAATGGCTTACTGACTACTGAAAATCAATGGAAATTCAAATCCGTACGGAACCAACTTGTTGAAATTTACTTGAGTCGGCAACGGAATTTATTAACTTGAAAAGTTTTTCAATCTGATTAATTTATGAAATATTCCAATTACATTCACCCTTATAACATAAACTGTGTAAAAAGTTTTTTGTTAAATAAATATATTAGTTTAAAAATCTTTATATGCTAAAAAACTAAACGGTTGCACGGGTAGCCGATAGGTTAAAGTAACCAAGCCAAACATAGCGACACAAGGATTCAAATTCCTTAGAGAAGGAATCGGTTTAAAAAACGAACTGGAACTTAATACAATTTTAGTTTCAGCCATACACTGGCAGGCAAGTTTAACACGACACTACCCAAACGTATACCTACCTTCGTCTTATAAAACGAAGAAACAAAATGGCTGAACTTCCATCGCACACTCCACACGAGGTACAATAAGATTGCTCTCGTCTCCAGGGTGTAACCGGCTTCGTACAGTTTCTACTTCAACTCTAAAGCAATATAAAATCGACGAGCTCCCATCAATATAACGCCTGGTGGCAATGTAATGAAAATTAATAAATTACAAGTTCTAAAGGCAGATTCACATTCAAGGGACTCCTCTCTGCGGGTGCGATAATTAAATCTTACTCTAATTGAGCGGGGATCGATGTACCATCCATATTTCATGAAGATACTTTGAAGAGATTCGCACATAAAGGGTTGTCCCTAATATGTAACTTAACTATGTATTAAGTGACAGATGTGATTGTATTGTTATAACTTAGACGAACACTACATTTATGTTTCTAGCAGTAATCGAGAAATCAATTCTGTACAAAAATACATCACATCTTTGAATGAAATCTTTTTCAATTGAATAATTCTGATCATTTAGCACGTTAATGTTTCGCGAATAAACTTTAATTAAGACAAAAACATTTCGCAGTTCTAAAAAAATCGTAAACAGTTTGTCAAGGACTGTCTGAACATAAATTTTCGTTTGAATTTAGGTACTCATAAAGTAAGGAGGGCGCTAGAATTAAAATTTAGACGGCTTCGCACCGTCTCGTTTTACCTCACATTATGAAATGCGTTCTGCGCAGTGATTACTGAAAGCCAAGAAAATAGGAATTTGTCTCGTTTACAGCGTACCCCGCCGCCAGAGCCCGATTTTTTCGAAATTCAATTTGATGCCCCACTTTTTCAAATTGTTATAAAATGAAATTGAAAATTACGCTTCAAACAGATACTGAATTTGTTTAACTTCTAAACCGTTATTTAAATGTTAGAATACATTTCATCCAGCTATAACTTTCAATTAACAAGCGTTGCGACGGACGCTTTCGTGATTGATGTCATAGTAAAAAACGGGTCTGCAAAGTTACAAGCAATTTCACTAACCACTGTGTGGGAATTTCTTCTTAATTTTCCGCTAGAACGTTGAGTTGAATAATAACGCTGTTTTAATGGGCTTTTCCTGGTCCTTTATTTTGAAAGTGAAGTGTTTCTGTGAGTGAATCAATGGGATTTTTGCGGACGGACTTTTAAAAAGATCATTATATGGTTCATAATATTTAAGTGTGGGTCGGTAAACGGTCTCTTAAACAATGATAATAAGAATTCTCTTCACATTGCTGGTTACATTTCCATCCTAAAATAAATTCGAATTTCCATACGACCGCGTCGCCGAACGACGAAGTACAACTACGTAATTTCCTATTTCCAAAATATCTCAAACTTGTCTAGGTCTGAACCAGCGCTATATGAAAGGTGATAGGGGGGATGTGGGCGTGGGTGGAGGTGGGTGCCTTCACTCCTGGCTCCCAGCTTCCGAGCCTACTTCCGATGTGTCGTGTGCGGCGTGTGCCCCAAATGTGCGCACTTACCCCCGACAATGTCGAACGTCAACTGTGACTGAGTTTTGAAAAGGTTATCTCTTTTGTACTGTTATCATGCTGTCTATGATGATTCCTGGTAGAGATCTTTACTTAAAGATACATTATCGGAGAAAAACCACGTCATAAAATGTCGTCATTTGTAAATTTCTATCTTGTCGGGTTGAATTATATACGGTTATACGATTCTAGTAGAGTTTTCGACTTATTCCTAGATTGAACAAAATTTAGTGTAAGAATAAAAAGTGTGAAAAGTAACAAAAAATTTAAATGACAATACGGAATTTTGAAGTAAGTAATATACCGCCGCGAACAATAAATACCACAATTTCCGTGACGAAATTTTCAAATTATCTACTTTAATATTAACATGAAAATATACGAAATTACTGCACTGAATATTTATGTCAATTTTTAAACTAGCTTCAAATTAAATTTTTAGCCTTAAAAATTTCGATATTACATTTCCATAGTTGAGTTATACAACAGATGATGCAGATTTATTTTACTTTTTAGATTAGTAGGATGTTATTTGTAAAAAATGTAGCCGTCATGATTTTATAATATTTTGGCAAAGCCGTCATGCGCCATTGGAAACCATTGTTATAAATAACATAACATAATTTTAATAATCGCTCTTACTTTCTTACAGCATCAATTCCCAAAGAGTTTTATTTTTCTATTCAGCGAGAAAGTTCCAGTACACGTATTCTATCCAGATCAAATAAAAAAGACCTGAATACCTACATTGGTGACGGTCTTCGTAGATTCAATATTAAGCATTCCTTCACTCGGTCTGACCATACCTAGATATTTTGTAGAGACAGAATTTCCTTGAATAGCAATGTACAGGAAACTTTAACACGTATTTTTGTGACCAAGAATCTATTGACAATACGACATAGAAAATTTTAGCAAGGGCTAGAGGTAAAATACGACTATTGCCGTTGTGAGAAAGAGATGCCGCTCTACGCAATGTAGTGCTGTCCCGCTTTCAAAACTGCAACCAACCTACTTTATCGTAGTCTTCCTATACTATCACGTACATGCATGAAGCTAAAGTTTACTTTTCAAATGAAAATGGAAGATTTTATGTTAACAGACCCATTTAGTACATTTAGCTCGAAGTAGACAAAACAGTAAAAAGTTTTCATATGCTTTTAACTTGCAAAATGGTCTCCTCAAATAGAGAATTACATTTCACATTTTGGTTGTATTTTTATACGCCGTTTTGAACACGACTGTATATTATTAAAAACATTTTAGTAATAAAAAGATTCATTTCATTTACTTGTGTGTGTATAAGAGTATGGGAAAACCAAGAAGCGATACTTCACATTTTCTTTTTGTAGGAATTTGCTCTGTCATTTCCATTTGCTTCGAAAAAAAGAGAAATGTTACAATATTTGCGACGTAAAATATTCCGACTATAAATTGTTTCATTAATATGAAACCTACTTACACTGACCTTGTTTTTATTCTTCCGTGACTATAAGTTACTAGCTACCTTTGTCATCAATAACTGTTCGTTCGATTGAGTACAGAACAAACAATGTTCATATTTTTACTGTTACTCGTTTTGTATTCAAATGATTCCTTTTTTATTCGCATAGGCCCCATTCTTAATAAATGAGACGAAAAAATAAAACAAATTAGACAGATACAATTTTGAATTTCGAATAAGAGCACAAAAATACGTTATAAAATAATTTGTAACAGAAGAATGTTAGTTTTCCAAATTTCGAATTTAGTAAATACTTAAACAAAATTAAAAAAAAAACACGAAAGAGTCTTACTTACGTAAGTTCAAGTAGTCAACCAGTTATTTAAAGTAAAAAAGAGGCCAATCTCAATAAGAAAGTGTCGTTGTAGACCATATAGAGATCTATGGCACGATAATACAGACTCGTGAGACATAGTGTGACTCCAGCAAAGCTGATAACGTCAACTTTTCACTCATGACGTAACTTAGTTGATATGTACTGCCATGACGTTAATCAAATTGAAACGTATTTTTAGGGCTGTACAGTACAAATTAGATTAACGAAAAATCTGATTCGAAATAATACCAAAAAGTCATGAAAAAATAAATAACAAAACACCTTTCTGTATTAACGCAAAAACATTATTACTTCAAATAACAAAACGAATATTAAAATCCTTGTTCATTACATGAGAGTATGATTTATACCCGAACACGACCTTCGTACAAAATATCCACCCTGTATATGGTATAAAGCGGTAACTGGCTTTTGAACTTTTTCCTCCGCTGGGAAAGGATTCGGTACGAAGTGTTCGCGGTGCGCTTTAGCTTATTTTATTTCGCTAACTCTATAAATGACTTTGAATATTTTTGGATGCAAATACTTTTACGTGCGGGTTTCAGCGCTTTTTAAGCCTGTTGTTTCTTTTTCTCTTTGTTTTGCTGCATGTTTTAGAAGTGAATTGTAGGTGTTTAGAATTTTTATATGGTTAGAATACTGATTTCTGAAACTGGTATTTTTGTTCGGTTGATATAACTGTATAGACGAGTTTTGTTTAGGCAAATCATAAAAAAAGAAATTCGTTTAATCACATAATCATAATAATGAAAACACAAAAATTTATCAACATAAACTCTGTTGTTTAACATCAGCGTTAAAGCACATCTTCATACAGACTGCATCTTAAATCACAATACACATCCCGTAGGTACACAATAAGCTCATCCACAAACACGTGCTCAGAAACTCAAAGCCAGCGCTAAGTTAAGGACGCCTCAAGCATCGGAATGATGGCGATGATTACCCTATTCAGTTAGAAATAACATGTTGTCGTCGGCGGGAGTTTAATATGAGCGCCATATGTATGATGCATTATGAGATTTGTTGCTTATCTTGTTCCTATTTATGTAAACATGTGGGATGTTGTTCCCTCGCTAAAGTGATACTTTCGCCCAGTAGTTTATTTCCTCGTTAATAATATCAAAGATTTCCAGCCATAATTTTTCTGATTTTTGGTTTCTTACAGTTATTTTCGCGTCGTTACTACAATTAATACACCAAATATGTGAGTGATAATAGTGTTAAGTAATATAAATGACCATTGAAAATGTTAGCTTGTGTGTGTCAACCAACTGAGACGGCGTTACTGTTTAAAGGAGGTCCACCTGTTGCTATGGGACCACTTGGTACTCATAAAATAAGACATAATCCTGCTGACGCAATGAAAGCCATCAAACTACTCCCAGCTACTGTTCGCCGCTCCAGCGATGAGTTAAAAGATAGTTCTCCATTGCATAACTCGTCGCCTACTCTCATAAACTCATCCGGAAGCTTACTGAATTTAAGGAAAATTGAGCGAAAGGCTAAATCAACGAAAATCCTAGTTAACCCCGTCTGTTCCGACAGCGTCGGCACAAGCGATGATAGCAATCGATCTAAAAATGTCAACTCCAAGTGGAATGGCAAGAAAAAACGCCTTAAGTCAGAGAGTGCCGCAAAGAACCACAAGAAAGACGAACGCAAACGTGATAAAAATGATCCAATTAGTAGGGGTGAAGTAAAAGAAGATAAGAAATCGATATCTTGTTTCAAAATAAAAAGTTCCGAAGATAAATCACGTTCTGCCGAAGACCGAAAATCAGGAAAAGAAAACTGTACCAACGAAAACGCGAGTAATCTGATGAGTGCCGAGAAACCCGACGTTATCAACCATTCCAGGAAAAATAGTCAAGATATATTAATAGACGAAAGTACTATGACCGATCAAACGATGCTACAAAATGACCAATTGGATACGGGAAAGACTGATAGTACTATAGCAGTTAAGGAAATGAAGGTACGTAATAACACTTTACCAGTTTATGACGGACCGCGACAAAACGATTATTAAATAATAAATTTAAAAGCGGGAAGTAATTCAATTGCATTTCCAATACTTTAAAGTATACATGTAGTACTTAAAACACAATCATTCATTGTAAGTGAATGTATATTGAATTGGGTTCATTACCAGCTTTTCGGTCGTCTCCGGCGTGTGGATCAATCTGTATGCTAATGGCAAACTGGAACATTCTCGGATTGCACTCATCTCTCTGCCCTTTCATTACCATTCCTCTCAATGGACTGATAATAATATTCATTATCAGAACTGAGATATTCAACCGTCAAGGTTTTTATTATGTAGATCTATTTTCGGCTCTCCCATTTATTCGGAAATGTTTTTTTCTATTACTCGGGCATCATTTTGTGAGTGGCTGTTTATTGGATAGTGCTCAATCAACCGCACTAAATATTCATTGTCAGTTTTACCAGCACTGCGTTCTCTATCATTAGTAATTTCGAATTTAGGTGAGTGACCACACAATCAGTTAATTGATTAAATTGGTGGATACTTTGAATGCGCTGCATTAATTAAATTATTTGCCATGTTATTGTCTGTTGCCCATCTGTGTTTAATATCCGATATCCAAAGCCCGGATAATTTCATTGTGGCATCGCTAAAATCCCATTGCAAATCGATTCAGTTTCGATAGCGTATCGAAAAAGGTCCTTTAAACCTTTGGAGGTTCATTGATATTCTGGTCTATGCTGCGAATGATATCGACATTTGCATAAATATTAATATAAGGTGCTTTAAAGGTGTTCAGCCTGAATTTGTTTTTGGGTTAAGTTCGACAAAATTACGGGTAATAAGAATGAGTTTTTATTATTTCGTACTTTTAGTGAAGCACCCCTTTTTATTACAGATTCGATTACACACAATTCTGAAAAGTGTCTCCATCATCAACCACAATCATTCATACTTCGGCCTGTATAAATTATTAAAAGATCCTACACAGTATATTCGCATGTTGTACTACGTTCATAATATATAAAGTCAGAAAACCTATCTACAAAAACAAAACCATTACTATTAGTTTAGTTAACTCATGTGTATCGGTAATATTCCCACGACACATATTTTTCCAAAGAGCAGGAGCAACAGATGTTCGAGTCATTGCAAATGTTCCGCATGAAGCCGGATTTATGGAAGGCTCGGAAATGATAAAGCCTCTTGTGTTTATCCGACTGTGGATGTACAGCTAACGGGGGGCATACTATCAAGTCTCGAACTAAGACTATTTTAATTGTAAAAGCGAGACACGTCTCTGCATAGTTTGCTGTGTTTCATTTTTACAACGACAATCGTATCATGTTGATCTGACTCTTTCTTTCAAAGGCTAGTCCTCCAGAAAGACACTGCATTTATTTTCTCATTATGGAAGACAGTATTGTACGAAGTTCAAAAGAGGCGATGACCCCTGAGTTTGCTTTGGCGTTTCTTCTTAAGGTAGCCAGTTAAATTCCAACTCCAGCATAAAAAAGGCCATGTAAAAGTGATATTAAAATAATTTATTCTTATTTGCAGAATAAATATTTTAATATATTTCGTCTATTTATAAGAACGTGGTAGGCCCCAAGAAACACGGGCAAAGCACTATTACAGTTGAATCACTTGCATAATACAAGTACTTGGCTCCCTTGAATACATATATTTAAGTTACTAATGAGGTTCTAGTGCCAAAATTACGTTGTTGAGATGAGTTGTGGGGATAGCGGAACAAAGGAAAATAGTATGCTTACATTATGATATTCTGTGTTATTTGGAAGTCATATTCGACTTGCAAACGTGAATAATTTGTACCTACATATTGTGTTCTAATTTTGAAGTATAAGAGTAATTGCACTGACTTTCATTATCGCATTACCATGAAAGAGGTCGAGAAAAAAAAGTCTAAACTTCATAAAATCTCGGCCAAAAATAAAAAGTTTATTCTTGATCTAAAAATAAATTAAATGTTTCCGTTTATTTGTTTCAGGTAAGCGTTTAAATAATGGCGCCCAAGTGTAAGAGCTGTGTAAAAGGTATTTAATTAAGTAAAGTTCACCTCGTTGGCTTATACAAGAGAATACGTCGTGTTTTTATTCAGATTATTTAAAGTAAGGTTGTGTTTTTAATTGCTGTGCTAATGTAGATTTTTTAAGAGGATTTTTAGCTTGTAACCTCAATACTGATCGATGGTCAAGACTATTTTTCTTTAAGGTTTTTCGAGCCATTTTTGTGACATGGTGTAATATGTAATAAAGAAGTTCTCAAACGTAACAAATTTAATGAAAATTCACTTTTTTTAAACACTTTAATATAAAAAGAATTTCAAATTTAATTAAGCGAAGAAAATCTCCCAGGCATTTCCATTAACAAACAGTACGATATTTTGGAAGTAGTAATCAGGCCACTGAAGTTCTCCAGGTTAATTATTTTTGTACAAAAGCTAAAAAAGGACGAGGTTATTTGATAAATAAACGTCCAAAGAATAACAGCAGCCAAGTGCGAGCAGGAATCGTCTAACTGTTGGTTCCGTAACATTAAAATTGGTCACTCATCGAATTTGTGACCCGTGGCAATGGATGCTTAAACTCAATTTTTATTTTAATAGTTGTAGTTACATCGGCAACAGGAAAACATTGTCTTCGAAAATTTAAAACTATTTATTTATTAAATGAGATTTGTTAAGATTAACTATTACATTTTATGAGATACGATTTCTTGACGAACCGAAGGACAGACGGTGCTTAGCTAGCTTTCCATTTTCACCCTCTGGGTGCGGTAAAAACCCTAAAACCTTTAAAAATTTCAGTGGTTACAGTGGATGAGATAACGGAGTTAGCGTGCGACGGCTCTAGTTAACTAAGTTTTCACTACGAAATAGCCACTGCAACTGTTTACCCTGGCTAAAATCGTTACCAGGTAGATTATAACTTGAATGACTGAACCTAGACGGGAAACCCATTTGTTTAGTTTGCTAGTTAGTCTTTAAAGCAATTACTAAAGTAATTTACTGAGGCGTTTAAATTTTGCTGCAGGAGAAAAACCTTTTTGTATTTTTTCAAGAAGATTTTCCTAAAAATGCTTGAACATTTTGTTCTTTTAAAGCATTTTCTATGTTCACCGAAAAGCTGTTAATATCAGATACAAATTATGAACGAAGTATTATAAGAACATTATCCTTTATTCAGTGTTTGTTAACTCCAGACACTTTATGGTGCGTTGAAATTGTAGAGTTCTATTGAAATAGGGTGACATTGATAACCTGTTTGAAAGTATTTGAACCTTGCCTTCAATACGAGTGTTGTGTTTTATTTAGGGTCCCGTAGCCAAAACAAAACCCTATTAATTAGTCCCTTTTCTGTCAGTACTTCTGTTCGTGAGACACTCACATGATAGTGAATTTGTTTATTATTGATTGAATTAGTTTATTATTATGTTTACTCTTATTGTTTTACTTTTAATTTTGATTTTCTTACTATGATTTTTGTTCATTGTATTTTAATTATTTCTGCCTAATCAAACTTGTTGTACCTACCTAGACAATAGGTGGATGATGTGGTCGCCTGTAATTGGAGGCGCACACTAATATTGTACGCAAAATGTTAATATGCATGTAATTGTGTAGCCTCTGTTGGCGATCCGATCCAATAAATAAATAAATAAATAGCAAAACAGTTTAAATTTTCGAAGATGACGTATTGATGATATTTTTTTTGTTGTATAAAAAAAAAGTATGCAGAAAAATGAAAAAAAAACGAGTTCAAGTTATAGGTCACTCGGCCCTTATTTCGATAAGTGAATTTTTTTCTGTTTGCAATTTCGTTTTTTTACTATAATTGTACGGAACGTTCAGTATTGAAACTCTGACTCGCACTTTCCCGGCTTTTTTATAACACTGGCTGGTTAGAAAGGCGTCTTTTTTAAGGAAAACGCTCAGTCACCTCTTTTTTAATGAAAAGAAAATGGGCCGAGTGATGAGTGGAAGTGTTGTTCGGGCTGTTTGTGGGGCGCGACCTTGTCTATTTACAGTTGGTCAAAGGTGACTTGTGGACTTTAGAGGCGAAAAATGAATGGTTTGTGACTGGAATGCTCTATTGAGACTATTTCAGAGGCAACTGTTTTTATTTCTTTGATATTTCCAACAGTGTTGAATGCTTTGTAAACTGTAGTGTCTTATTTACATCTGTATTTGTTCATTTAACTATACTGTACTGCTTAAAAACAAATGAATCCGAACAAAAAAGAATGAATATCCGAAAATACGTTTTTCTTAAACCACAAATGTTTTACGCAAATTATATTCCAGAACATCACTCAATTAGACTTCGGAATCGCCGCTTCATTTAAGAAACCTGGAAAATGAAGCCTTTCTCTCGAGAATTTTGTTTTTCAATTAAAACTTTCCATTTGTTTGGCAAATAAAGTTTATTTTTTTGCCTCTAAAGTTTCCGCGATTCTTTCGAAAGTTGAGTAACCAGTGAGGCAGTGATTTTTATACGGTTGCCGAGTAAAACAGTCCTTGGCCAATAACAAACATTAGTTAATGGAATTTTCTTTGGAGACCTGATTCCATAGTAACTCTTAGACAAATACTGAAAGCACATTCTTATTTAAATGTTCACTATTATTCTAATAGTTATCTAAAATATTTTTTTGAGTATTTATGGTTTATTATTAGTTACTCGCGTAGAAACTAGTCCATTGCGAATTTGATTCGTGTTACCGAGGATTCTGTACTAATGGACAGAAAAATACATAGAAATTAGCAAAAAATAAATGGCTACATTTCCTTGAACTCGATTTTGATTTGTTGTTATACTAGCAATATAAATATATTACACAACTGTAACGTTTATGAGATACAACATGGTGACAGGTGGACTGACAGACTGTGATCCCAGAAATAGGTTTCCGATGTTACACTTTGAGTGCGGATCGATAAAACCTGTATAAACAGTCTGTTTTAGTTTATAAATATTGTTCTAACCTAATTGATGTTCTAGCACCGACCCATACCTTTTGATTTCGGGGTATTTGAGTGAACTGAAACAAAACACAACACTGGCTCACAGATGTTTGTAGTAAGTTCGCATCTCCATTAGGTATTACAACACATCGTAGTTGATATACTGTTGAATTGCTAAATTGCTAGATAGCTCATCATCAGTCCTGACCAACCGAATGTTGAGCCTAGATTTATTTCTTTTTTTTTACATTCTTCTCCGTCTTTGCCCTGCGCATCCATCCTTTTCCTGTTATCTTTTTCCTGTCAGCCACGCGTTTTTCTATTTATCATTATATTTCCTTACATGGAATAAATACTTATTATAGCTAAATTTACCTTATACAAAATTCGAAACATCATAAAATCACAATTGAAAAAACGATTTACCTCAATAAACCTTCATGAATAATATTTTGTTTCCGAGAAGTTATTGTTTGCATTCAGCTTGTTATATTAGGCAGGCCGCTTTCACCAGCTTTATAAGATAGACTGTCGATGCGGAAGCGAGACATCGCTCTACAATTTGTATCTTGCTATCTCGCTCCCACGCCTACGGGTTCTAGAGATGGTGGTAGAGTTTTAGTTTAAAATAATCTACAAACAGTATTAGCCGTTGCATCGCAATTTGAGTTTATTCGGCTTAGGTTTAGTTTGCTCGGCTACTCTGCAGCTGAGCTAGATTGTATTCGGCAAATTCGTTAGCTGGAATTACAAAAAAATGCTGAGAGTTTATTTTTAATTAAAATTTTATTTTGTAAAATTTCGTTGAACAATTAGATGTTAAAGTAGGTATGTAATTAAACTTCCAATCAAAGTTCATGCATAATTAATTTTAAATTAAATTAACAATATTAAAGAACGTACCCAATGCTAATAAACTGGCTTGTAATTGACAGAAATTTGAAAACTGTTGTAAACGAGACAGCTTCAAAATATAGAAAAAAAAACGTTCGATAGATTCTAATAGACATTGGTGTCATTTATTTAGCAAATTACAGGTACTTTAAATATATCATATATTATTTTAAAGTAGATAAACAGGAATACATTATCATAATTATCTACATAAACAGACCTTATAAAGCATTAGTAACTTATTACTTTGGTAACTTCATTTTGATTGTCGCCCACAAAGATCAGATTAGATAGAGTAAATGCTAAACAAGACTTGTTTGCACATACAATTGTGTTGTTTAAACATGGCATTTGCACTGTCTTAGTATACTAGGTAGTACTCGCACTTGAATATCTTAAAAATAAGAAAAAAAAGAACAGATTCTCATTAGCTTCTTTGTGGCACTTAACATGCTTATCTGAACAAAAATATGAAAGGATTGCAACTATATCAAAATTTTACTAACAAAAGACCAAACATAAACAAATTAACTCAACTTATCAAAAGGATCCTAAAGGCATGAGTGATAATGTCCAAATTAACTCAGTAAACCTGCAAAGACGGGAACAAATCCGCCTTCGAACCCGAAACAAAATCACTATTTACGCTTATGTAGATAAGTGTTTATCTCCAGCTATAAAGGCGTATCCTTTACCGCAATTCCGTGGGCTCAACATTAACAGGATCGCTCAGAGTCGACTTGTTATGCACGGCATTAGGCCGCTTTCAGATAGTACAATGTTCCCGAAAACGATTGTCCAATCCTCACACACGTAGCGAAGGGCCTAAACAAACTAGACGGGTATGCTAATAGAATACTCTAAATTTGAATCTGGGAATATCGCTTTGCTTATGCCAGTGTAAGTTGAGCTCGATGAAGTTCGATTTTGCTTAGGTAAAATTGTCCGGTTAACGGCTATGAAACTGGACAGATATTTTATTATTATGTATTTAATAATAAAATAATCAATACAAAATGTTTGCTTTTACAAAAAAGAACTACTTACAGAAATACCTTAAAGAATCGCAATGAAGTTCAGGAGTGAGGTCTTAGTGAATAATTTCGATTTAACTCACAATTGTGACATTTGTGCGACATTTAAATTCACCAATTTATTATAGAAAGAGCAGAAATTTACTCATAATTAAAATCTTATAAATTCTTTAGAAGTTTACTCATAATTTAAATCTTAAAAAAAAAAGATGCTCCTTACATTTGACAGACAGCGGTAACGTCACTAACTTCGTACGGGTCAAAATATACTGGTCAAATATATTTTAATTCACATAGCTACATCGTACATTAAAGTAGTATTTGCTTGGTAGCGATATTGCGGTGCATTAATCTAATTCTTGGGACGTGTGTAATATGTGTTACAATGCAAGCAACTAACTGCTTATACCGCTATAAGCAGTTAGTTGCTTGCATTTCAGAATTTAAATGTTAAACAGCGTTGGTTTTTGTGTATATTTTAGTAAGTTAATGAAGCTTTGGTAGCCTAGTGGTGGGAACGTAGGACTGTCATGTTATAGGAATTGAGTTCGATCCCAAGACATGCATTTTCCTTTTGAATGTTGTGTGCGTTTGATATGTAAATATCAAAGTTTATATGTGCTGTTTTAAAATATGATTAATATTATAGCCTAGGATTTTGACATTTAAAAAGGAATTTATTGCTAGCCGAGAGCAATAGTTACACCGACTAGTTCCTGCTATGCAAGAAGTGGTACGTTAATAACCGACGGGGAAAAACTTTCTGCATCAACTAACATACAATTTAAGACTTTATGATCATCTGTACTTGTATGCAGTTTGTAAGTATTTAGGATCTGTAATAAAAAAGGCAGATTGCAAGCTCCTCCATTTCATGAGTAAGGACTGGAGGAGTCTTCGGTTAGTTCAAAAACTAGTCGGGAGATAGCGATAAATACGAGAGAGCAAATCGTTGTGTCATACTTTAAATAAGCCTCATGAAATTTAATAAGAATATATTTGGTTACTAGTAAGGAGGCAAGTAAAGATTAATCATTCGTTAAGCAATTATCTTAACCTGAAAACCTGTACAAATATCGTTACGCGAATTGAGTGCATGTTCACATTTATTTATGTTCCCCAAGGTAAAATTAATTACTTCGGCGAATGCAGTTTAACGAAAAACCGTTCAGTTAATCAAGAATAATATTGGTAATTCTGTTGGATGGAGCCAATTTATTATTGATATTTATAAAGGAACGGGGAAAAATTCGTTTTGGTTCGAAAATATCATTTTGCTTTTTTTTAGTTTTTATTCGACGTTATTCTGTGACTGGTAAACTGGGTCGCCGTTTTTTGTGAATACAATGACTACAAAAAAGCTTGGATTCTTCCTACTTGCATCTTTAAATCGCATACTTATATTATTAGATTTCTATTTAAATAATTATAGCTTTCCCCCCAAGCTATATTAAAGTCAACATCGTGACACTTATTTCATATATTTGCTTGTTTATGAGCCATAAATTAATCTACAAAACCTAGTTCAGTTCGCTTTAAATTGTTAATTCCTTAGAGATACTCCAACATCCAACTGAGGTGTTCCAAAGCTATGTATATTTAAAATCATCACTGTCTCGCCTCATAAAACAACTAATCACTCGAAAATGACATATCGACAAAGAATTGATTTACTGATAAAGTCAGGGTCACCAGCATTAATATTCCCAGCTGTCAAGAATAGTCAAGATATATAAGTTATTATTTGGATTAACAGGCACAGCTCGTTTGTATAATGTGAGGGTAGGCGCGCCCTTCCAACGTCCTTTGCAAATAGGATTACGTGATGCGAGATTTCGTTTATTCCGTATTATTCATTTCGTCGCTCACTGAAACGGGGCGGCCTCCAAGATTTATTATTATAAGCACTAATAATTTTCTTTGTCTTAGCTTTGGTTGAAATGTGAATTTAATTGTTTGGTTTTGTATGAATATTTTAGCTCATCATTAGAACCATTTATATGCCTTATTTTATGCTATAATTTTTGTTAGTCTGGTCTGCCCCAAATAGTTTAAATTTACTGCACTACTTTGTTTGAAAGTGAGACTTAAAAACTTAAAGACACTATTTTTTCAGTATTCAAGAATAAAACTAGCTAACTGATAATACGAATCTAAAAACACGCAAATAGCCCTCAAATTTATCAGTAATCTCTCTAACTCTACCAAACATACGTAAAATAGATCGATGGTGGTCAATTTACATTCGGTGTATCCCAAACCGGGAACTAACAGGCGGTCGGGGGATTATCTCTCGGGGGGCCTACCACAACTCCATTAAACTAATACTACTCCACAAGTGTGAGCAGTACAGAGGACTACATGACATAGAGCGCCATCTCTTTCTGTCAATAGCTATAGTCTTAAACGCGGCTAAGAGGTGGTGGTCTCTGGATCGTCCCAACGCTCCACAGAGCACGAATGTTTCGTAATAGACGTTTATCGACTAGTTACGTATTTCCATTAACAATAATAACACCTATTAATCCGAGACTTTCCTTATGTTTCCCTTTGAGAAGGAAAATAACTGTTTATTTCTATGAATAACAGTAATTAATAACTGGAGCTTTCGTTTTACGTTGAATATGGATTAGAGTAAACATCCCTCATTTGTGCCTTTTAATTAAAACAAGTAACTGTCGTGCTCTATAAATATACATTTTTTTCAAACAACATATTATATTGTTCCACAAACCAACCAGTTATTTGTTACTCTAGCAGTTTTTAATAACATAAAAAAAGAGCATCGCTTAGTCAGTTCTCAGACACAGGCCTACGATCTCACGGTCTGTATTCCTGACCACAAAGCACCTAGTGGTTGTTTTCTCTACTATTTTTCATTCAAGTCTCCTCAGCTTAGAACATTACAATCTGTATTAGCTGTGCAAGGATCCGTCATCAAAACTCAGCGCTTTGTACGTTTTAGCGCTGCATTCAATATTGTTCTCGTTAACACAAAGCGCTTTTAATCTTCGAGACTGCGATGACCATCTGGTAAGTAATATATCAAAGGCCAACTTCTCGCTTGTTTTCCGCTGGCTTGCATCTGGATAATTCTATTGAACTGCAAGCGAAGTTAATCCGGAGTTTGTAGATGATAAATAAACGGGATGAAGAGACTGGGTTTACAAATTTGAGGAATGGTTTCATGAAATAGGAGCTCTATATCATATCGTCTTTTGTCTGTTTCTGGGACGATCTTTTTGCTTTGTATCTTTAGATACTTCGTCACTTCGGTAACGAACCTTTTTCTATTCCTCGTACCTAAGTCTGGGTCTTTCTTATGAAAGAAGTTTTCGGAGTAATCAGCTAGTATTAGTTAATTTTGTTGGCCGTATGTTCGAACATAACACAAAATCTCCCCAAGGCGTAGTATAAAGATTTTACGGTCACCTTTCCTTTTGCGCCATGCTTACCAAAGTAGTACGCCTAATTAGGTAATCTGCTTTTGTTATAACCAGTGTACGTCGATAATAAAACCTTGGAAGGAAAGCGAAAGATGAATTATTTTGCTCGGTTATAAATATTGGATGAAGAAGGTTTTGCCAGCATAATTTCGTGAGTCTAGTACTAAGAGCTTCCTTAATATTTCATTAGTTACACAGAGCCGTCGTGAGGTATGCCAAAAATGGTTAGTCGTGTAATCACTATTCTTCCATTATTTCTTGAATAGCTTGGATATATGTTGAGCAAAGTTTATGCCCGTAGAATTTGTAGGACGTTTTAATTCATTGATTTTTCATGTCGATGTTTTCCATATATTCGAAATGACTAAAGGTAGAAACAAGAAAAGTGAGTGTATGAAAACGTAGGAAAATATCAATAACTTTTGCCGAGAATGACAATAATCGACTACCTGGAAAAACTGCCTTATTAAGTACTACTATTGAATTCCTAAATTTAAAAATAATATACACCTCAATTAATTTCCGACATGTGTATAATAGACTACCTAACACTAAATACACTTCAGGACATAAATCACATAGGTACTGCATCATATACAACCTCTTCCAATCCTTCTTCTTTCCCCGTTTAGTGTTCCGCCACAAATTACAAAGCGATGCTTGAACTCGCTGTAAATGTGGAGATTGTAATGCACTGAGCACCATAAGGTGGGCTAATACCATCCCTTATAAAAGTGCTCGTGTTAGCTTGTTACCTATTATAGTTTATATACTTTGTGTAGTTATTTTCTTGTGAAGCTACTTTCGTATTTGATGATAAACCTCCCGGAGATTTTGAAAGTAGAAGTTTTTGCTATTAATAAGGTGTGACTGGCTAAAATCTTTTGTTTCATTTATAGTGTTTTTACTTATGTTCATTGTTTTCTAATTCAATTATTGCATTTTAATATCCAGTCAAATATATGACTTAACATACTATAAATTAGGTACAATATTGAAATATAAGTATCACTCACTCCGTCAGTTATAAAACTGATGTATTGTTATAAAATATTAACATAGTCAAATATGTCGGTTCTATCATAACGAATTAGTCTGAAACATCTGCTTACTCCTGCATTTTGGAATCGAGATAGTTAACTGGAAATCGATTAAAATTTTAATTAAATCTCCCTTTCACGTTATATTTACTTATAGTCCGATTTTTAATTCGAGGCAGTAAAATGACATTTCCAGTGTGGCAGGTTTTTAATTCCAAATAAATAGTGATGTGTTAGAATCGACTTAATACAATCAAAAGTTAGTCGAGCTTACATTTTTTTATTCAGATATCAAATTAGCTCTGTATAAAAAAAAATAGGTATATTTACGACAATTAATCAAAAGACATGCACGGTGACTGTTTTTAAATGTAAAAAAAAAAATATATAAAATTGAAGCCAAATGCGGTGCTGGTATAAGATGAAGCACCTTACCATGCAAGAAAAGTCGAGCGCATCCAACTCCAAACTGGATGAATTCTGACATTATGCAGTGGTTGGATAAAAAACAAATTTAATATCAACTTACAACTATAAAAGCTCAATTAATAGAAATAGTAAATTTTTGATACATAATAAAATAAAGCATGACTAAACGTCATCGTCGTAGTAAGATTTCCAAACATCACTATTGTAGCGGGTCACCCTTTTTTGTATAAATGACAGTTGCAATTGTCATTTTACTGCCTCGAATTAAAAATCGGACTATAGCTCGTTATCAAATTTTAAAACAATGACATTTAAAATTTCTGCGGAATAATCACTATGTTTACAGCGTGTTACTCCGTAATTACGAGATGTAAAATTTTATGTAAGTGCTGTAGCTTAAAAGGGACAACGATATTGGAAAAAGTGAGACAGAGAGTCGTGATGTCCTTCTGAATAGATAAACACTTCATTGGGTTTTAACGAGTCGCTTTATAAATGTTAAACAGTGTAGATATATTTTTATAGTCTCAATGGGAAAGTAGTAACGTGGCATTACTTAGTTTAATCACCACCCTTAACAGACATTAAACTAAATTGCAAAAGGAAATTCAATTGAAAAACATATCAGATGTTCGTCAGTTACAGCGAAAACGGTACGAAATATCCCCAAATTTAACATAAGTTCGACAACCGTAATCAAATAAATAAACCAGTTAATCCAACGAAATATTTACGATCCAAAATTCGTACGGGAATCAAACAAAATTGAATGTAACACGTATTTGCCAAATCGTTAGTACAGATCGGCGGCAAAATTAATATATTATGGGTTCGGGCGCTATTGAGGAGTGTCTCATATAATTTTATTGGTTCACTTGGCACTTGAACGGCACATATTTGCTAATTACTCTCAAAGGTGATTGAAGTGTTGAAAGGGAAGTCGATGTAGCGAGGCGCGCAGGAATTTGTATGAGCAAATCGCTAGGAGCTAGTGGTCTGGAGACGGTCTTAATAAATAAAATTAGTATTACAATATCGGGATGTCAAATACCCACTTTTGAATTAGTTTCCTCCTAGATTCAGAACAAGTGCGCCGACAATAAGAGCTGGCTTTACCTTGGATTTGATTTGGAATCCGTTATTATTACTGTTGCATAAATTAATATAATTAATAACTTTAGATTAACACTATCTGATTGTTATTCATGGGAATAAGGTTCTTCACAGCGTTAATTAAATTAAACTGGTATATAATTATCACACTATTTCTGCTGGTACCTAAAAGCTGGAACAAAAACCTTATATCTTATTTGCCAAATGTAGCGTAAATGAAAATGAATAAATGCTTTCAGGAACAAGTGTTGGAGAGATATTTAAAACTTTTTGGTGTGTTATTACCAAGTTTTGGTCTTTGTTTGTTTATATTTAGTTTATGTATACAAAAGTTCATAGGAAATTAGCTCAATTAAGGTATATTTTCCAAATGTTTATCAAATTTAACCTAAATCGAATTTTCGAAGAAACTTTTTTTATTATTCCTTATCTGTTCTTGAATCATTAAACCTTATCGTTCGCAACAATTTTCTTTTAACAAAAACGGACGTTGTGATTGAGCTAATCTAGAAACTTTTTGTTTTTACAAACTTTTGTATTTCTTTCACTGATTTCGTTCACCGATTAGCTTTCACTCTTTTCATCGATACCTACCCGCTAGCAACACATTTATTAATTTTCAAAGTTTCATTAATATTTCTCAGTACATGTTGAAATCATTGCTTTCTAATTTATCTACCTCTCTTCGTACAAATCTTTTCTATTACGTCCCATTGAAGCGATTGCGGTTCGGATTACAAGCTTAGCTATTGGCTTTCACAATACGAAGCCCCAATGCAAAATCATTTTAGCCAGATTAGTGACGCTAACACTAAGCCCTAGAACATCGTACTTCGTAAACTTTATGTTGTTTACGTTCCAGTTTCCCGAATTCTCTTGTTAATGCCGACTTTGCATTGACTCTCTCAAAAGACTGTTAGACGTGACTTAGAAAACAGTTGACTACGTTTTTGCGAAGTTTTTCTTCTATTTACCCCTATCGAAAGTTGTAAATGTATTAATAGAGTTCATAGTTATTTTTTGCCATCGGAAAATAAACCTTTTTCACGAAACATTAAAATTTTACATTTAAATCAGCTAGTGCAACTTGTACTTATAAATAAAGTGACAACAGTTAAATCGTGGAAAGAAAAAAAAACTCACAAGTGAAGCACTAATAAATCGATACCAACTCGTTTGGAATATTTGTATTTCCCAACCTCATTCTGTACGTAATGTGACTTATTACATTACTTACTACAAACCTTGTAATATAAATTGATTATCTATAGCAATTCACATTCCAGTCTGCTCTATTTGAGAAAATATTGAGGAAAATGCTCATAAGTCAACGTGGCTCTCTTACATTGTGTAGTCATAGTTTATTTATATTGAAAAATTGATTTTCTCCTCATTTTCACTGGATAACTTCATGGGTAGAGACCAGGTCACATTATGACTCAGGACCTACACATAGAGGCCATCACATTTTAATGAAATCATCATTAAAGTAAATAAATGAATTGTACTCATACTCAATTTGGACAATTTCTAGAATTAAAGAAGCACTAGAAAAAGAACATTTAAAAATTGCCAAAATATTTGGTTGTTTTTCATTATTATGTAAGTATTTAAACTAACACACTCTGCCTAGAAACACCTGTCGCTTCACCTGCCTATTTAACGTTAGACCCAGTTTTGGAAAGCCGAAAAAAATATGATATATATAAGTAATTTTCTTGGTCATACGTTCTATCATCTTTCATACATTTCCTAGTATTACTGACACTAGTCCGAAAGGCCGAATCAAGAACTGCTAGCACTTTCACTAAACTAATAAACTTATCTCGCAAGGAGGTCAAAGTAAAATGATTGGTTGATTTACGGGACTACTTTTATTACAGTTACGTGATGGTTTGACATGTTAACCGACTACAGTAAAGAAGGAGGTTGTTATTTAAATGAAACTTTATGTATTCGAATTGATTTCGGTTATAATTCAAGCACTAGACCGTACAGAGAGGAAAAATCTTTTCTTTCCAAGAAAAAAATGAAGACATTTTGATTCGTAAGCGAATAATATAGAAAATTGCCGTTTTGTTAATTTAAATTTGTGATTAATATTTTCCTACTCCAAACGTTTGAAAAAAAAGCAAAGAAAATTTACACACATTCGTTTACTATTTCAATCCGGTCGTTTTAAATTACGCGTAATCAATTAAACATACATCGAGACACAGTTGTCTGTTTTTGTATCGAAGCGTACAGCCGTTCATTAAATTCCGGATGTAAGCTTACTTAGCATTTCAAGCAAAGTGATTTGTTAACCAGCACCTGTACTATGAAAACTTAAATCGAACTGCTGTCATTGTTAAAGTGAGACAACACTATGATCAGTAGGTATAGATCTCTCTCTCGCTTCCTCTATTGCAACTAGCGTCGTAAAGAGATCGTGGTAAGGGATAAAGCTGCTGTTGATTAGTTGCACAGCAAGCCATGTGGGTATTGAGGTTGTCAATAAATTTAACTTGAACATTTCTATTTATATGTATAAGTTTCCTGCTCCTTGTCGTTTAGTCTTTATCCATGATATATTGAGTACTTCCAGTAGTGAGGGTTTGGTTTAGAAAATGATTAATTTTTCGACGTAGTTTAAGCTGATTTGAGTGTATAAATACGCTCATTTAAGTTATTTCAAAGTTTTTCCCGCCTTGTGGCATTATCTGCAAACATCCAACTTTGCACTTAACACCCATTTCTCATGGAGTCTCTTATGGGCTGTTACGTTCCTATATTAACCTGCCAACCACAAATATGTACTCCTTATTTTTAAACTCCCTTAATCGCTTATAAGCAGTTGGGTAAAAATCTACAGGCTTACGATGATAAGGGTAAAAAACCACCCACAAAATGTCGGATATTTTCATGTAGCTTATTTAGATTTCACGATTGAGGTGGTTACGGCAATCCATCAAAATACATTATTTGTCGAAAACGTAACAAGGGTCGACAAAGAATTCATAAAATATTCATACTTACTTTCCTTGTTTGAATATTAAAATTTTCTTTTAATACTCACTCATTTTTTATTCACATAGAGACGAAAAAGTATGTTGGATAACTACTTACTATTCAGTTAGGTAATCATTTATTCCATTTTAAATTAAATTGGTATCACGAATCGTCTTAAATTGGATCTGGTATAACGACATTTTACGTAGCACTATTACTTACCAAGGATCTTATCCATAACGGAGATAACACAAGGTAGAAGAAGTTTCAAACTTGCATCACTCCGACAACTTAATTTATTAAAACCACCGCCAGAGCTCGCCGGCTGAGATAACTCAGTTACATAACCTCCTTCGGGCTCAGAAAAACTAGTGTAGCATTCATTTGTGTTCGCAAAGAAATATTTATTGCATCGTTACCACATAAAATCGTCGTTTCATTACCGCAGGAAATCTTATTCTAAACGGGAAGGGGGACTAATGAATTGCGAAAAAAACAAGACGCCCATAAATTCGTTTGCAGTCCTCCGGCGTATTAAGGTCCCGTAATTGTAACCAACAAGGGCTTCGCAGGCTTTGCCTCCACTGCTAGTCGCGAGACGCGCTTTTATCGCAATTTATTTTCTTGACAATAAAAGCGTTCTCATTTTTCCAGCAACGAATTGCGGTCACATAGTGGTCCGCCATACTGAGATGTATGTATCCAGCGGGGTTAAGTGCAGAAAAGTGTCGGGATGCCTCGCCTGCTCGCGGCCCAAGAATGTCCGCAATAGGGCTTTTAGATGTCGCTTTTTATTGAAAGCTACTTGGCTTTCGCGATGGACCTTGCAAACTTTAGTACTCTTAAAACTATACACTTAAGACGTTAGAATGTTGAGAAAATGGAATTCTCTCGCTTCGGATTTTAATGAAAGGTGGAGGTTTTATAGGCATGTTGGTTCTAAGGTGGGTTGGGTCGCGATACATTCTCGATGCATACAAAGCTTTATTTTTAACATGTTGCTAGAGCCGTGGAAGACAATAGGGCAAGTAATAACGTCAACCAGAAGAATGAGGGTGGAACAAAACAGGCTGAAGTGGCGTGCCAGGGTCGCTCCATTGTTGCTCGAGATATTGCAAGCACGGCCCATACACACATGCTTTGTGTGTAAAAGAACGAGCGTTTTTAATTATTTACTGAAGTTCTTTTGGTTTATGAATTTTCCGTTTATTTTGCTTTTTGCGTTTAATTGGATCCTTCGCATCATTAATTTTCCATAAATGGTTTAAACGAACGGCTTCCAAACTGTTTTACCGAAATCAGCAAGAAACTAGGCATCTCACTGTGTTCACTAATCACATTCCGTTTCATATGAAAACGATCGAATCAAAGAAAAAAAATCTCAGACCAAACTATCTTTCTCCCCCCATCCCTATGTACCAAAACACAAAAACAAATTTTACGCAATGTAGAGTCTATTTGCACACTTTCCAGCCTTTACAGGCACATCAAAGTTACATAAATTCCGATTTCCATCCCAAACGCTCAACAAAAAGACATTACACAAGTTCATTCACCTTCGAACATATTTCTTGAGGTAGTGAGCTCAGATCGGGGGCAGTGGTGCGGACAAAGTTATGGGCCCAGCAAATGGCCCGGGACGTGCTTGAGGGGACTACATATGCTGAATATTGGCCCTCACGTTGATATTTTATATGACTGAGGTTGTTGATGATTTTATTGAATACAATCAGTACAACCAGACTAGTTTTATTGACTAGTCGTAGTCGTTGAAGTTATTATGTAGATACAATCCTATACATAATGATAAAATAGGCCAGTTCCAAATATGGGTTTTCAAACTTTTAATCTGCCACTGAAACGTGAAAACAATCGCAAAATTATATTGCGTTGCATCCGTCTTTCTGAAATAACAAACATAAAAAAGCACCTCGTTTATGAAGTACGCTCATTTTAAATAATTCATTTATTCTCATCATCTAATGAAACAATTGAAGTCCAGTATAGTATAAGGTATTTATTAGATATTGCAACATGAAGCCAACACAAAGTATTTCTGGCTTCGTACACAAACGACTCTCATTTTATTTTAGCAACCGGCATACCGTTTATGTGTCATCAAATTCCTTCCTTTAGGGCACGTTATGGATTTGTTAAAATACAAAGGCAAATTAAATATTTTTTGTTCAAAGCGTTTCATATGAAATAAGGTTGGAGCTTTACGGGAATGCCTTCACTGGAGTCCATGTTTATTATAAGTAGGTTTGGAAATATTTCAGTTAGTGACGGTCAATTTAACTGGTAATTGTAGAGCAATATTCAATATGGAAACATTACCGTTTCAATGAAATTTTCCTTCAATGGTATGTGCTTGCTGTTAATACTATTTTTAAGGGCATCAGGAGGTAAATATGGGGAGTTAGGTAAACGTTGTTAGTTAATTGTAAGTCACTGCTGATTTCAATAACTTTATTTTAAACGTAGAACAATGGATGGATATATGGGGTTGGCAGATTAACATGGACGAAAACAACTAACTAAATGTAGAATAAAAAAAGGTTAACTTGCGTGACAAAACTAGTTCATACCTATCGGTTACTGTCCTCACAACTATGTTTTTTGCGTATAATGAACTCCAAAATTAACATCGATTTCATATGCATATCTTACAAAGTTCCCTCGTTAAATTCTGAAGCACTGGCAAAAAGTGTTTGAATTTATTTTCTCAATTTCTGAATTTACTGAAGCCTCTACAATAACAGGCTGTATTATTATCCGGTCGTTCAGTACGGAGGTTTAAACTCAGTATGACGGCGCGGCTGACATAGATTCCCAATTCTCTTGGGATAACATGACATGTAGGTCAATTACAACTGTGTACTGTTGTGTTCCTTGTTTTACAAATACTACCAAGTATTAGGAATTAGACTGTGTGATGGAGTATTGATAAAAAGTTAAAAGAGTCGGAGTAGGTAAGTCTTACGAACTTCTTACATACAAATTGTTTCATGCATGTATCTTATCTTTTGTATCGTAATAGGAATTGTAAAAGATGACACACATCCATTTTTTAGGGAATATAAGTATGGTAGATAAATATATTTTTTTTAGTTCAAATGGATGATTCCATATACTATTTATTTAATACTCTTCAAACTATGATAGCATAGTTTTCTTAATGCATAAGATTTTAAATTTAGAACCATAACATAATCTTCAAAAAGAAAAAGTCGTTCGACTTTTAACCTGAAAATGCCCCGTAGTTACTTAAAGCGCTACCCTAAAAAAAACACTATATAATGTTGTATATAATGCTCTATGTATTGTTAGAAAGAGACGACACTACATGGTCATGTTTCTCTGTCACACTGACATTAGCAGGACTCTACTCCTCGTACTCACATTCACCATTAACCACAACGTGTAAAAGGTAACTCGCACCGATTTTTTTTGAAGGAATAAAACAAGTGTATTATTCACGACATGGATACAGGTGCGGTGGCCACGGTAAATCAATGTCTGCAACATTTAACCGGTCTAAAACAATACCGATTCAATTACACGATGTATTTTGTGCGTATGTTACGAGTACAAGTGAATTTATATCGAAGAACGTAAACGTAGGAGGAATTTATTTGTTTTGGTTGACTGTATTTCGTTATCGGGTTAGAGCGTAACTTGTTGAATTATTTCTGGTAATTTTCTTTTTTTCGACCGTATCTAATATGTACCTTATGATGATATCGCATTCTATGTTGCAAATACTGCAATACCTATGGCCGAGGCAGGTTGAATGTCTCTATTGCTAAATTAGTAGACACCCATTGGAGCTGCCGTTTAAAGAAGGTCACAATTCAATAATACAGTTATTGAATTGTGTCATTAGACAATAACAAGAAGAAATTGAGTCTTTGTCTATAACATTTAATAAAAATAAAAAGTATTCTTTTAACATTATCGAAACTTTAATATATCTTCAAACAATGAAAACTTTAAATAGCTGATGATTTTTCTATACTCAGACTATTTTATGAAAATTAGTAAGTAATTTTGATTTAAATTAACTAATACAATATTGATTCATTTCACTTGAATATCGGGTAAATTCAACAAACCAATACCACAAAATTTAACACATGATACATTGTGGTTTCTTAGGTTTACGCGAATGTTAGACATTGAAATGAAACTACTTTTACGGATTTTATCGCGGTTTAATTTTAGATTTTAGTTCCCGACGTTTCGAAACCTTTGCAGGTATCATGGTCACGGGCAGACCATGATAAAATCTAAAATTAAATCGCGATAAAATCCGTAAAAGTAGTTTCATTTCAACATGATACATTTCTATCCATTTGCTAACGACACAAATTCTCAACAAGCAAAACATTGGATCTCCTTGTAGAAACATGTCTATGTATAATCGGAGAATCAAACGTGCTCATCATTGTATACATTTTCTTACTTCACATGTACACACCGTGTATGATGGAAGATCGAGGAAAGTGTATCTTTTCCTCTCAATTCAACCTGTATCTTAGGCTCTCTTTAAAAAGAGAACATATTATGTTACTTTCAAATGTTTTAAATTATATTTAGCTGTTACTATATGCAGGCACATACGTAAATTTTAGTTTAACGCAAACCATTTTTTGTTTCTTATGAAAATTCACGTGTTTCAGTTTGATTCAAACTATGTGCTTGTTCGATTATTTAAGAACAACTGATATTATGTGTGTCTGTCAGTTACCAGGCTGTGTCTCATAAACCGAATTAGCTGACGGTTGAAATATTCACACATGTTTTACTTCTTTTGCTGCCATTAAATCAAGGTTAAGTAGTTGTTATTAGTCGTCGATATAATTGGAAAACATTTAATAACAGAATTTATTTTTCTGTAACCATTTCTATGGTACCCTCAGTGTCGCGAGTCAGACACTGACTTCACCATTATTTTTAAAATACCATAACTGTATGGTGACTTGAAATTACCCAGTCGACAGCAATTCCCAGCCTTTATTTGATTAGTACTTATATTAATTGGAAAGTCAACTGTCAGCCAATAAAACTACTGTATGCCTCGGTTTCAATTACAATTGAATATAAATTTCACATCCGTAATTAAACACCACATTCGGTTTAATTATATGATCGTTTCATTCACAAACCTTAATTAACTTTTGTTAAGTTTTACGAGACCGCATAAATTATTTTGGGAAACATATTTTAGCAGTGACTCGAATTCACTAGTAGTTTTGAACTAATTATCATTTATTAAATACTTTTTTTGAATTTAGTCTGTTTTCTTTGATTTTAAAAGTGGTCTGTTAGTTATATGTTCGATTCCCACACAAGACAATTCTTTGATATTTTTGTAAATGTTAGTACCTGGATAAATAAATATATATTATGTTCTGTTTGGGTATCAATAATTATATTGTGCGTATTTCGAAATATACCAGACAAAAAACAGTTATAATATACCAGACAAAAAAAACGTTTCGCCTTTCATCTTAATCATTGGGGTAGGCTAATTCTATTACCACTGTAGCTTTAACAGAAAATCAAGGCAAGTAAAACAGCAGCACACCTTACATATAATACAGGTAATAAACCTAAACAGATTAATTTCCTTTCATATGGAAATCACAGTCGAAGGACTCGCAAACGTATAAATTTCATATTACATTACAAAAAATGAAAAGTAATAATGTAGCTAAGTTACTCTGCCACACGCTATGAGCCGCCCTTTCAAGTTATAACTTATAGCCGGTATAATGTCACCTTGACCGAGTTTTTTAAGCATTGTGGTACCCGTTTAATTTTGTATGAACGTTTCGCTGAGGCTTTGTACACGAAGCAGCGTCAAGGGATTCCTAGCCGGGTTACAAAGAAACGAACAGGTCTTGGGTAAGGAAGTTTGGTAAAACAACTGCTAAGCTATGTCATAATAAAAAAACTAAGACATATGTAACTAGTAAAAGCAGAGGATGAATATTTTTTTACTCGATCACCGTGTCTAACTGGTAGAAAAAAGCGTCTACCAAATGCTTCCACAATAATCTATGCAGCCCCTAAGGCACCAGACCACGCGGTATGCATTTCAAAAAATTAAAATAATCTCTAAATAAAATATTTCCTTGTTATCTTGGAAAAAAAAATACCATTTCTATACACAGAAGTGATACATAAAGTCCGTTGAATCACGTTGTAAATACTAATTATTTTCTTGACGCACTTTATACGTACAGCCTTCTTCCTCCAACCAAACCATTCATCCATCAACATCTAATTCTGTATTGAATACTGCGGACCTGACTAACGATTGTTGGCATACTGTGCGCGAGCCTCAAGGTTTAATAACCGTCCAACAAAGAAATCGATATAGTTTTACGTCAGCAACATTAAATATTTATTCACACCTTTCCTATTACTGGGTGGTTTAGTAGTAACCTCGTTCGCTATTTTGAATTGATGGACTATTAGCATTAAAGACTTCTTTTCATTACTTTACTTCATGTTAGCTTTATCAAGGCGTAAAAGCCCATATTGATGGAGTTTAAGTTTTGTGACATATCTCATAAAGATTCTCTCTCCTTGACTGTAAAGTTAGTCTTCCTCTATCTGTTTATTTTGAAACTACCTTATTATACTCTTGACCATATTTTAAACCCTACTCATTTAATTTGTAATCCAATTAAAGTTTTACTGTTTATTAACACGTTCCCGTATTGGTCCCATGTCTCTAGCATCAATCCAATTGGTGAAGCTAAACCTTTTATTTTTCTTGTCCTAAATCAATTCAACCTCTTTGCTGGGACGTGTGTTCTTTGCTTTATTAAAACTTTACCCTTCAAGGTTTCCTCGTGCAAATTGCCCTGCCTTTTACATATACAAAGAAATAAGTCACGTAGGTACATACAAAGTTTGAAACAAGAAATTGTAGAAACACAATTTATGAAGCACGAACTATTTAGGATTATCTTTAAATTTGGCAACTTCATTGCCATCTACAACATTCCTTTTTTTAATAACATCAAAAATTTCATATTCATCTATCATAATAATAAGAATTAAATAACAATTACTTACGCTTAATTTAATTACGTGAAATCTACCAACTAATTACTTTTACTTCAACCGAAATGCTAATAACTTAGTGAGCAGACTACGTTCTATAACAAACTGTGGATGACGTCAATCAAATTGGCTCAACGTCACGTGGCGTATGATTAATGATGATGATGAAAATCCTAGTTGCTATGGTAACCAACTTTGTTTGTATAACTAGAGGTAACCTAGAAACAAATTGGGCTTATGGGTTGGGTACTAACCTGCCAAAATGATTAATAAAGGGAATGATACATACAAATTACAATTACAATTACAGTAAACTCGTGGAAAGATACGAACGACCTGTGTATATATCTAACTATAGAAGAAGTTACCAAAAACATCTAATTACCACGAAGTACAAAGAAAAATGAAACTTTGCCTTCACTTAACGAAGGGTTGCCAGGTCGTCCTGCGTAGGCGCGGTAGAACATTTGCCATCCTTAAATCTTTGCCTAACAACAAATGTTTATACATTTCTCTTTTAGCAAATGAAACCACTTGGATAACTTTATGTTCAATCATTGGTTGATGTTATTCAGGAATACGATCTTTATTTATTTTTTATCTTAATAGTCATACATTCATAGTGGTTTCTTAGGTTGGACCACAAATAATTAATTAAAATATGAAGGTAGAACGAGCAACATCTTCTGTCAAGACGAACGCCATCTCAGTCTGCCCGTGACCATGATACCTGCAAAGGTTTCGAAACGTCGGGAACTAAAATCTAAAATTAAACCGCGATAAAATCCGTAAAAGTAGTTTCATTTCAAAGTCATACATTCAATTTTACAACTACAATGGTTCGTCTTAAAATCGGCAACAAGGGATACATAAATAACGAATAAAATGCTGTCATATTATATTACAGTAATATTATAAATGGGAAAATATGACTGTCATTCTTCTATCTTCTATTTTAGCTTTCGGTTATCTGCTGCAAGAATTGTGATAAAATTTAATATGAGGACCACTGTATATCCTTACTACGGTAATTCACATCCACGCGAGCCAAGCCCATGCTGCTCGTAAGACCGATGATTAATCATTATAATCGTCCTTAAGCTAACTTAATAATTACTTAGATACTGTATCATTAAGGTAATGTGTATAATTTCTTGATATCTCGTAACATAAGCGAGTCTATCTGTACAGTAAATGTTTACTTGCATTCGAGATAGCGGTGCAATTGCGAACAATCAATAAGATTAATGTACAAAATTACGTTCATACATTTTTTACAATATTTGTCTTTTAGCAAATAAGAATGGTTTCTACTCTGAGCGGTGTTAAGTCTACTAGTATTATCCGCCACCTTTTTTAGTCTGAAATCTACGAAATAATTGACCTAATATACGAATATATGAAAACCTAAGATTTTGCAACCAGAACACCAGACCCAAAACCAGAACCCTATCTGTATGTGACAAAATAATTGAACGATGATCTGCAATTGCATACAGGAGATATCCCAAACTGTTGATGATTTAAATTGCTGTATCACAGTATACTTACCGACCTAATTATAAGTGGGTATTTATTATTAGGTATGCAAGCCACCAGCGCGGGTGCAAAGCAGAAACATTAGTCACGAAGCAATTTGTTTCGTACAGAGCCAACGTTACTCCCCTGTGGCACTCCTCCTTAATTCTCTGGAAGAACGTTTTACTGGTTAGGGTGAATTTGTTTCTTACCATTAATATGTCGAAAAGTAATGTCATAAACATCGTCCAGAGATTATTAGAGTGATATAGGTATGTGAAAAATTCTCATTAAGAATCATAATTAAAGATAATAACATATTCTTTCTTGTCAATTCAATAATCAATTTGGGTTTCAGATTGTCTTAAATTAAAACACATTTTGAACACCCTTATGCAATTACCTTGTTAATGTTAATAAATGTATTTACAAAATTAATTAGATACTGTACGAACTTGTAAAAGCTAGTAATCGTATGTAAATAATTAAACTGAAGAGTTTTTGCATATTTGTCAGGGGTGGTGAGAAAATTAATTGATAAAGTTCTAGTCTACACATTACCATTACGCCGCCATAAATATTAATCAGTGCCTGTACTATGAGCTCTCAAGTAGGGCTTTTGCAAAGTGGAAGCGAGAGGAAGCACTACAATGGGCGTATTGGCATCTCGCTTACACAACCATAACAATTCTACTTTTAAAGTTTATAGTAAGCTCACATAATTTAATGTTTGTTAGAACATAAAGCTATTTTGTAAAGTGCGTAAGTTGCGAGGTTTGCTTCTCTCAACCTATTATTATTCTAACACTTGTTTTACTTTTAATTAACAAATATGTAATTGACTATGTAGATGTAGTTGTAGTTATTGTGTAGATGTTGTGTAGTTATTTGACACTTAAGAATGAAAGCTACAAAATGAAACTTGACAACAGCTTAAACTGCTTACGTTTCAATATTTTGCTATTAGTCGGCATATTATTTTCTATGCAACCACTAGGTAAAAGTGCCCCCCCCCCCCATCTTCCAAAACTTCTACCCGTGCTATATAGAAAAACCCTCATTCACAGAACGTCCGACTTACAATCTTCTATAAAATAAGTCGGGTTTGCCTTCGTGACGCTGCAACTCCAGAACGCACGAACCGATTTTCACGGATTTGCATTCGTTGGAAGGTCTAGGGCTCCGTAAGATTTGTAGCAAAGAAAATTCAGGAAAAAAAATCAACAGATATGCGGGAAAACCATCTGGAGTTCGCCGAGTTTGCTAGTGTGTAATATAACAATACCATATCTGTGATGTTACAGATAATTCACATTTTTCCTAAACTATTACTATAATACCTATGTTATTCCATAATAACATAGAATTACCACAAAAATTGTGAAGCACATTAGAAGTAGGATGACGACAGCAATATCTCTTGCTAATGACCGCGTTTTTTATTTTAAGCGACTGTTTATTTCTTTTTGACGTTTCTTTGCCGTATTATAAATGTAATAACACTTCCAGTTATTTATGTGTGCGTAAAATTATCGGTGACAGTTTCCTATTTTGGAGATGACAAGTAGGTGCTGTTTGTAAACGTAGGTAAGATAAAAAAATCTAGAAGTCAGATCTTTTTTTCATAGGTATAAGTTCTTGCTCATATGTGTTGTTTTTCGTGGTGTGAATTTAAATGTTTTTTTTTTCCGAATATAATTGTCGTCTTAATATAACCTGACTACGAGGAAGTAAACGTAAAAATAGATAAATACTAATTTATAATAATACAGTCATCAGGAGAAAATTTTCTAAGCTAAGTTTTTAGAATTTCATTTAAATACTCATCCAATGATTAAAAAAAAATGTATCCTAATTGATTAAATTATTGATCCGTGAAAGAAGTTAACATTTCGCGCTAAACATTTTAGTATAAGGGCGGGTTCACACGGCTGTATGTTTTATTCATTAGTTGGAACGGTTCTTTATCTAGTCACTTACACGATCGTCGTATCCTCGTTTAATTACCTCCTCAACAAGGGTTTTTGTCCGCTTTATAAACTGTTTATTTTGAATTCTATTAGACTCGAAAAGTCCATCAATAAGTTGTACGTAATAGTAAAGTCTAAAGACTTTTCGGCTTTCGAATTCCTTGGTAAATGTGTATCTTTTTTCTTTATACACATTTCTCTATCGATAGCTATTTTATTACGAATATCAGAATCCTTCTTCTTTCTCCTGAAAGAAAAAGCGTTTAAAGTTATACTGACACGTCTGCGTTTGTCTCTTTCACATCACACAATTTCAACAAGTTCGTCTTATTAACCATATCAAGGTTTTAATAATTTAATCGACATCATATGTTACATTTTTATTTATTTTTTTATATTCGAAGCTGCTTGAGTTCTGGCGATAGTGTTTGTACGTATTATAATCAGAAATTCGGAATGTAAAAGACAGTGACTCATTGCAATCTTTAAATCTAACTTTAACCTAACCTCAAAATTTGATCTCTGATATTAAATACCGTAGGATATTGTAATAATATCTGCTAAAGATACTATAGATAGTGAGAGTTCAAGAGGTTAATCTTATATCAGAGAATTTGAGCAAGAATCTTCATTGTTTTAAAGTGACACAATGTAACCTCATAGCTAAACTGAATTTATAACCAAAGAAATAAGTTGATTTTAATATATATATCTATCAATTACTCATCACGTTCTTTGTCCGGGATGGACTCTCAAACGACTAAACCGATTTTAATCAAATTTGCATACAGTGTTCAGTTTGATCTAACTTGAAAGATATGATTGCTTAGTCATTGTCATTATTTGGTATTACTTTACTACAGTTAGGCTAAATTCAATCATGATAGAACCGATGGAAGTCTATTTGTAAACTTTCATACTTAAACGGCTAAACCGATTTTGTAAAGTTTGGCAAGATAAAATAAAAACTGAGTAAACCATCAAGCCACACCATTGCTTTTTTTAATTCATAAATTTCCTTTGAGTCCAACCCCTATCAATGTTTTCAGTCTCACTTGAATAACTTACTAAACACCATAAATGAGCATGCAAAATATATTCCTATTCACATATAATTAAGGTTTCAGAATTAAACATGTGTGACGGTTAGTAAGCTTTGGAATTCATTTGGAAGCCACTGAGGGCCATTCTAGACAGAATTTGTAAACCAACAGTTTTACATTAATTAAAGAGAAACAGCCTTTGAGACACTCGTCACCCTGGAAAGTCAGCTAACAATTTCTGAACTATGATAAAGTTATTATGAGTATGTTTATGTAGCTTAATATGTTAGTATATTATGCTTAAGTTGCTTAGGTATTATGTGCATAGCCAGGTTAAAGAGTTAAGTATTTTTGTTTAGTACTTCCAATTTACTCTTTCAATTTAATTTTTCTTATACGTGTATGCGGAGTTCGTTAAGGACCAAAAATTTTAATATCATACGTACATAATATATTACCTACGATACCCATTTAATTAACGTGGCCAAAGGCCAAAGGCAAGCACTCAACAAAATGTCTAAAAATCATTGGTCGTGGAAAATAAGGTTGTATAACGAACGCACTATATTTTTTAAGTCATGAATAAAAACCTTTTTTCTCAATGGATCCGCTAATGGTTCACTACATCTAGGTTGTAAATATTCAATAATTTCATACAGTCTTACTAATTGTGAGAACCGCATATTTGACCTTTCGAAGTTTACTAATAAGGTGACAATATACATAACTGCGCATTACTTGAGTTCCTTGCTCTCTGACCTCTGCAGAGGCATTTATGTGATGAAAGTAGGCGATTTTATTAGCTAAGACCAATATAGCTCTCGAACATTTAATGAATAATAGTGAATAAGTATTTGTAGCAAACGATTTTTTTATAATTACAATCTACTATTATTTGATCAATTATATAACTTACGTGACTTTTTTCGGCACAATACTTTTTTCTAGACTTTAAAGCAGTACCTTTGTCATTTTGTATTGATTAAACGCAAAAATACGAGTCTAATATTTTTTAATTATCTATCTGACATACTAAAATTATTTTACCTTTTATACCTAGTCATAAATCCTATTGTTTTTGTCAGTTAAATCGCTATCGTATTGATATCTAGTCAGATACTAATACTGCCGTTAATACTAGGCTAGTTCGAGTCGTTATCTCATAGTCAAAAGCTTTGATGTTGCAAAATGATGGTGGATGTCTGGTTTACACTGACATTCATCACATGTTGAATAGCTATAGAACTGCTAGTTTAATCTCAGCCGTGATTCGAGTAGAGTGATCTTCTACATATATTGTAACACATGTGTTAATTAAAAGATGGTATTGGGATTAAGAGATGGTTTGTATCTACCTATATGTACCCTTTGATCTGAAAATCTCCGGTAAACGTACCGTTAACAAGCGCTAAAAATAAACTTAATAACAATATTGTGGCCACGTAAATATGAAAATAGTAATATGGACTAATAAATAGAATGAAAACTATGATAAGAAAACCCATGCTCAAATTAACTGAATATTCTAACTACCAGTCATCATTTAAGAAAAAATTAACACAATCTTTCGATTTGTCTTGCTACTACCGGTGTCGTTGTGTAACGGGTTGAGCGGCACCCTCAATTTAACTTATGAAAATCATAACTTCTATCATATTTATAGAACTACCGCTAGTTATAATCCTTTCAAGAACATGTGTACCTATGACGCGTGAAAACTACCTTCGCATTTATAGTATTAGAAAGGATTTTTTTAATTTCAACAACTTTCAATTCAATTTACTTCAGTGCAAGGCTTAAAGAATAATGCCTTCTAGATCCAAACATCACAGTTTATGTAACATGGCAGAGTGTTTACATATATTTGTTTGGCGCACTCACGGTGGGATTAACTCTCGCGTCCGAGGATTACTGACTTCATACTTGTGCTCTTGTTTCATTTTAACTTTGAATCCGACAACAGAATTAACGGAACAAAGTAAAATACGAGCGCATTTTCGCTGTAAGGAAATTAATTGTAAATGTACTGAATTAAGCAATAATTGCGTTTGGGAAATTATACAGATTTATAAAGTTTTATATTTCAAGATAGCCTAGTGAATTGTAACAATAATATTTTTTTTTGTCAAATAAAGGTCTTTTAACCGACCCAAAACAATATGGATTTAAGATACAATTCCAAGACAAAACAGCAAAAAAAATTCGTATATGTTTTACATATATTTGTTTTATAACACAAAACAGAAATCAACGCGCAGACAAATCACATAACAGCGAAACAAATTTAATGTCCCGACAAAAAACGTTCCGTGACTTTACAAAAAGGGAATTCAAATTGTTTGAAGTTCATCGTTATTTCATGCACGTGAACATGTTAATACGGTACATTGCGTACGTTTCCATTCAAAGGCTTTGACTATAAAGCCTATTCACATGATTTGGCCACAAATGGAAATAAAGTAGCCGAAACCGTCCAACTGGCCGTTTGAGGAATCACGTCCATTCTGAACGGGGTGCTAAGTGAAAAGTTCCACGAAAGATTGCACTCACTAGGACCTTATAGAAGGATTTATTTTCATCTTAATCCGTGTCCAAGATAATTCTGTCGTCAAGAAAAATCGCAAGGATTTATGGTGGCTTTATAAGTCTGGCATACGCTTGCATCTCAAGATCTTGTAAAGCTGAGAATATCTCGGGGCATTTTAAAAGTAACAGACAGTAATCCTGAGGTCACAAGGCAAGAGCTGACTCTTTTAAATATGAGAGATAAATTCAGGGTTTTTTTAGTTTCGCAGTCTTCAAGAACTATGTAATTTATTTCAACAGACATGTATTAATGCAGCTTTTACGCATGAAATGAAAGTTTTTCACCAGTAAAGGAGTAGGCAATTACAACCTCATTTTTTTTCGCTGTTAAGCGATAGTTTTTTGGGAAGATTCTTGTTTTCATGTAGACCGATTACCGTATTTCACCGTAATTCAAGGTTGCTATTGAAACCTTGACTGGGATCATTTTAAAGACTTTATATACCTATATACATACATGTAGACCTGTAGTAGTGTATGCAGACATAAATACTCCATAATATGTAGTACTTATTGTAACATGTGGCTAGCTTGTTGATTATTGCGTAATCCCTTTGGGATAGTTTGTTATGCTCCATTTGTTGGGCTCGGCTTCGACGTTCATGTTTACAACTAAGGATTAACTACTACATGCCTAAGATTATTAAGCTATAAATATAAAAGCCTAATTAAAAAGAAACTGGTGATTTTTTAGGTATATTTTAAAATATGAGTACTAAAAGAGAATCTCCTAATTATTTTATTGGACATAGGGGCAAAACACGCCGTAGTCTGGCCAAACATCTTTGGAACGTGTAAACCTAGCCAGACTTAGAAAAAAAGGGATCTGAAAACTTTTATCCTAAAATTGACCCTAATATCTAAAAATATGTTTGTCGCAAGTAAAGCCAGAAAAAAACCAAGCTAAATAGAGAGACAACCCGTCTATCAATACCAACAAGTGTTAGATTGTAAAAACAAACGGATTGATAGCAACCATTAGAGTTTCTGTGAAGATAATACATTATTCATAGCTTGGGGAGCGAGGAAACTGTACAGCTACTTTTTTACAATGGGCCTACACAGAAAATCACTTACGTTTATATACCACTAAAATATTACTATTTACGCGATTTTTATGTAGAACACTGCATTTGAGGTGTATAAGGATGGGTTGTGAAAGAAAAACGCTTTACGCTGTCACACTTTTACAACTGTAAAAATGTAAGTTACATTACTATGCGTGTGTCTGTTTTAATGTTTTAGTTTTGTTTCTGGTCTGACCCTATGTTGCCAAGCTTCAAAGCGTTATTTGTTAGATATGTTGATTAACCATCTCTTCCTAAAGTAATTCAATAAGAGGCAGCGGGACATCGCTCTACATTATCATGATGTAGAGCAACATCTCTTTTCCTCAACTGCAGTAGTATTACACCAGGTATTGGAAGACTTTCTGAATTAAGCTTTAAACACATTGGGCCTAAAACTCAATATTCGTTACGTTACCCTAATGAGTGTACACTGGAAACATATCTTTGTGTGCCTGTTTTGTAAAATTGTATTTTTATGAAAAATAATGGGTTTAAAAACTTTTGGAAAGAAGCTTATTGCCGTATTTAGTGTTCCGTTCATTTAGTATCTACGAATACAACCTGTAGTTTGTTTTGTTTTTCAATTAAAATACTAATTGGCTTTGTTTTCCATTCTTAGTTAAAACATGAAAAATTAAAACAACCTAATATTTTGACGAACAGAAACCTTTTCATTTCCATTCACCTTTGACCACGAGCTGCTCTGCATCGTATTCATCTTTTATGAGCAAAAACACATTTTTATGATTCTATTCTCATATAAACTAATACGGAAGAGAGGACAGTCGCATATAAAAGTGCAATTATATTAAAAGGTAGCGGGACTGAGTTTTTATTACCCGACGGATATACGAGCAGTATTGTTGAACATGAAAGTCTGGATTCATCATTTGTTTAATGTATTCGCCGGTAATTAAAGCGCAAAGAAAAAAAAGAATTATTTTTACCAATTAGTTTAATCATAGTTTGCATTTGTAATTAAAGTGACTATACTTACTATACTTTAAATGAATATACTGAAGACTTATTGTATAAGTATACTTCTACACAAACTTTTTAAGTCGCTATGTAGCCTTGTAATTATACGGTGTTAAAGAATTAATTACCAAAACACAATATTTGGATTTAAAATAGCCTTTTCCGTTGAAATCCTATTTATACAACAAAAATTAACAAACACTCGTAAAAACCAATCATTTATCGGTCACATAAAACAAAAGACGCGATTTCCATTCAGCCAATGTTATCAATATTATTGTCAGGCCTCATTTTCATTCGCTCATTCACTGAATGAATGGAAAGATTTATATTTTATCGGGTAATCCTTATCCATTCATTCGAATTTCAATACGAAGTGAGGTCAACGTCGTTATACGTACTTTTTCACGGCGAAGTAATACAATTTATCTTTCCGCCGATACATCAGAGCTCGAGTTGGTATCAACAAGTGTCAAGATATAAATAAATCGTGGCCACAGACGCCCTTAATTCTGACGATACGACGAAAAAGACGGATCGGATAAAATGCCGTTTTGCAGGATCATATTTAGTTCCATTCTATTTTTTTTATTATTAAAAATAAAACAGTCAATTTCAATTGGAACCTCAGATGTATTGGCAATGCATATTATGATTCTTCGAAAGCAACATCTTAGCGGCACAAAACTTGGTATTGCGACTCTGTCCGTGAGATATCTCGTATGAAAACCAACACTAGAATTTATTTAGGATAGCTTGTATTGTAGTTTATTGGGCGCTGGATAAGCTCATTATATTTTAGCACATTATTTATGTGTTCTTGGCTGTATACGAATCTGTTACATTAAAAAGTGTACATTTAAAAAATGGAGTTGTAAGATAACCCAAGACAATAAAATAATTAATTTGTAAATTATCCCCTTCATACCCCCATAAAAAATAAGGAACAGGAGCCAAGTTCAATATGTATTACGAACTGACTTGGTTTTTGACTTAAAATGAAACTAAACTGAATATATATAACAGTACTGTCTGAAAACGGCTAATATCAGTCCATAACAAAAATAACAAATGCCAGCGCACTCTTTTACTTCAACAATAATGCATTAATGCATTAACTCGAGTCACGGGAAAGCGACCAACAGAATTATGAAGACAATTTAAAGAACCGCAACCCACTAATACCATATTAAAAGTCAGGCCATACAGCGGATAAAACCTTCATCCGTTGACCTACAGCTATCTCTGAAAGACACGTTTTGAGTACTCGCTAAGCCGTTGCCTCAAATGGGAATGTCTGGTATACACAAAAATTCAATTACTCTGGCCAACTGTACCTAGTTGGTAGTTGTTAACTATTCGAATTATGATGGGCAAAATGTGTCTTTCGGCTCACATCGAGCAGTAGATAATAATAACAGTCCAGAACTTTTATACAATGCCATCTAGTGTCAAACTAAGCAAACATCGTGTTATGAGTACTAGACAACTGTAAAACTTGCTTATATTTCTAGTACATACATCTAATATATAAAATTCCCGTGTCGCGATGTTAGTTACTGGACTCCTCCGAAAAGGTTCGAGCGATTTTTATGAAATTTTGTATACATATTTCGTAGGTCTGAGAAAAGAACAACATCTATTTTTCATACCCCGAAGTGTTAAGGGTTGCTCACACTAAAAAAAAATATTTTATTTGTTGGACGAAATTTTTATTTTTTATTTTTTTATAATGTGGTATTAAGAAATACATACAACAAGAAATAATCTATTAGGCAATACAACGTTTGCTGGGTCAGCTAGTAACATAGACACATTTCTCCCAGATACAGAACAAATGAAGAATTCCATAAACGAAGAACATGGTACTTTATAAAATATGCAAATATTTTGTTTTGTTTCAAAATATTGTATAAGTTAGTAATTCATCTGTTTCGGCACGTGTTATACAATGTTTTGTTTATACACGTGTAAACCGAAACTTTTGATTAACTTCTTCTTACACTCGAACAATATTTTTATTGAGTTGTTAATTTATTATATGTATATACCTATTTTTATCATATGTTCTTTACGAATATGATTTATTTCGTATTCTGAGGGTTTAAAACGGAACTTTATTATTGACCGCACCGCGCTGTCCGATCGTCTGTCACCATTTCTCTCATGAACCGTGGTAGCTGGACTGTTGAAAGTTTAAGTGTTGCGAGCCTGACTCTCATTCAACGGGCTTTTGTGTGTTACACGACTGAACATTATAATTCTGGTAACGGATTTCAAAGTGGGAACTCATGACGTCACAGTCGCGCGTAACTTGTTCATGTTCGACTGCTGACGACGTATGAACTCTCATGTCCGTTCGTGCGTGAGGCACGCTCTCGAGAATACATCTAAGTGTTTGGAGACAAAGTATTATTGTATTGAAATTTAATTAAACCTAACCCTACTTCCTTGGAAGAGTAAAAGTCTGATATTTTTATGTCCATCTGGCAGATTCATAAGAATAATGGCTTTTCGTGACGTCATGAGTTGCTAAACTTCAACTAAGACTAGTATTCCTCGTATTTCGTCATTAGAAACTTTCAGTCCACGATAACATATTACTTCATATATATTCAGAAAATTAAAATACATCTTCTTCTAATATACAAAATTCCCGTGTCACGATGTTAGTTACCGTACTCCTCCGAAACGGATTAACCGATTTTTATGAAATTTTGTAAACATGTTGGGTAGGTCTGAGAATAGAACAACATCTATTTTTCATACCCCTAAGTGATAAGGGTTGCTCACACTAAAAAACACTATTTTATTTTTTGGACGAAATTGTTTGTTTTTTTTTTTATAATGAAGCATTAAAAATACATACAACTAGAAATAATTTATTAGGCAAAACAACGATTGCTGGGTCAGCTAGTATACATATATACAACAAACGTCATCAAGTAGCAACAACCTATTACCTGACACCTACTTATTAACATATTACCTATCACATTGGATTTACAAACCGACTACCGCATTGTAAATCCGACGAAGCCAAATCTTATTCAATCCAATCAGTCCAACAGTCACACTCCAATTGAACGCTACGGTATGAACCTTTGTACCGATGCACCTGCGCCAGAGCCACAGTTACCCCCGGGAATGGTGTAATTAAGACCTCCTTTGAGAACCATCGAGGGCTTTCATGCCCATTGCTCAGTGATTCCAGTAGCATACGAAATCGAATTCTGTGACATTTTCTATGAAATGTTGATGTATTATTTGCATCATAGGTTGCTGATAGTAGCTGTATTAAGAGCATCGTAGTATAGAAAATGATTGGCAAGTGGCTAGGTATATATTTCTTTTTCCGCAGTAAGGAATTTAATCCTTGAGTCGCGGGGGCAGGCGACCTTAACCAAACATACAAACACACCCAGACTCAGAACAAGCGTTCGTGGATCACACAAATGCTTGTCCTAAGCGGGGATCGAACCCGCGACACGTCGCGCACAGTGGGTTTGGTGTGGTGACCTTATCCACTCGGCTATCTTAGTTGCGAAAGATATTGTTCTTAATACAGCTCAGTCCTACTACTGTCAAAACGTTGGTATTTTACAGTGGTTATTTGGTATATTATGACATCATGAATGTCACCATTGTAGCACCACTCTGTATACTATTAGTCCACAACAAATGGAGATCGGACACCATATTATGTAATTAAGAAGAATTTCAAAGGTATTAACAGAGGTTTTCTCTTGTTTCCAGTTGGGGGAAGGGGTGGAGCTGACTTTGGGCGAGCTGCGCGCGATGGCGCTGCGCCAACAGCAGCAGATCGACACACAGCACCAGCTGCTCTGCGCCAAGGAGCAGCGGCTGCGGTACCTCAAACAGCAGGAGGCTAGGCAACACCAGGTACTTACCATCTTGTAAAACTAGATATTACCGTGTACAAACAAGTAAAAGGAACCGTCCTAGATCTCCGCACTTACTATGTTGTCGTCTTCGCAGTGTCAGGTTCCTGCGTCATTCTTCGACAGTATCACCAGTCTTAATTCGAATAGCACAAGTGATAGTATATTCTGAATAAATAGATTTTGATTTTGTCTATTTTTGTCGCTCAAAATATTAGTAATGAGGTACGGGCAAATGAACATTGGTGATCATAGAAAAGAATACTAGAATTTGGGTCTTCTAAAATCTCATAATTCATATATTTGTGTACATTTTAATTAAGCGAATATCCGTATTAGTTAAGGACATGTTTAATTCTAAAAAAAGAGCATTTATCTTCTTAAATAGCTCTCAACGTACGCTCTGACGTTAACAAATTTCCGTAAATTAACGGAAGCTTTTCTCCCTAACATAATTTCGGCCAGCAATAGATAGTTAGAAATTGGTCCCGAAGTAACAATAGCGGTGATTTCGATAAAGTGTCTTATAAATCTAATACATAGGGTTGAGCAGTAACTTTTAGTTTTCCCCTCAAGGGACTAAGTGTACTTACAACCTACTTACGAGTGCGGCTTTTACGATGTGATTCCCTGTAGTAATGAGGTCGTTCCACATTCGTTACCCTTTATATAGGTACCTGCCAGTATTCATGACTGTTAACCCTACTAAAAGTATGTACAAATGAACTGTACAAAATTTTCTAGTGAAAACTGTTGACTTATGGGTCGCTTTTTGTTTTGTGAATAGCTTCGCACTTTTGAAACGGGTTTCGTCATATTTTATGTATCGTTGTTATGAATATAAATAATTGTTTTATTTTTTATTGACTTTGTTATGTTATTTGTCTATTTGTGGAAAAATGTTCTCAATTGTGTATGGAAACTCCAATTATATTGTCAATTTTGTAGAATTCTTCACATCCCTGGGTGGGAATCGAAACCGCGACCTCCAGAATGGCAGTCAAAGCCACTAACCACAACACCAACAGACCAGTCAACAATCTAACTACGCGAGTCTTTTCCATTATTGTATGAAAATATATGGTGTCTTGACGGTAGTTTATATGGATACCAATGTCTTGTGATAGTGCCAACGGAAATAGAGCCTTTAGTTCGTGTATTTCCCGGCGGACTTGCAGAAGAATACTAACGGAATATCTATTTATATTATAGTGTTGTGTGTAAATCAAATTTTGAATATTGCAGAATCAAATTTAGCTTCTCAAAAGAAACTTGACAACATTGTTATTAGATAACGAGTAGTGCCCGTGGGCCCGCCCGCTATAAACGGAAATAATCCTAAGACATCAAAAAAATCAGGATAAAAAGTATTTTGTGGTAATACTGGTTATAAACTATCTGTGAACCAAGTTTCGTCTGTACACCTTCAGTGGTTTTTGTGTGAAAGAGGAACAAACATCCATACATACAAACTTTTGCGTTTATCATATGTTAGCAAGAAGTAGGAATAGTACTTAAAAAGTCACGAAAGTAAGTCTTACTAAATAAGGCGTGTCAAAACTTAGGCCTTTACGAATGCAAAAAGAACTCAAATCTTTGACTTTTTCAGCTAGTAATAATTTTGTTACAAAACAGATAAAACAATTCTCTATTCAAGCGAAGTTTTTGTAAAGGAATATCCATTACATTCGGCGTAGTGATGGATTCAATTTGTAAGAGCAAGTCTCAGTTCTGAAACTTAATAGTCTCCACGGACAGTTACTGGATCGCTAGACTGACAGCGTCAAGTCAACTTGTCGAATGTTGAGGAAGGCTTATTGTGTTGTGTCGAATCTATAGGGTAGTAAATGTAATAGGTGGAATATCTAAAGTGTAATATTAGGTATGAGTCATTTCTTTGGGAATTATTTGTTTCCACATAAAAGAAAACGGGTAAAAACTAACTAAAGCCTACCTGCTCACATAAATGTCGATTATAGCGGCAAAAGAAAGTCTCTTTATTTATAAAGCTTAAGTTTTCCTCGTACGATATTTGTTAATTTAAATTTAGCCTTAGAATTGGACTTTACTACTAGTATGGAAGTAGTTTGTTATACATAAACTTAATTAAAATGCATTATGATAATTGTAAAGCGCCACCGTTTCTAATTAGGAAACGTAAACATTTAAGAGCAGGGGGGAGTGATACTCTTTATTTCCCAGAATTTTAAATGAATGAGTTTTCACAATCTTGGAATCCTCAACATTATTAATATCGTCACATCAGCGCAGGTCATGAAAAAGGTCATAGGAAACTTACAAGCTTGCACTATTACACTACTCATTTGTTAACTCATCATCAGTCCCCTGTCCTTATCCCAATTATTATTTGGGGTCGGCGCAACATGCTTTCTCCTTCCATACCTTTCTATCTGTCGTCATCTCACAAGAAACATTCTTTGCAGTCATATATTATCGTCTTTTACACAATCCATCCATCGTTTCATAGCAAAACGTATTATTATTTCTTTACATTCAATTCAGGTAACATTATTGACTTCAAAATTCACTTTGGGTAACATAAATCGTTTATTGTCTTTTTATTTTCTTTTCTTCCGTGACATCGGGAATTCGTGTTTCGCTTGTAATATTATTAAACATGTGTGTGTGATTTATTTTGCTTTCAGAACTTTTTGTTCGCTAATATTGTTCTACGAGTTCGTATGGGGACGAGTTTTACTTTTATTGCATTTCATATTGTGATTTATTTCCTTTACTTTGATAAGAATTTTTTTTACTTTATAACGTACCTGATCAGCTTTCACCAACAATATTGTATACTAGGCTAAACCTACATACTTTTTTTTAACTAAAATCCTCTTTTTAGTAGCAAATGTATTACTAAACAGTGTCTAGACCGAAACACGCCAACCAAATCGCGAACCACCTTATAATAGGCGGTCGGTAAGAAATGAATGTTGCAATCAAGTTACGAAGATTCATTGAACAAACATCACTTTAAAATTATTAGGTCTTCGTTAAAACGCCAAATGCCTTATCAAATAATTCAGTAATCTTAACCAAAAGTTTCGAGTTCGGTAATAAATTAGAATTCGTATTAAACCCCTGCTTAGGAAGCTAATTTATATTTCATTCCGAAAATAAACTGGATAAAAAGTTTAATGTTCTTTGAAGTTTTAAGTTAAAAAACTTTTTTGTGCATAGTAAACAAGATTTTTTTTTTAAACCAGCTTGTTCTGAGTAGGGTTGTCTTTGTAAATGTGTCTTGAACCTCTGTGACGATTGAATCTCTCCCGAGGTACCAGGATTAAATAAACTACGGGAGATGTTTAAAAAATGTATAGTACTAATTAACCAGGCTTGTTACATGAGGCCCAGAATAGAGAGTCGTGGAAGGATTTGGGGGAGGCCTTTGCCCAGCAGTGGGACACAGTAGGCTAGGAAAAAAAATAGTACTATACTACTATAGACCAAAGTTCGGTACAAATATTAGACTGATAAGGCATAAGAAGATTGTAACAAAAAACCGTTTTCCGTTTTATAAGTAAAGTTCATTCCTTCCTGGAAAGTAATCTTGCATTAATAAAGATTCCAGCGACGCAGACATTGGAAAATTCACTAAAATATTTTATCAGAAAAATTTGAACTTAATTTTTACTTAATTTATTTGAACATTTTATTTTGACATATATGTCTGTTTCTTTGTATGGTTTGTTGATTTAGTTAGTTTATAATTTTCTTCGAACAAACAATGTAAGTGTAGTTTAATTATTTTGGAAAAATTCAAATTAAGGAATTCCTTATTAAAGCACATTAAAAAGGTTTGAGTTATGAATGAGGTCTCCTACTGTCAAGAGCTTTATTTTTTCTCTTTTTAAAATGAATCCGAAATGTTACATCATTTAAATATGAATCGTACCCACGAAAATAACTTTTTGAAAATAACATGTTTGATCGTGTTTACCTCAAATTATTTATATAACAGTCGTAAGATCTATCTTGTTGAATTATATAAGGCTTTCTCTAGATACAGTGAGATTAGATTTAGATTATATTGTTCCCGCAGCGAGAACATTTGTAACTGATACTACGTAACGTAAGCAATAGGAATATGTTAGCTACATCGCACAAGTCAACGTTACTGATTTCTTTATTTATTAACGAAACTATACTAAAAAACAAGAGCAAATTTTTATTTCAAAGTAGGCTGTATTCCAAGCATTACTAAAATATTAGGGTACTGACTATAGGTGCACTGTTTCCACAATGTCATTAACATGGAGAAGAACCGGCTAAAAACTCCATAACATTGCAGTGAGGTTCAGTTTCACGGTTTTTATTTTTACCCAAAAATACCTCAGTGGACCCGAGTCCACTGAGGTATTTTAGAGAGTTAATTATATTATATTCATTGTAATATTACTGTACAAACTAAGTATAGTATTAAACTCAAGAGAAAATGACTTTTCTTTGAAAATATTTCATTATCGGCAGGTTATCAAGAGTACAAAAATATGTCCCGGGATTTTTTAGAGAAATTGTGAAAAGATAAGAAGCCAAAAATCCTTCGTTCGTTCGTTAGTTCTTAATAAATCTTCGGGCCGGCCGGACGCGCGTTACCCTAATGCGATATTTATCGCTACCTTAAAAATAAACTCTTCTCACGCAATAAGTGTGCCTATTAAATAAACAAAATTACCCCGCGATGGAATTATGGCGATTTAATTTTATACCCATAATATTTTGATAAAATTATGCGATTTACCCTGTCTATCTTTCGCAGTTTTCAGTGATTCAGGAATTGACTTATACTGACCGTAATGCAAAGGGCTAATAATAATACGTAGACACATTTTTAAAATGTAATGAATTAAAGTGATTAAAAAACTTAGTATTAGGCATATATTTTTTAAAAAACCCTCTCGTCGAGAGTCTAAATTTGCTGTTATATTCTCTATACTTTAATACTGTAACAGAAACGATTTAAGTATATATCTAAAAGTCAAGTATTTCTTCATAGGTGGCGGTAGAAGGCGAGCGGCTACGCAGGCTACGCGAACGCGTAGAGGCGCAAGAGTTGAAGTTGCGAAGGCTACGAGCACTACGGGGACAGCTCGACCGAAACAAGCAAGCGAATATCGCACTTAGTAAGTACAATTATAGTTTACTTTTCATTGCAATACTCTTCACATACACATATCGTACTACATAAAATCAGAATGCAGTCAAGCCTCTTTTGAAAATGAATGTTATTCTCTCACATTTAAAGTTTTATTTTCCTTACGCTAATGAGATGAAACATAGTCCAGCCGCTTCATTTCATAGGAGAGAGACCAATAATTATACGTCATATTTTCATCTGAAGTAACTGAGTATCAGTTATAGTTCTAATTAATTAATCCGAATGCGAGTATAGAATATTAATTTACCAAATTATTTAACATTAATAATATCAATTGCAGAACATCATTATTCTAATTAATATCATAGATATCTGCAAATATCCCTAATGTATGCTAATACGTATCACTCGGGATTAATACTGCGAGATTGTGTCAACAATCGCGCCTATTTAATTACAGGTACCATTTGAACCGGTATCGAACAATATTGACATATTAACGGGTGTTTTAGCCCAATTAATAGAACAGTTATAGGGGAATGAAATTCTGATAGACATTATTGGAGTCTAATTAAATAGTATTGGTATGTGACTATTGCGCGTTAATGACATGGTCTTATCATATGGTTCAGAATTAAAGTTAAAAGTCACGATCTCAAGGTTAACGGTATCTTAAGTTATTACGTGTTTTTAATTGAGATTAGCGATATTTTTAATTATAACTAAAAATTAAATTATTACATTTTCTTTTTCAAATATTTTTCATAGAACATATTTTAATAAACGCGCTTACACAAAAGCTGTATGCATACTAACGATCTCACGTGTACAAAAGATTGTTAAACTAAAACACGTGTCATTGAGAGTTATATTATTTATATACTTCAGTTTATTATTTCAATTTATTTATTTTCCTAGAAATGTTTAACGTACGCACTCTTTCCACTGTAATAACAACTTTCATGGAACCGACTAATAAACTTTAGGGAATATTAATCGTAACGCGAAATATAAACAAACAGAATGACAAAACTTTTCATCAAAATATGAGGACTGAATTGACTGTTTATTTTATTTACAACAATTATAATGCGACCATTTACTATTTGATAGAAAATAACATCGAAATTAAAGCAAAATTATGTTTTTTTTATTCAATACCATTACCTACGCTTACAGTCTCATGCAAGTGTGGTTTACTGAATGACGATTGTCTGTACATTCTTCAAAGTAATGAAAAAATTAGCATACCTAACAACTAACTTAATATAACATTTGAGTTTGTTGTTCTAGGAAACGACAACAATGATAAAAGTATTACAAAGTTAAAAACTCTCAAATGTATGGAGATGGCAAGTCCAAGTCACGTGAGTTATCGAAATGCATTGTCATTTTGATACATTTATGCATCATTTATGTAAAACTGCCGCTTGTCTAAAGGGGCAGCTTCTAATATAATATCGTGAAAATGTCTCCAGCATCATTCAACCTTTTTATTCGTCCATATTATTACCCGCATGACGTTCTTTGTGACCTAGCTTTGGGGCTAAGTGATTAGACTCTTGCTCTAGGGATTTGGCAGCCAATCGCGGCACGGGATAATCTCGTAATCTACCGATATCTCATACGAGTGGACCGTATAGCCTTTGTGGCTCCTTTACTTAAGAAAAATCCCTTTTTTATCATTTATAATGTTTAATTCTGACATTATTTAAATCTGATTACGGCCTCTTCATAAGTTTTTTTTGCAGCTTACACAAAACAATCAATCATATTAAATTCTATTTGTTTTTGTGTCTCCAGTTAAAATAAATGTAAAGGCGAATCATTTCATTTTCTTCGTTTTTTGCTCGATTATGATTGACGCAATCATAATCGATAAACATTAAATTATCATGAGACCAAGGCGATCGCTATTCAGCCAAGAGTTTTAACCCGTTGACAAGAAAACTTCCATGAAAACTGTTCAACAATGTTCTATTAAAGGGTAGATTGTTGAAAGAAATAAGAAAGGAATTAAAAGCAACGTGATTAAGGGGAAGTTGAAAGCCCGAGTTTAAATGAGAGGAGTGAATTTGGATTAGTTTGAAACTTTTTTAGAACGGTTTTAGGTTTTCGTCATTAGAATTCTTTATGCTTTTGTGGAATGTTTTATTTTAACTTTGACCGTTATACAGTGATATAAAGGCGTAACGGTTTTTTTGTAAGAAATATATTATACGTATAGTTTTTTTCTTAATCACGTACCTACGTTAAATTACTCACTAGAAAATCATTCGAAATTTAAAATAAAGATATAAAATTGAATGTACTTAAGTTTTATAAGTAGATAGTTAAAAATTGATATTTTAAACAACACTTAAATGTTTTACCTTGTAAAAATAAACGAAAATTCCAATAATGTGCCACTTGAAACAGAAATAAGCGAAATGAGGCAGAATTTAATTTTCATTGAATATGCATGTGTGCATTGCAATTTACATCCGTAATATGTTAGCCGGGAAAAGGGTTAACTTTTTTTCCGTTTGCGGATAAATATTTGCTTGTTCGATTAGACTTTGATTTTAGAACGGAGAAAATAGATTGAATTTTACTCAGTTGAGTTGAATACAAATAGAAGAAACGGCCAGTATTATTTAAACTGTAATTCTGAATTGAAACGCACATGTATACAGCCGTTTTAGAAACAATCATGTTTTGAATTTCGAATCACAATGCTAGTGTACTTCAAACAGTTCATTGTCTTACAAACCTTGTAAGGAGGTCGTATATGGACAAATATAGATTGAAAATAATTACAAATTCACGTCCAACTGCCTAAGCGGTGTAAATGGGTCACATTATTAGATCAAGAGCAAACTATTTTGAGTGCAGACGAATACACTGACATTGGACTTGCAGCGTTGAATGAAAATCACACGCTTTGGCTACTTTGACTAATGTGTTGATAATTTTCATGGCTACGTTCATATTTTAAATAAATGAAATAATATGTTAATTTCAAGTGATGTTGAATATAGATTAGAATCTCCAAAAATGGATGCTACGAATATTAAAATAATAACCTTACCGTACCCCGCTAAGGAGAATAATTTAATGTTCGGAATCCTATAATTCCTCATCTCAAAGAGGTTTATCGGATAAAATGGCAAATTTTATTGATCATTTACCGTTATTCATTGCGCGCGTTATCTTCATAATGGATGGTCTATATACCTACCTACTAGTTATCGACTTTTATAAACTTTTTAAGTACCAAAAGAAAAAATATTATCTATTGCGCGTTTCGTCTCAGTCATCAGTGATAAAAGCTCAAAGAATTTTAAATGTTTCATTAATATTCTAATGTGTTATGTCTAGTGTACCTATGTGTGTTATATGTGCATATAAAACTATCAATTTACGAAATAAAAATATGTACAATGCGACTTTTCATAAACAAAATACGATCGCATTCTCTTCCTATTTTAAATATTTTTCTGTTATTCTACGAACTGATACTAAATTTATAAATAACTATCTATAATTTATTATAATAAATAATTTATTCACTTCTCGCGGAAGCTATAGGCACGAAGGCGGCCATTAGCGGTGCAGGCTAAGACCTTAATCACTTTGATCGGGTGGTCTTTTCATGTCAGAATACAGCTTTTTCCCTTAGGCAGGCCGCTTTCTCGTTAGACAAAATTGCAAAGTAATTACTGAGACCGATAATGGATATAATTCCAATTTATTTCAACAAAAAACTTAATTTAAATATAATTTTACAACAACTATACGTAGCTTTTACTTTTCTCTCATTATTTGTTAGTTAGAAGTTATAATGAAATTATATGAACCGTAATAAACGTCAAGGCCAGATCTTAAATAACAAAAGTATTTGGTAACTAGGTAGTCTATAGGCGCGGCTTAATTATGCCTATTTTTGGGCCTGGCCGTTAAAACGAAACAAGGTTAATTTTCGTTTGAATAGAAAATATGAGTTTTAGAACTAATTAAGACTATATTGTTAAACTAGATTAATTATGCTGTCATGTCCATCACTTATTTCACCAAAAATCTTCATTATGTATGTTATTGGATTTATAGATAATTAATTGATTAAATGACTCATAGTCGACACCAATAACGTCGCGTACTAACGATAAACCAATTCATTTCACGGAAAAGCTCTATTGTATTTAACCCTCGCTCACCGCAGCGTTTGCACTAAACAAACAAATCCAATCACCGGCAACAACAAGACACCGCGTATTTTTTGTTTTCAAAAATCATAAACGTTAATAGAACTGTCAATCTGGGCGTATCGCGGCTCCCCAGTCCGAGCGGGCTAGCTTTATCGCGTAGTGGCCAGATGGGACGATTGTACCCGTCTAAATCAACAGGGTTAAGTCGACGCTATTATTGCGTAATGCCTACAGTGGAACGCGGGTTGAAGATTAGAATTAATTCAAATTTAAATTATGTACATTTAAATAAAATAATTATAATTGCATTAGGTGATTAAATAACCGGACTAATTTGAATTTGAAATTTAGAGTTCATTTTCGATTCTTTTTATTTTTTTTTCTGTACTGCCGCGTATATGTAAACAATGTGTTTTTTTTTTCAAAACGAAGTATTTACTTTTACGCAGTTTTGTGATCTCAGACATAAACTACACAAAATACATTTAAAGTCGTTTCATACATTTCCTCCAAGAAGTTCCTTACGAAGTTTATTTTTAAAAGAAGATGTTCTTTTATGAGTTCGCAAAGGTATGAAGTTGTTACAAGAAATCTCTTTATAGAAGTTACAGTAGTGCAAACTCCTTAGGGAATCACTGAACATATTGCATTTTATAACTTTGTGGATTGACTCGCTTTTCTTTCGTTGTACGAACATTTTAGAACATATTTTATTCCTCATTTCACACAAATCAGATCGAGAATGATTTCTTCTGATCAATGGAAATGTATTTCAAAGTTGTTTTATTTTTATCACATTCATCCTTAGTAATATCGTGTTTTCACTTCAGACTAGATTTTCGTGACAATATCGATACTACAAATAGGTACCTAACAAAATCGAACTCAACAATCGCATTTGTCCACAATGAAAAAAAACTGTTAAAGGGCAACCCTATTCAATAAAAAAGTTACACGCGGACAGACGCACAAAACGTAAAACGTATATCTGATCATGTTTACGAAAACAGGCAACAATACCGCTAACAAAGACAGTTCAAATCTAGTTCCTACATAGACAGATAATATCTGGAAACCTACCTCTTAAAGTAATGTCATTGCAGGTGTGCAAGTGAAACAGCATATTACCCAGCGTAGAGCGGCATCTCTCTTATACAACAACAGTGACATTACTTTGAGAAGTAATGGTACGCTCTTTGAGAATATTTCATAAGCGTGACACGCCGCTAAATGTCACACCACGATAAATATCAATACACATGTACTTATTGGTTGGCAGTTTATAAGCTCTAAATGGATTTCCTTTGCCTCATAATGCTATTTGTTGGCAATGTACTTATGTTGGTAATGCCATTTTAACGACTTCTTGGTATATTGGCGTAATAATATTTCGCGTTTCAGATTTGAATATCGAACGATCGAATGAAGACAACACTTAAATTCAATTCCGTTTATGACATGTCTGTTTTTTTTATTATAAGTCACTTTTATAATAACGGTCTATTTTTTATTCGCCATTTATATTTAACGATATCTAAGTAGGTAAAATAACACTTTAATTATAATTTGTTAAATATTAACTCGATAAAATTAAAAATACAACACAAACTGATACGTACGTATAGCCTAATAAGTTTCACTTAAGCTCGGAACATAATACGCCACCAAATATTACCAAATCAAGCCATTATAGTACAGAATATTCGAAACATGTAATTACGGCTCATATTCAACAACATTCACTGACTTTAACTGAAGTATGCCGAATACTCTCTCAACTTGCCATAACACGGATACTACAGCTACCGAACCACTCGAGCGACGTTCAACCAATTCCAGAATGTTCTAGAACCTTCCCGATGCATCCAGAAGCATCCAGAAATTGGTCGCCGTTAATTAAAAGCATTCTCAGTCAAGCCCAGATCGGTTCGCTAAGTAATCATAACCGCACTGCAATGCGGACTTGAATTTGTATGCCAATTAATGTTTCAATAATTGGAATCAAACGCGATTGGTTGGTTTGATCGCGATCTATAAGTGAATTTTATTGGTTCATTGATAGCAGATATTTTTGGAATATTATGCGAAGTTTAAAGACAGTCGTTAGTGTTGATATTCAATGGAGACTTTCGATTGAGTATCAAGAGCAATTTTATTGACAATAAGTTGAAATACATCGAAATGATAGTTACAAGTATGTAACAGTCACACTCTAATAAATTTGTTTCCCTCCCAATTTTATTTTTGTACTCCGACAAGTTTAATTAAGTTTCCTATTCTGTCCGTTGGGACCGGTCCCATTGCGGAAAAAGACGGGCTAATGTCCTCCCTGATTTGTCAGGGCACACTATAGAGGCCAGGTGTGTTTTATAACCCGGCCTAAATCACCCTTTGAATTTTTAAACCCAGTCACCGCCTCTTGTACAAAATTTGCACATTTTATGAATAATTTCCGCTCATACAACCTCAAACTGTCAATAAAAAGCAATATAATAGAATCGAATATGAATTCCGTCTTTTTATTGGTTGTAAATCTTTTATTGTTTACAAATTCAGGCACCTTTTGCTACAGCTGTTAAGATTTATTTGAATTTTATTGCTTAATTAAAATTCTGATACTAATATTGTGTTGGACAGTTATATTTTTAGAATAGTAAAATATGGACTGGGCCCAAAATGGAGTAGAAATTAAATAACTCGTTTGCTTAGTAAATTTATCGTGACGGTTTTATTTCTCCTTTCCTTCGTTTATCAATGCGAGTTCACTTAAAAACGTTTAACGACTTTATTATTAGAGCTGTTAAAACCCGGATGATTTGTTTCGGATTTCAAATAAATTCCGTATTCGAAATTAGAATTATGTTTCTGTCCTCATTTTTCCATCTTTTCAATGTTTATTACTAAATTAACAATATTTTGTTTAACACTATTATATTTACGAAAGCAAAAATTACCTTACCGAGGACATTATTTTACCTTAGGAAAAACACTTCTTGAAAACGTTCTACTTTCAAACTTGCCACTTTGAGTCTTACTGCTTACCTAAACTTAATTGTTAGTAAAATATCTCATAATCCTTTTAAGAAAAATAAGTCACTGTCCCGAGGGCTATAAAACAAGATTGAAGAAGCTTCTAAATAAATAACGTGAACATTTTATGGGCCGTTGGTTCTCCGATGGGGCGCGAAATTTGTGTTGTAACCACAATTTGTGTTGTCTCCGAGATAGATAAAGTTCATATTAAGATTATTTAGTGGGAAAAGTTGAGGGGCGTCTGAAGTGTAGCGGTAATGTCTGTGGAGGCAATTTTCTTTGGTCCTACGTACCTTTAGTGACGTGATAGAGATGGATTGCGTTTACGAGCGAAAATCAAGTGATTGAGTATGGCATGAACCTTCGGTATCTTCGCTTTACGCGCCTTTATTTTCTTTAGGTACGTGTTAAGATAGATACCTCACTATCAGAGGGTTTAGTTAGGTTTCAGTGAAGTATGGGTGTGTATAACTAGTGAAAATTCTCAACAGCGCTGCCTATCTAAATAGCTTCTATATTTCTGTTTCGAGTTGTGTCTTCCTATTTCCGATGTAATGACGATAGTTGGTATTAAAATAGATGGAAACAAAAGAATTTCAATTCGAATATTTTTCTAACTAATCAATTACACAACTTGAGACTACTATACTAGACCGTTGTCATTTGTTTCTTTTAGAATCTTTAATCCCCGGTCTATTGCAGAATCAGTAGTTTATAGCAGTACCTACTTAATTGTATAGTTCGAAACCATATCGCATGAAGTCAATTGATTATTTTCTAATCGCGAAGAACACGCCGTCGGTTGGATTACGCTCCACGCATACTAAACTGCTAGAACAACAGACATACACACAATAAACACAATAATTACATCTGACCAACTTATCGATAAAAAGAACAAAGCCTTATCGAGTATTGGACTTCTCGATTGCTAGGTAAAGGTATGTTTCCGTGCATTGTGGTTTGTTGATATCGGTATTTAATAGGTTTAATTTTGAGTTTAAATAATTCACAATAAAAAAATGAGTTTACAGTATCGAATTTTAATTAAACTAGGAATAAAAAAGTCCCTTCCAAGGAGGCAATTTAATCTCTTTTAAAACGTCAACATGACCCTAGTTGCGCGGTTCCCAAAATGTCATTCTTATTGAAAATAACGGTCAAGAAACTTAATAATTTCCGCTTATTAAAACAAAGACCTATTATAATCAATCACATGTTCACATACCAAGTTTCGAATTTGAAAGGGTTTTGAAATAAAAACAAACACCAATAGGTACTTAAATCGAATTTAAAAGTTCTTTTTTTGAAGTCATTAAAAATAATGTTCCGTTCCATGCCAGTGACGTTGGTGTATATTAGTCGCGCGTGTCAAATGCATACGACAGATCAGTCGCAAATCCCGGAAACGTACTTTAAGCTTGCTCGGCGCAGATTGTTCGATTTAGAGGGTTTATTTCGAGTAGGCATTCGATTTTATCTCACATTCAAGCAAATATCCAATTACTTAAGCGGCGAGCTTTTTCTTAGAACCTATTCCTTGTTAGGGCAATAAAATGATATCCAACGATGAGTATGTTAGAATGTGTTGATTTCCTGCCTTCAATTCTCAGACAAATGAGGCAATGTATTCCGTCCATTATGATATTATTGTTCATTTAAATAAGCGGCCTAAAGGACAGTTTCTTGTATGAACTTGCTGCACAGTGTGCACTCAACAACTACATTTGTAGATAGATAAATTAGAAAAAAAAAACGCTAATCCAATTTAATGAAACAGCTTCCCTAATTTAGGTAATACAATAAAGAAGAGAATTTACATTCATAGCTAACTGGGTTTTGAAGAAAAGCTAGCATAAGGACAAGGTTTTAAAGAAATAAAAACAAGCACTTAACTAAGTAATCCTCATAATTATTCCCAACAAAGCTAATGTAACTAGTAGTAGGGCTCCAAGTACAGTCAACAACAGAATGTCACGGTTTTGATGTTTCGTAAGGCACGTTATAATTTGGATCCTGTTTCTGAACTTTATTCAGCGCTGAAGTATTGCCGTTCTATCGAGCTATGAGAGCAAGAGAACAGACAGAGCGCCTATGTTTGCGCTCATTCAAAATCTACACAATTGGCTAGTGCCTACGAAAGAGCCGCCATGGGCAAAAAAAGTCAAGGATATTATTAACAAAACACCAATGTTAACATCAATCAATCAACCAACTCGGAGAAGTTGCACTGCGACACCTAACAATACATTGATGTCACTTTGTAAATCGATTTGTGCTATGACTTTTTTTGCTAACTGTACTAACAACTACTTAGCAAGGTGAAATAAACTGCATACACATATAACACACGCTAATTGTAATTATGAATTCATTTGTTTATTATTTCATTGCTTAAAAGGAGGGGCTTGTTGTAAGCATCGTTCAAGTATATTTCCTACTTAAAACAGTGATTTGTTAAGTCTTAGGTAACCTATTCCTTATTGAATGTTGCTAACAAAATGTTTCATCGCAATAGAAAAGAGATTTTTAAATGGATGAAAATGATATTCCGTTTTTAATTGTTACGTGACTCTGTCTTATTAGCTGGAAATATTGAAGAAATCAATAAAAATCAGCGCTTGAAGAAATGTAACTGGCACCCAGGCCAATTTTTGAAAACATTACAGTCCTTTCACTATCCCCCCAAGTATCGTAGCAAATTACATGGCGAAATCATAGTTCTTAAAAAATAGTGGCGTCACAACTTCGAACACTCTCTACTATTTATTGTAACTTTTAAATTACGAAAACTTTATCCATAGTTCGTAATAGGATTTCTAATACAAACTTCAGTGTAAGTGAGTATTCCAATACTTTATTGTTTTTTGTCTATACATCACTCTTAATGCAGGTCCTTGAAGTAAAAAAGTTTCAATACTTATTTATTGCCAATCATTTCCCATGTTATCGGAGAACATAAAAAATAAAATATCGTTGGGTGAGGTTACATAAAAACAACGTTGCTAATATTACCTATACCTAGACTATACTATGTTGGCGTATTGGTGGTACCAGTCTTCAAATGACACCGAAGGTGACGCATCGACTAAACTTAGGAAAATCGATACTGAATATGGTAGTTTAATTCTTTCGGAACGAATCAACGACATCGCTTTGAAATATACCTAGAGTTACAAGAGCTACTTTTGCCGGTTAAATATTAATGAAAAGCGTAGGTCCGTATTGAAACATGAATTAAAACGTAATAAAATATTTTTGGCTCATTTAAATATCGAACAAAAGACACAAAAGTCAGAGCAAATTTATTATTTATTCCACAATTTTATTATTAATACGCTTTTTAACTTCACAATAATGTACCATTCAATTCTGGAAACATTTCTGACGTCTGTTTATTAATTCTGAAGCCAAACTTAATAATCCTCTAACCTTCTTTTATATTTTTACACAACAAATACGCCGGATCGCAATTGTGATTTTTTAAATACACATTTACCTTTTTCAATGCGAATTGTGAAACTCGGACGTAACGAATGTAGGCAAAAAAAGTTCCCTATATTTACATGTAGCGATTTTTCATTCGACCTAATCGTTGTTAAAGTTGAAAGTTCCATTTGTTCTCGTCCCTAGACATCAGTCTGCGTCAGCAAGGAGGTTTTTGTGGTCGCACCTACATTAGCTCCGCGGGCCTCTGGGCCTACAAATGTGGGCTTTAGTGAGGCGGTCCAACACTCTGTTGCGGCTAATCACTTTACAAGTTTCGCCTCATTAAGCTGATTGTGACCCATTCCAGTTCATAGTTCTGTGTAGGCAATCGAGCCACTCTCCTACGACCTTTGGTAAATCGATTTCAATCATGCCCGAATGAAAATTATTGTATCGCGTGTTATGACTCAACTATTTTTAATTTCAGACTGCAGTTCCCATTGTTTGTTGCATTGCGCAAACTTTATCTTCCTACTGTTGAACTAGGTTTGAAAGACACGAAAACGAACAAATACTATTTATTCAAGTATATAACGAGAACCCTTGTTTGCTGATGTTGCTATATGAAAGCTAAAAGGAAAAAGTCAGAAAACTTAACATAATAATTGACTCACTGATTATTTCCACTTTTTATGTGCCTAGATCATTCCAAAATACAGTCTTGTAACAAACCACAAACGGGCAAACAATGAGTGTCATTAAAACCATTACAAAAAAAACATTGTAAAAAATATAGAGAAATTAGTATGAAGGTCACATATCTTTTTACATGAACCCGAAACTCCTTTGTACATAAATAGCGGAAGAATACTATCCTAAAGCTAAGCATTATATTTGATGCGAGATAACGAGTGAATAACCCTTTGCGCGTAAATTGTCGCTGAAGGGAGGGAAAAGGTTTTTTTTCTGTTCGCACATTAGATACTGAAAGTAGAATACGTTCCCTAAGTGTCGTAGTTAAATCAATTTGGGCCGGATCTCGCAGATCGCGATACATTTGCAAAAGAAATTTTCCTTTCGACGACCTTCAGATTTTTGTAGATCAGTTTTGTTTTCTTTTTTTATGTTGAGTTGGTAGTGTATTACGTAAAGTTGAGAGTTTACACACGCGTTATAGCCTAGGTGATTTTATCGATTAAATCCTTTTGTTCTTTTCTTTTAGACTAATTTGCACTTTTAGTCTAGTATAGTCATTTTTTCATTCATCTTTCATTTCCTTATTACAACTAACAAAGTTTAAACAATGGAGCAATCCCGGCCAAAAGCCGCTGTTATCGTCTAAGTTTCTTTCAAATACTATAAGTTTTTCTTACACTGCAACTTCAAAAATATTTTATTCCAAAAATTCATTTTTCATCTCTAATTTCCAATCACCTAAACTACATACCGTCAACATGAAAATATCAGACCGAAAAGCAAAATCAATTTCCCACGTAGCTTCATGAAAATCCTGTAAAACCTTTTGTGTTCGAATGCCTGGTGTCACTGATAACATTATTTACACTCTTTATTTCATGGCTCGATACGGGCTTTTGTCACGTGACACGTCAAATCAACCATTGGTGTGAAGTGACGTGTGAAGCAAATCACTGATGGGACTGACCGTTATGAGTCGCCATGTAACCCCATTGCCGTTCGATATTTGAAACGGAATGAGCCATTTTAATTTGTAGAGATTTAAAAATAAATGCGAATGAGCGTTATTTAAAATTGTGTTCTTTTTACAAACATTTGAAATATTCAAATTATCAACTAAATTGCAATACTGGTTTTATATTTTTTGTGATATTTTTTTGCTTAGAAAAAAAATATATAAACATACACTCATAATAAAATTTTGCGACATTTTAATTTTGATTACTTACGACTAGTTCTTCAGTGCTAACCGCGCTATAGAACTACACTGCTAAAACTAAGTTAAAATTTAACACGTTGCTCAAAGCGACATTAGTGTGTCTAATTACATTAATTGCATTCAGGAAGCTTCATTAGCGTACATTCAGAGTCACGTTTGAATTCTCTGTTCAATTTGACATAACAACTTGCCTTACCTACGTATTCATTATAAAGGAATATGTTAATGGAAAATAAACTTAAGGACGAAAATTATTCAAATAATCAGAATAGTTTCGTTTTTTTTGGTAATTGTTCGTTAGAAAACTGGCCAGTAAAAGCAGTACAAAGTAAAGCCGGGTATCCAATTATCGATTCTATATAAAAATATATCTGTGGGTGCGTTACATAAGGTTTCCCTTCTATATTTTCAAATACAGAAACGAGTACGCTCGATATTCAAAACGGTTACCAAAAATGATGTTGCTCCATCGAGACGTCGCCACGGCCGCGTCGCGCCGTTTACAAACTGAAGGCCCTCAATGTCCTCATGCAGATAAAGCCCTCTTTATTGTCTTCAGTAATTGAAAGGTCGGAGGTATTTCCCTCTCCGAGCTTTTAAATGTGCCTCAGCTGGGACTCTGTAACGCAAAATAGCATTTTTGTCCCTCACTCAATACATTAGATCCCTCAATGGTTAATTTTATTTCGTTACAAATTAGTTCTACTCTCGCCTCGGTTTGTGTAAAATCGATATTTTTGGCGATAAATTATTACATTTGGCAACCCACATTAAGATCAGGCACAATAAATTGTATTTATTACGTTTGACCAATAGGACGTGGTTTCGCGTACTTCCGTTGGTTGTTCAATAATTTAAATGGCAAATGGTCGCATCAATTATTTTTGGAATCATTGTTAAAATGACCAGTGGTACAAACTAATCTGTCTAATAAATAAAACCACTTTGCGTACTGATTGGAATGGATTATTTTTTTAATTAACCGAGCAATAAAAGTTCACTATTATATCTATTATTTGTTTTTAATTTAATATGTCTACCTATTATTCAATGGTGTCATTTTATACTTAAAAAGATAAACCGTCGACATAAACAAAACGCGATAACGATGAAGCTCGCGAAGTGACAGAAAGTGTTGTCAATATCAAAGGATTGTGAACAATTCCTCGGGATTGTTAGCGATCCCGTTTTTATAACGACTACGTAATATTCCCAAACATTTTTACGGACTTACCCGCCTCGAAATGTCAACAGTCAGGTTAAGTTAAACGTTTAACATCCGTAGAAGCCGCATTATTGTATTTTTTATTGTTTTAACGTGACAGGTGATAACCGTACCCGCGGCCTTTAGAGCGCAGGTACATTTTTATTCTCTCAATATGTTCTTTTATTCCATTCTGACATTTTTATAGATGTTTTCTAAAGGCAAAAAAATGTCTTGTTAGATTTCCTCGTCGCGTGCTTAGCCCACATTTCCATTTGTTTTTAAATTCGTGGAAGCATTGTTATTTTATACCAGTATCAAGGCACGTTCTTATTTTAAAATTGAGAATGAACAACACAACTTTTTCATGGCTCATTACTAAATTAATGTTTTGATTATGAGAGCTAACAAGGAATTTCTTTTTTTTTCTTTAACGAACACAAAGTTCTGCTTGTAGAAAAATATTGACCTGCTATATTTTTTTATTTATAAATAGTTTGAACTATACAATAAAATAAAGGATTTCTGCGAAATAGTAGCTGATAGAGTCACCTATCTACCTTAAATTATTTTTCGCAGAATGATGTTACAAAATATCATTTCATCCGAAAGTCGAACACATACAGAGAACTTTAATTAATTGTTTCAGGGAGATATTTGACTTCGTGTTTTCCTTTTGGAACGAAATAACAATATCGTTCACTTAGTTCTTGATAAACTTTCTCAACAGTTAAATAAAAGTAGGTAAAAACATCTTATGTCACTGTGGGTAATGCATAGACCTTACGAAACTGTAAACAACTGAACTGTATCTTCTTTCATGATAATTTCATGAAGTCCTCAAGGTCAAGATATTCTAGGATTCCAATTTAAAAAAAAAGGTTAAAGCAGTTACAAAGGCCGCTCTCAGACTTATTTAAGTGGCAGAATCGCTCAATCATCAAACAATCAAATGTAATTGAAAAGTTTTTATCGATGTCATTTGTAGATAAAAGATCGAAGTCCAGTTGTGGAAGAACAACGACGCACAACACGGCGTAGAGCCCTGTCTTGCTTCCACAGGGGTTGTTATTAGCCTCCTTCTCAAATAATATATATTACCATTATAAAACCAAGCGGTCTCTGCTTAACCTTCGCCAAAAGTTAATTGTCATACACATTCCAATTTGTACCAGAATGTACCTACCTAAGTTACTTACATAATGCCTCGTACAATATAGTCATAAAATTTTAATAATTTCCCCAGGGCTTGCGAATTGTAATAACCTTTGTTGTGAAATAATGGTAATTTAAGAGTAACCTACCTATTAGGTACAGCGACATTAATTTTAAATGGTATGGTAATGTTTCGTACAATAATTGTACGGTCCTGAATGATTTCGGCCAAGGCAGCAAGTAGGAAAGAACATTCAAAAAGTCGATGCGTGGCTAAGGATCGAACTCGATACCTTTCACTTGGTAGTCTTACCAATAGGCTATCACAGGTTTTTTAGTAATTGATTATACAAAACATTCTTGGCCCACAAATAATTTGTTTCTTAATAGTTGTGTTGGTCCCTATGGATGATATAATAGTATTACATTTTAAATAAACATAGCAATATGTTTTACGAGTAACAAATTAAACTGACACAGACCGAAAGCGCGAACTTCCACCGGCAGAGCTAGAACAATGGATTGAAAATCACGCTTTGCCACAAGTCTACTGCGGTGTTACGTACCTGGCAACTGTGGACAGCGACTACAGCGAAAATTGCACAATTATTGTTATTGTAGTAACTTTCGTGAATTGTATTTATAATTATTTATTTAATAACGGTTTCTGAATAACCATTTTTTTTTTTTCCGGGGAAATCCTCATGGACTTTCTCCGCCCTGGGGAAGGCGGAGAGGTGTGCCGGACTCCTACCGGCTAAAACCACCGGAGTGCTTCGCCCTTCCCTTGTAACTTAAATAATTACGGTTCAATTTGTTGTCAAATTTCAAATTTATATAGACTACCCATGGCAAACAGAAATCACTCATCACAACTTTTAAGAACACTCACACACAATTCATCTTTAATACAAAATATATTAAATTTAAAGCGCTCAATCAACGGGCAAGAAATGTCGAGCTTAGAACACGTGTGTTTTTGGGCCAGGGGTTGAAAAGTAATTTTCACAGCAATATTGTGAATATTTTCCATCGCTATTTCTTACATACGTTATACCGATACCGCTCCTGTTGTTGCACTTTGTCTGACACGCCATTACAGCGTATTAATTAATCCTTATTGATTACGTGCCGTGATTGTAAATAATTTGAACTGAATTAGGGAGCAATTTGCACTTTGCAATGTAATATTGAAAGCAGGATATTTAATATGTTAATATTAATATCGGCTGAAATGTAGTGACGTATTTATCTACATGAACTTGAGGGGACATTATTGGGGGGCAGCAGTATAAAGATATTTACTCAAAGGGTAAAAAAGGCAACTTTAGTCACCAACATTTTTTTAGTTCATTTTTTCAGAATGCTCTCTACCATGTTTTTTTCTTAAGCATAAATTTTCTTCACTATGAGATATATGTCACAATAGGGGTTAGATAGTAAAAAAAAAACCCCTAAGTAGTAGATAGGTTCTTAAGCATTAGACTCAGACCACCGAACTCCATCCCAACCTTTTTAAACTAAACCTTTTCCTATTAAGTAGTTTATTATCCAATCTCAAAAAATCCTTTGTCCGCAGCTAGCGACCTAGAATCAATACGAGCGCTCTTCAATGAAAAGGAAAAGGAGTTATCAGTCGCTGTGGCCAAGGTGGAGGAGCTGACGCGGCAGCTTGAGGAGTTGAGGAGGGGGAGAGTCCAGCCCGCGCCCCCGTCAGCGCACGAGCTTGACAAGCTGCGACGCGAGTTAATGGTGAGTTCTGAAGTAAGAAACGATGTCCTTGATAGTACATAGTCTACTAACGATGATAACAGTTATCTAGATAGTGATTTAATAGTTGCTAATGAATAAGAAGATCTTGAGTGGATGGTGTGATCTAAAGTAGGCGGTGACGTTTTTGGTAGTAGGTAGTGTATTAACGATGATAACAGTTATGTAGATAGTGATTGGTAGGTTACTAATGAATGAGAAGATCCAAAAGCTAAGATGAGGGTTGAAGGTGAGTAGGAAACGAAGCTCTTGCTAGTAGGTAGTGAACTAACGGTGATAACAGATCTGTCAGTAGTGGTGTAAACGTTACTAATGAGTAAGAAGATCCATAAGCTTCGACGTAAGTTGATGGCGAGTTCTGAAATATTCGGTAATGTTTTTGTTTGTAGTTAGTGTGCTAATCATGATAAGTAATAATTAATGTAAACCAATTAGGGCGTAGGGAATTGACGAAGTCTAGACAAGGACCCGTGCCGTAGCTACTAAGCAAAATTTGGTTATGGGACTATTTGTCTCTTTTTATCGTTAGGACGTAAGAAAAAAAACTTCTAAAAATTATTATTGCCAAACATGTAAGACAACAAGAACTTTCTAGCAAAACTTTGAAAAGCGATGATCTCAAAACAGATACCTGTAAACTTCATAATAATTACATAAAACAGGTGTAAGGTACACCGCGTACCTGGAAAACTTCAGACAGGGGGTCTACCACGAACTTTTAAAGTAATACTATCGCAGATGTTGAAACGAGACAGCGCTCTACAAAAACTATAGCGGCGTCTCTCTTTACGCGCCAACTGTTGACGTAAAGAGGTAGTATTAGACCCCCAGTTCATTCAACTTCGCAACTTCAAACAATTTTCGCTCAAAATAATTTAGATAACAATGACCTATTTATAAGGTGCCTCAGACTTGACTTATTGCTTCCCCATCGTTTGGGGGTGAAACTGAAACTTCCGACAGCGGTTTATTTTATCTTAATTAATTAAATTAAGATAATAACCGCAAGTCTTAATTTTGGATTAAGTAAGCTTGTATCGAATATAAGGAAACATCTGACAATCAGTGTTACTAAGGAAAATTGTATTGTTTATACAAAATAGTTGTGAACATCAAATAAAATGGAATAGGGATGACGACCGGGTATATTAAAAACCTTTGAGCCAAGGAGATAGTAAAAAAAGAAAAGTATTTTCACGCTTTACAGTTTAAGTTTGTAAGTATTGGTAGGTACAGGGAAAGACACCGAGAATTCACACACATTCTTTAGTTTGAAATTAAGATTCAGCTCAAAATTCTAAAAGTATCTCTGAAAATAATATGCTATACATTATCATACAATTTACCTTCATCAGGTACCTAAGTATAATTAGATCGAATGAGAACTTACGGCTAAATTGGGTACTTGTGCGAAGTGCCTAAGAGTCGCTCTTGAGGTATTAAGGGCATAATATCTTAAACTGTCAACCTGGCTTCCAATTAGAGGTACTCTGCCGTTATAGGAATTTATATAAAGACTGGACGTTATTGTTTAACATGCTTCCTGTATTAAATTTGTTTAGATTTGGCTTTGTCATCTATAGTCTTTGACGATAATATCAAGTTTGCAGTAGTTGAATCGCAGGAAATTGTTTTTGCCAAAGATAGCCGCATTACTTGTGACTGCCTTCGGCTTGCACAGTAATTTGAAGTGTACTGCTCAAGAATTGGCTTGAGTTGTTTTTATAACTAAGGCTCTGCGTCTCTCCGACTATCACCTGGCTGTATATGATCCATGATAGATAGACGGTCGAAATTTTCAGAGGATGACTTTGACGCTCTAAGAACAGATATATTTAGCATATGGCCATTATTTTGATGGGTGGTCATCTATATGCAAATTTCTACGGAAACCTCCGTTCTGACTCTCAATTGAGGGTCAATCAGTTCTAAATATGATCATTACGCACTTTTAGAATCTAAAAAAAATCTGTGAACTATTTCTCTCTGTAAGAAACGTAACAATTTTAGATACAAAACCCGTTTACCAAATCTCGAGGCACTAGGATTTTTGCAACCGAAATCGTGACCGGAATTCAAATGGAACCTGACCTCCGTCACAAATCAGGTCCCCTGTCAGTCTCCATATCGACAATCGCTAATTAGTTGCACGTTTTTAGGGCTTTAGGTATCACACATGGGATTTACACTGTCATTGACAATTTTGCCTCGATTTGTCTGTCACGTGACTGTCAATTCCTTGGAGAGGTAGTGACCGGCTAAAGCGTGTATCAGTAATGGTTGGTATTCATGTATCATGCCATCCCTACTAATATTACAGACATCTGAAAATAATCTGTGTTTGTCTTCTAGTTGTTATCTGTTACACATTATTCGGTTTATGTTGTTTATTCGTCAAGCACGAGTACGACTTGCAAGACTAAGGTTATTATAAAAATAGGCAAAAAGCTAATGAAATTTATTAATAAAATAACCCATCTGACTAGTAGTAATTGTTGCATAATCTCGTTTCTATTGATGGTACTTAATCTGACGAATTTTTAAGTGACCAGCTACCATGAGATACAGCCTGTTGTCAGACGGACAGGCAGAAAGCGGAGCCTTATTAATAGTAGGGAAGTAATAATTGATCATTATTACTAAAATAGGGTTCTGTTTTAGTACGAAACTACAAATAATGAAGACGAAGTTAAAATTAAAGGATTCTAAGAAAACTAAGTCTCTGCTCTGTTACAACCCACTTTTAATCACGCAAAGCCGTAAGTTGAGCTGGTAAATCTAAACACCTATAAAACTAAATACCTCCCAAAAGTTAAATCCTAAATTTAGACAAATCTTCGGAGTTATTAGTGTGGTTAAGAAACAGACATTGAACAAACTAAAACTTTTACTTTTATTAGTAAACTTGACGTACCGTTATGCGGTGCTAAATGAACCTTCTTGTTAACTGTGTTAGTAGAACTTCGTTAGTAACATAGATGAAGGTTTTACTTTAATTTCTTGTACTTGAATATGGGGTTTCTGGGCTTCGAGTAAATACTTTTTGGAACATTATGAAGTTGTTACCGCTAAATACTCCTTTGATTTAAACTTTGATGTAATACATTGGATGGATTGAAATTATCTTGATCTCCGGTTCTGATCTTAGTGGAAACGGTGAAAATGTTTCCTGAAACAGACATTACACTAATAGTAGATAACCTACTTACAAAATTGTCTTACTAAAGTTAGACCATCTGAAGAAAGCGATAGTTTCGTTTCCGATAAGAGTACCTATTATTCCTCAATAGTATCTAATAAACAACAAATTATTCAATCATTTCTGAATTACGTCAATAACTCGACTATTTGCCGCAACAACACTCATTAACTGCACAAAAACATAGAACGTACGAGAAGTTATTGTCAGTCAATACGTGAATAGCAGGTCACATCCTACATAATAAAAACGATGATCCCATTCACCTGGGAGATGCCACGGATGGCTAACGAGATCGCTAACACACGGGGCACACAGTAATATTTGTAGAGAGAGCGCCCGCCAACTAGGTTGCGGGCGTTCGGACGCTTGAACCCGTATCTTGGACTTGATAGTCGGGGGGCTATTCTCATCACTGTGTATAAATAAACTATTGTTTGCGCTGTTAGTGGTTGTGTGTCTGGTGGTTTTGTTGAATATTTTTTAGGATGAGATTTCGTATCAGGTAGATTAAGAAAAAAGAAAAGAAGTTCTCTTTCATCTAAGAAAACTCTAAAAATCAGAAAGATTTCGTGATTAAGGCTATGAATCTTTTTATGCACGACCGAAAAAAAGTCTTAAGTTTTAAGTTAATTAAACTGGCCGACTAGTTTTACGAGTACCTAAAGACATATTTCTTGTAATATTATTTATAAAAACGGAACATAAAAATAATACGGTACCGTAAAGAGGGTAAGCTTTGGGAATAACCCCCATATATGAGAAGACATAAAACTCGCGCGACTGGCTGGGATGTATTGCCAAAGAAACAATATTCAATTCGTCGAACTGGAATAATGAGACATGCGTCTAACAAGACCCTTGGTCTCAGTATATTTTCCTACCGACGTTGTATAAAAACATGCGACGCCTACTATATTAAAAAGAATAATACCTAAGTAACTTATAAGAAAGCAAGGTAATACCAACAAAAACGTTCTCTTGCCAGGATACTTAATCTCGTAAACGGGTTGAATTAAATTTGCTGTTGTGTGCCAACTAAGTAGATAGCGAAACAAACCCAGAGCAAAGAAAATGATAGCGTTTCATTAACCGTGACGTTTCATACAGCACAAGTTCCCTGATTTATGGAACAGATAACAAATGGAACACTGAACAATAATTTAAACTAATAGATTGACGATTAATTCAAATTATTACTAGTTAGAGAAATCTGTACAATAAATCGCGTCGAATGAATGCAGAGTTGAAACTCGAAGTTCGACCATTACAATTGTATGCCGTGTATCAGCAAAGCCACGATGTTATAGTTTCGAATAAATTAATTATAATAGACGTCTGAATAACTAGCAATGAGATTTTGACCGTGATATGGATTTATGAGTTCGGATAGTGTGTGAACGTTCATACAATACGTAATTAGGTGGATACGTGCTAGGGTTGTGTAAGCTAAGATGGGATAAGGGGTTGCGCGGTACTCGAGTTGTATGTGCTGTTGTACACAGAAAGGATGGACGTAATTATTAGATTGCTTCAAATACAGGTACGGTCCTCCAAGGACCGTAAGGAGAGACTACTAATAACGCCTAGAAGTTTTTTATCGAATTAGGTTTATTGCTCAAAAGAAAACATGGATAGGTTTGTTGTAAACTAACTTCTGTGAATCGTTAGCAGGTTGTTTCATCAAAAAGATCGTCTTAAATTATTTTTTTCTTCTTTTTTAGCTTGTAAAATAATTATTATATTTTTTTGCAATAACTGGCAATAACCTTGTTCTGTTTTTAAGTTATTTTTATTTTTCTTACATAACCTTAAGATAATCCGTAGCAGCCCTATAGGTAACTACACTCGCGTCACCGGACTAATTTCGCTAGTGCGACTAATGCCAACATTTTGATGCAGTCCTATTTGACAATTTAGTTACCGACGCGACATTCAAGCGGTCTAGTGTTCATCCATTGACCTTACATATAAAAAAACTATTGAATCAATTACTAGATACTTGTGCAAGTTCAAAAAAAGTGTTGTGAAGTGTTTTAAATATTTATTTTTATTAAATTGTGTCGAGGACTAAAGGTCAGTGTTCCTAAATCAAAATATTCAACCAGTACCCATTTCAATTTATGTCGTTTATTTCGTAAACTGTTGGTACCTTTTTGTGTCCCTTTTTGAGTTCGGTTTTATTTATGCTAAGATCGGATTTCAATGAGTTTTTTACGATAAATCTATGTTGGAAAAAGGTTTATGAATCATGCGCATCGATTTAACGTGTAATATATTACTTGATTTTAGTTTCATTTATTCTATTGGTACTGCTCAACCCAACAAACAAATGTGATGTTTGTACTAGAATCCCTCATGTAATTTTTAGGTGTGCTGTAATTAATAAATCAAATAATATGTGCTGTAATTAATAATCAATCAATTCGTTTGTGAAAAACAAAGTTTTATGCACAGGAATAAATGCAATGTTCTTAATTTTTCAGTAGCAACTATATCTAACATTTACATTAAAATCCAAAATTAGTTTTGTTTATTTCCAAGTGTCTACTATTTAAGAGGGTATAAATTCAAAATGCATAAACCATTACAGAACTAAACAAGTTTTCAGCGGTTGCAAAACTTTCGTCATGTTATTTCAGATACAGCATGCTCTGTTCGTGAGTTATGGGGGTGGAAAACCCGCAAAAAATGCCAGTAAGGGGTGTCTCGAAGTATATCTTTCCGAAAAACCACTATCGAGAAAAGTTTCACGGACTGACTGATAATGATACTCCATTATTGTTATTTTTCGTTAGTCATTTTATTTATAAACTGAGTTTTAAGACGAAAAGACACCAAAATTTTTGCCACACTATTTTATAAAATGTAAATTGACTGGGCTCAAGTCTCAATGTAAATTAGGCCACGGTTATGGAATAAAACTTTAAAGAAGCTAAGTCTATTTAAACATCACATGTCTTGTTCTGAAAAGTTAGTTACAAAATTTACGTTTGTACAAGCACATAAATAAACGACATCCATTTTCCATTCGTAGAATATTTTCAACTTCGAACATTATCATTTTTGCAAACCATATACCGTCATACACAACAATGCAACTGGCTCAATTAAAAGTGTAGAAGTAAAACTACGAAACATAAAGAAATATGTAGAACCAAGTATAAGACAATAATGGACACAACAACACTGACCTTTAAATACCCATTAACAACATCAGACAATTTCAAGAGACCTTCAAACCTATCCCGATATCCCTTTACAGTAATTACCAAAGGAATCCCTAAAGACGATATCCTACATCAGATTAATAACATCACTTAGCTATTTAATTCGCTCGTTGTCTTAATTTACTGTGTCAATCTACCGAATTGCTTTCTTGATGAGTCTTGTAGCGGTAATCCCGACTAGCTAATCTACAATATATACTGAAAATTACTAGGAATGAAGACGGTAGGGTGGGTAATTTGTAAAAGGTATCTGAAGAAGCCCGCATTTCTTCGTTTGAGTCAATAATGTCCTTTCGCGAATCTCGCAGGACTCATAAATTGTTACTAGTCGCAAATTGTAAGTTATTCCTTTTGCTTTTAAAGTTTTGTACCTATGAGACTGTAAGTTTGTTTTAAAAAGGTTCGCATATTGTTTAAGTCACCCTAATTCACTTCAGCGTCGACTTTATCTCTTACAAAAACTCCCAGATGTATTTTATAAAGCCTCTGTGGACGCGATTCTTATAACAGAAACCTTAATTTTCATAAGTCATTCTATTAAAAGAAGATGAGGGTTCTTTTGCTACTATTGTGACAGATTTTTTTATTTGATCCCGTATACCAAAGCTAAATTAATTCATGTCTAATATAAGCTTAGCGTTTACTTTTTGAAAAGAACTTCTATTAACAAAAACAGGATAAATTTTGCCGTCCGTAAATGGGTATAAAATTTTGACTCCTTCTTACTAAATATCTATCTGTCTATATCTACGTTCAACTGTAATTGTCTGTTCAAAATAGACAATATCAGGTAGTTATCTAATAAAATATTCAGTCGTATTGAACAGTACTAGCGAACTAATAAAATAGTAAAGCATCGTACGTACATCAGCTGTTTATTTTCCCACGCGAAACGTAATCGTCGTGTCGTATTGATTGAAAAAGTGTTACAATGCGATGACCTAGTCACTGCAGTGACTAGACACTAAACACGAAACTTTTTGCAATAACTACTTATATTATCTGTAGATGCAAAACAATAATTTCGACCATGATTTTCGAAGAGAATCAGACGCTCCGAGCACAGTTCTGTATTGGACTGATTCCGGTATAACTAAAAGTCGAACCCAACATAGTTTCAGAAAAAATTCCGATATGAAGTAATAATCTCAGGCGGCAGTTAAATTTTGAAATTAATTCAAACAATTTAACGAAAAACAGTTATCGTTTCACCATTCACAAGTGGTCGACTTTTTCTTCTTTTTCTATTCGCTAAACCCAACATGAAAAGAAAAATACAAATTGCGCTAATGTTGACCAGAAAAATCATTGATATGGAAAAAGTCATTCGCATGGAATTGATTTAGCTCAAGAATGGATTCGTGGTTCTGATAAATCAGGGATAATATAATAATTTGGATTGATCTTCTGTGTATGAAAGATTATGAAAGCCATTCGTAATTTTGAGCTTTTGTAAGAAATAAATCAAATTTTGTATTTACCACCTTTAGGTACTTGAGCATGCTTGTTTGCTCTAAACAAACGGTATTTATAACAATAAGTGCCTGCATGAAGGAATTACGATTGCTAGTCACCTTGCCAATTGCCATAAATTCGGTAAATAACATTAAATTTCTTGATTTATTTTATAATCATCGGAAATAGCATCGAGAATTGGGTCAAAATGCGTATTCCAATACACGCAATAGCTAAACAAGAAATACGTGGAATTAACTTTCTAGACTGTTTGTGGCTGTATATGGATTTCCTATGCCTTCTGACAGTTTTCCCAAGTGACTGTCGGCGGCATGGCATGGCGGCAGGGTAATTTACTCGTATTTTAAATGAGCGCGGATTTCTTTAGAATAAGCTGTATTGAGGTTAAATAGATGCATAGCTTAAGTTCTTGGATTTTATTAAAATTTCTTTAGGAACTATTTAAAAATACCTCGCTTAGTTACTTTAGATTTAACAAAAATATAGAAGATTTAATTAGAAGTTGCAAAAGCTAAACTGTTATAAGCGCAGCTGTTGGTCGTAAGACCACTTTATTTTCCAAAAAGAAGTTTGTTTCTCGAATATATTTAATAATATGTAGGTACGTGTTAATTCTGACTTTTTTCCTTCAATTAAATTTTACGTATCTATAGACAGATATCTAGTCACATGCAATTGTTCTCCAAAATGAACAAAACAAAAACATTTACGTTTCAATTTCACGACAATCAAGAGTAACGACAAACAAACTACTATAAAAGTCTTTGAAATCTTAAAACGTTTGTTAATAAGACCATGACTGATGACAGTGCTATAATGATGGCTTGCCCCGCAGTCAAGACATAACAGTAATTCGCGCAACTCGACTGTGGGAAACACAGTGTGCGCTATTAGATAGGCAATGTAAGTACCATTTACAGTTAAACCCATAACGTTTAGAAAGGGAGTTTGTATTTTTTCAAGACTACTGCGAACTGCGGTTTGTCTTGCATTACCAATACTTGTTTACACAGATTAAATACGTCATATGCATGACAGTGAACAAGTTTCTGGAAGACAGCATTATACATGTCCACATTAAAATAAAAATTGGTCCTTCCGTACGTAGGCTTAGACTACAATCGGATATGAATTTCTTTTGGGTGCATTTACTTATTTGACTGACTTCTTGCAGGGATAAGACTTAGACCTAGTTATTTATATTCTTTCATACAAATGGTGGAATAGGATTATGACTTATAAGATATTTAGGTTCAAAATAAATCTATTTTACACACCATAATCAAATACTTTTCACTACTCACTACTCTAATCTAATCCTATTTAAATTCCAGTACCGAAACAAGCTGAACGAGCAACAGAACGGCAGGCTGTCGGCGCAGAGGGCAGCACTGGGCGCGCGGCAGGAGGAGATGCGGAGCATCGACCGCCGCGTGTCCGAGCTCCAGGCAAGACTGCTCAGGAAGCGGGCCTTGAACAGGCAGCTGGCGGCAGCTCATCGACAACCGCAGCAACAGAGGTACGCTTGCCATTGACAGTTTCGTGGCCAATGGTCTTTTTAGCATTGCGTGGACACAAATGAAGCTGGTAAATTCAAATGGTTTATGAGACTGTTGACATGGCGTAATATCACTGATAGACGTGATATCTCTTGAAAGACAGGCAGACAGATTTCTTTATAAGATTTTTACCGCACACCTACAAGTTAGTACCTTTCCTTTTTGTATTCACTAGGTAGGTAGTTAAATCCAGCAAATCTTTCAATATGAATTCTGCTATTAACGTTAATTTACGCATCAGTTTCCTAATTAAGTATTTGACATTTTTTCACTTAATTCATAACATAAAATTTTAATTAAACCCGTCGAAAATTTCCTTCCCACATAAATTAAGGCCATTGTGCCAGCAACTTAAATACTGCCTACGTCAATGAGTAACGTCACAGGTTCATAAAGCCGTCTCTCCCCAATGAATGTGGTTCCGCCGCTGTCGGTGCGGAACAATAGAGTCTGCAAGCACAATAGTCTCTAGGAACATTCGAATTTATAAATTATGAATGTGCCTACATTTTCACGACTAAATTGTATTGTGTAGAACCAAGATAATTAACATTTTGATAAAAACTGTGTGTGGTTACATTTTATTTTTATTTGTCAAATTTTCCTCTTTCAGATCAACCAATCCAACGCCCATGCAACAGTTACCAAGCTACGCAGCTGGTAACACCGGGGTAAACAGTCAACCAAAGAACCAACAAGCCCGAGGGAATGTTGCTGCTGTTGAACCCTATAATCACGTACCGCATGCTCAGAGCGTTAACCATAATGCTAATTTCCAGGTAATTTTACCGTGCTTTATCGTGCATTACTATCACTTTAATAGCAAAAAATAGTCATCGTAATCAATGATCATAAAAACAAAACGCAGAACTTGACATAACTGAACAGCTGTCACCTGTCACAACTTTGAAGTTATGTATGATTTAATTAAAAGGCGGGAAATGAGTTTAATGTTTTGGTTACAAATTTTTTTATGTTAATTTTAATGTTTTTCAGGCTATGAAGCAGAATGTAATACAAAACAACGTGCCATTAAAACAACACACTCAAAGCGACAATATTCAAAGCCATATGACGCAAGAAGCGCATTACTTACAACAAAAACAAATGATTAATCCTTTGTTCAATGGCTACCCTCACAATCAGGGGCTACAAGAAAACCAATATCCAGGGCAATACCCGAACAAGCACGATAACTTTAGTCATGTGCAGCAAGGCATCGGGAATGCTTACGATCAGAAGTCGATGCTTGATCAAAACAAATATATGGATTATTTAAAACCACCGCAGTACAGTCCGAATAGCACTAGCAGTTCAAACAGCAATCAAACTGGAAAAGATCTGAAAATAAACGAACAAGAATTCCTCCCAGAGTTTGCTGCAAGCAAATCGGATCCTAAGTATCAAACGTTGCCTTACAATACGAAGTTCCCTCAAAGTACGAACGGGAAACTAAAACCCGAAGTCAACGGTAAAAACAGCGAAAACCAAGACTCGAAGAACGCTATCAACGTAAACCACATGACTGTTCATTCTACACCATTATCGGTTGTGAATAAGAGTCTAGCTACACCTCTAAGTCAAACGGAATCTACATATCAGCAAGATAACACATATCAGTTGCAAAAATCTGACTCTTCTAGTAGATGTAATCAGGAAGGGAAGGAGAATCATGCATATCCTCAGAATAGGCTAAGTCAGAGTAATAGTCAGAACAATGATCCTTCTAAGGGTACAGGGAAAGGTCAGCAGGTGATGAAGGGCAGCTCACCAAGCTTGGGCTCCAGTACAACATCAGCCAGCAGTTCTATTGGATTTGGGGTGAGTTTTAAACTATTTGTTGCACTTTTGTCAAATAATAGTAAATACCTCTAACCATTATTATTCTATGTTCATATTAACTCACAGCTAGTTTAAAACAATATGTTTATAAAGGGTTGCTTAAAATTTATTAAATCAAATATAATATGTCTACAGATGTTCCATTGAAGTGAAATTTGTATTTAGAACTTATTATAATATTAGTATATTAAGTACTTTTGAGTCTCACAATATCATTAATGCATTAATTTTTTTATCATTTCCCATTTATGTGTTTCCATAGAATGCTTGTATGTTTGTGTTGCTGCACAGAAATAAGTCACTCGCACATCACCTGTAAATATCATCATCATTCATTCCAGAAACCTGTATCGAGTGTAGCACCCACATCAGTTCAGGTCTCAAGCGGGAAACCATCACCCATTTACCAGACATCCTCCACAAAGATCCAACCGGTCCAACCGCAGACCGTTCAGACCCAAAGCATCACTGTATCATCATCAAATCATGTAGCTAGTAATGTGGTGACCTCCCAACCCCAGATCGTTAGGAACACGGCGTCAGGGCTGTCTACAAGTACGGGAAGTTCGTTCGCCGGCCAGAATGCGTCTTCACAGAGCATCTTGTTGTCACCGCCTCAGAGTGCCAGCACACCACTGTCCACACCGGACGTTAGCGGTACTGATAAGTCCCCCAAACCAGCCCTACCTCCAAAGCCAACTATTAAGGTATGTCTAATACTGCAGACACTGCAGTCATTGCTAATTTGTTGCTAATACTCATTTACATAAACATTAACTGCATATGAAGTCCACCTATAACTTAATAACCAAAAGCTTTTAAACAGCAAATAATCAATGTTTATTAAAAACTACTTAAAATAGTATTTCTGTTTTCAGACACCACCGAGACAGTCTGGCAACAATGATGTTGGATTCAATCAAACTGCTGAGAATGTCACACCTATGCCCACCATCCCCTTGCCAACAGACTCGTCAAACGACAGCGAGCAACAAATGCAGAAGGAGTCTGCCAGCAGTACTAGTAGCAATGAAATGATAATCAAAGCTCGCCCACTAACTATAAGAAAACCACCGATGAGCGAACAGCCTAAATTAAGAAATGTTAGTAACACCAAAAATGGGATCAGTGTCAGCATAAACCGACGCATAGAGATGCCGCCAGCATTTTTATTCCCCGAAATGGATCACTTAGTAGATTCTACGCCTAATGAAAACGGCCTAAAAGATAAGAAGCAGAAGGATGAAGTTGATAGAGCGTTAAATAATAATAACATATCAGTTGCGCAGGATGATAGCAAGGATGTTGTAGTGTCAGATATAACGGAGCAGATAAGCTCGGTAGACTTGAACGGTCAGGATTCTCAGGGCACTGAGAATGTACTGAGGCGAACTAAGAAGGGCAACTTGAAGCAAGGCGGAAAAGCGCCGCTAGCCAGAAGAGTTAGCTTCGATCCCCTCGCGCTGCTGTTGGATGCTAGTTTAGAAGGAGAGTTGGAGCTTGTCAAGAAAACGGCAACACAGGTATGAAAATGTTTTATTTTTAATAATCCAATGTCGGTTACCCTGCAGTCGAATAATATTTTTGAACCTTGTTGCTCATAAGCAAGATAAATTCCTGCATGTATTGTTTGCCAATAGCCATGTGAATTGCCTCTTGAAACCTCCCTACCCTTATGAAACATATTCCATATTTCAAGTACCATACTTAAAAATTGTGTCGTTAATTTTAGGTGCAGAATGCAAGCGCTGCAAATGACGAAGGGATCACTGCTCTACACAACGCTATTTGCGCAGGGCACTTCGAAATCGTTAAGTAAGTATGCAACATAATATTTAATTTGCAGCGATAAACATTTGATATAAGGTTCACTTTTCAAATTTGGTTCATTCCATAACACAGTGTAGATATCCTTCAAAATTTTCGAAAAAACCTTTAATCTATAAAAACTGGTATAATATTTGGTTATAATTTCAGATTCCTGGTTGAGCTCGGTTGTGACGTGAACGCGCAAGACTCAGACGGCTGGACGCCTCTGCATTGCGCCGCTTCATGTAACAACCTAGCCATGGTGCGCTTCCTCGTCGACAATGGTACGAATATATACATACTTTTTCATCAAAATTAATAGTTAAAATTTTCGCGATATTTTTCATATGTACAGTTTTTTACCGACTGTCCTGGTGAGCTCATAACGTTATACAAAACAAATGCAGACATACTTTTATACGACTCACTATCAAAGCTTTGATACCAACGCCATCTAACGGTATTCTGTTTAACTGTTTCCAGGCGCGTGTATATTCGCAACCACGCTGTCTGACCATGAGACGGCGGCAGAGAAGTGCGAAGAAGACGAGGAGGGGTTCGACGGATGCTCCGAATATCTTTACAGTAAGTATTGGACTTGAGTAATGTTAGTTACGATGTAGTACTGAGATTCGCTTCTAGATGGCGTTTGTGTTAATTTTGTCCAAAACGGAAAAATGCAATAGATAAGAACCAACTTTTATCGTTGTTTTTTTCATTTGTTGCTATCTTTATAATCTGAATGTCTTAAGTAAGAGACAGCGTTATTCATATAAAAATGAGAGTGATGTTTTATCTTAAAAAATAAAAATAAGTTTATGAGCCTAAAAATATGGCATTAAATACTGTCGTTTAGTGAAATGATACAGACCTATTTCTTTAACGTGTAATAGTGGTTTAAATAATTCAGAGTATTTCCAACTCTGACATACATTCTAACATACCTACCTTTTTTACCTAACATGTTCAAGCACAAATTATACTCACAAACCCATACCCGCAGGCGTACAAGAGAAGCTGGGCATAATGAACGGCGGCCTGGTGTACGCGGTGTTCTCGTACGCGGCGGCGCGCGCGGACGAGCTGTCGTTCAGCAGCGGCGCGCGCCTGGCCGTGCTGCGCAAGGGCGACGACAGCGAGCGCGAGTGGTGGTGGTGTCGCGACGCGCGCGCGCGCGAGGGCTACGTGCCCAGGAACCTGCTCGGGGTAACATGCTCGCTGTTATTGTGTAGTAGGCCATTTGTTTAGGTGAAAGGATGTCTTACTGTCCAGAAGCGCAGGATTGTAGGATAAAGATGGAGTACATACCTACTGCAGGCTACTAAATCACTATTTTCTATTTGTTAAGATGACGACGTGTCTTCTTGTTCAGAAACTCAGTTTTGAAGTGAAATGCGACTAAAATAACAAATTAAATCTATCACTACATATTTATGTAACATTAAAATTTGTTGTTAAGACCTACCTTGTTAAACATTTTTAGCCAATGGAGTATAATACCAAAAATGATTTCATCACCAATTCATACAAAACCCCGATATAGGTTTTTAGTAATATTTAGCTCCTTTGATCCCCGTAATTCTGCCAGTACCTAGTATTTACGCTACCCAAGAGAGAGTGAGTTGAATTAATTTGAACTTTTTTAACTCTGGCAATACCAGATGTACTTACCCTTGTGCCTCCACAAGCATGTATTTGTCCATGTAGAAATATAAACGCAGTTGGTTCTATTTCATAAATGACAAAATAAACTAACAGTACTTTTATTTGTTTCAGTTATACCCACGAGTAACCACACAGCAAGAGTAATATCTTGAATTATGACCTGATTAATTTGTAAATATCTATTAGTTACTTTTATTTTTTATGTATTTATATCATTGTAATCTAAAAGTAACGACGCTGTATACAATTTTATCAAATCTAATATTTTGTAAATATTTAACTGTGTAAGTCAAATGAATGAGATTATATTGTACATTTTATAAATATTTTGAGTCATCACTGATATTATTGGTCATAAAATTTGTATATCTTAGTTCTGCAGATGTTGTGAACACATAAACTGACAATACAAATAATTATGAAGAATTACGTGTTGTGTTTTATTCAGCGTATAGTTACGCTGTCCCATTGCAGGTACCCCCCATTTTGATGGCTCTTCTACGTACAACTACTATAATACTTTAAAACTCAATTTACTGACATCGTTGCGGTTATTTTTTATCGAGTTCTGTAGTTTTGCGACTATGCATTTTTATTTAGTCGTCAATAGAGGCGAAATTGAATGGCTTTGCATTTGCATTGCTCAAGCAATGCAGCATTTCAAGCACAGCCGTTATGCTCTGTCCGTTCTTAGAAGAATCGAATAATAATAAATCTAACTAATCTTATTTCAAATTTTATCAAAATTGGATCCAGTTCTTTTTATAGTTGTGTTGTGGTTTGAAGCTACCCTAAAAATTTCAGTCTACTAGGTCATCGGGAAGGACGGGAAGTGCCTCAAAATTGAGTCACTAAAATCCAAACGGAACGACAAACAAACAAACAAGAAAGTGAGAGTATAAAAACGTGAGAAAATTCACCAAGAAGTTACGAACAACCACTATTTCTCCAGGTCCTTGAAACGGTCAGAGTATAACGACTTATTTCTAAATAGTACATTTGCATGTCCCTTCCAAAAAAATCAATTCTTTTACAAGACGTGCCAGTCTGCGTATCTCGTGTATTCTACTACTAGAACTCTAGTCCTAGATATCTAAATAGTAGGTAATGTTATTCCTCAGCGGGACTGCCTTTCAGAAGCTTTAGAAGTACGTGACAAAAAAGGGTTCCCCTTTTTTCTACCTACCGCCTACTAGTCCAAGTTTACCTGTTCCAAATGGAGCTTAAATCGTTTAAGTGCGTTCGTAGCAGGAATCTAGTAGCAACCGCATGTCTCACGCATTAGATCAAAATTTCTACAAGTCTGCACATGTTACAAGCCTATATTTCTGCACATTAAGGCCGTGTCCCCACTAGGCAAAACCATTAGCGACGCGCATATATTTGAAATGTAGGTTCCACCTTTTGTTGGCTTTGCGCGTATGATGCAAACAACGTACAGTGAGCACAAAATCGGACAGAACATCTAAGAAAGATTTTCTTGCGAAATAAGACACTATAAGACTGCGACAGAGGAAGAGCTTTTGCAAAATGCACTGTCTCTTCCTTATATTTATAGGCAAAAATAGACCCTTTTCGTCCCGGCAAATGAGTTACCCTTCACGCCATTAAGTTGCGAGGGCAAGTAATAAATAATACAATTGATAATTTATAAAACTTTAATATCTAAAACATTCGCTTCACATGTCTCCCTCATCAGAATCCTCGATGTCAGCAAGCGCCTGCTTGGCTTGGTTCTCAGCTTCACTCGCGAGTTCCTTGGGGACCAGCTGGTGACGTCCTTTCGTGTCCTTGGATACCCATGACAGTTCCAGCTCAAACTGCTTGTCTTTTAACTCGTCGTGGACCAAGTAGATACTGGAATATATAGGAAATTATTAATTAAAATAATCATTCCTAATTACAACTGTCTTTTTCACAAAACATATAACTTTGAATCAATGCAGAATGGCTCTTTCTCTATAGAATCTCTTTTCTTTTAACTTTTTTCTGCCTCAAATTATATAATTATGTCATAAAAATAAATATTGCTATCAGTTTTACTTAGCAAAGACCACATTCTGCAAATAAGCCTAAACAGTTACAGTAGTCAAAACAGTTTGGTGCTACTGTTTAATTATAAAAAAATACGATGTTCAAAACCAGTTAAACCAGCTTTATATATCATACATTCTTATTTTATGCCAAGACAACAATAGGGTATTTGACTATAAATAATAAAAAATAATAGTAATGTTACCAGATACTTTTTTACAAATCCGTCTGATAGACTGTACAGATTTTTCGTCAAATACCCATTTTGTTAATAAAGTTTTGCGCTATTTAGAGTGGCAACTATTTTAAATTTGGCTGCAGTGAGATCGTAATAAAATTGTTGTTAGTTTCAGTTTTCACTCTTAAAACTTTTATACTTAATTGTTAGGGGCCTTTGTTTGAGAATTTAAATAATATTTAGTTGAATCTCATTTCACAAGTGCCTGAAGCTGAGGTACAGAAACAAAAAAACATGTATAACTTACATCCTAGCAGCTTCCTTAACAAGCTCCTTTACTGTGAGATCTGCAAGCTTCAGCTTTTCAATTTCAGTCTTGGCAGCCTGCTTTGCTTTGCCTACTGCACATCCAAAGTATGACTGTGAACAGAAGAATAATTGCAGGATTTAAAATGGTAAATAGTCAATTCTGACAGTTTTTTACTAGTCCACTGCTTTGCAATAGTTATTTAGAATTACATGCAAGAATTGGTCAAAGATCCTACATGATCTATCATGATCATCCATGGATCCAGGATCATCTAGCAGGCGGTAAGTTAATAACCAACAACAAAAGGCTAGCTAAGAATTCAAAACTTACCTTAAATGTGATTTACCTCTAAAAAGTACAGAATGATTCAAACCACATTGATAAAAAGTTTCTATAGAATCAAAAGTGGATGATTACACAGTCAATAGTTTTCAATTTTGAAACAAAAAACCAAACAACTTACAAAGGAAACTCCGCTGGGATCAAGCATGTACATCTGAGGACCTTCATAGTCGTTCCATGTTCCCATAACGACAGAGCAGCCGTAGGGTCGCACCGCACTGTACAGTGTGTATGCATGCATGTACATAGAGACTCGCTCATTTAGGTACTTCAGTGGCACTTGGGCACCATACTGAGATCTGTAGTTGGAAGCTTCAGAGCGGGCTGTTTCAACAATCTGTCTTGCATCGGAGATGAGGCCAGCTACTGCCTGGAATTTATTAATTGATATTTTAAATACCAGCTCACCAAATATACATGTTAAGATTATGGCAATTTTTTTCCATAATACAACCTTGAAGTATTAAGTAAATGATTTTGCACTTGAGTCTCAATACTCTGAAATTTATGTTATAAAGATACTTTACAAGCTGAACTTGGTCAATCAAAAAGTAATGGACCGATATACGAATACAATATGAAGTTAAGGCTACTTCACATCTTGGTAAGGGTTGAAACTAGGTTTACTGGGTAGAGACATTCATAATCACATGCAATAGCCAATAAGGAATATTCTAGCTAAAGATAAACAGCAGTATCTCACCATGCCAACATGTTCATCAACATGGAATATCCTCTTGTTTGCACCGGGTTCGTACAGTTTGGACGTGACAAGCTTCTCCACAGCAAACACCACACCATCCTTCCCTCTTAGGCCAATGACTGTGCCCGAGTTCTCGACAGCTTTCGCTGCATATTCAACTTGAAATACCCGACCGTCAGGCGAAAATTGAGATGCCGACAAATCGTACTGAAATCATAAAAAAATAATAGGAATTATTACCCAATTTCAGATAAGCAGTTCATGTCTAGCTTTATACTTGAAATAACATAAACAGAGATACTTAAAATCAAACTTATAATGGTTACAGAGCCGAACAAAGTATGAAGTTGGACAAAACGGGTTTATAACCTAGTAATTATAATACAATTTTAAGATAAATACTTACACCCGTTCCAATAGAACTCATTTTTGTTATAAATTATAATCACAAGTATTTGATAAAACTTTGATTCAGTACTTCAACATCTAATTTGTATAATATTTTTAGTTTGCGGCGGCGATGACAAGCAATTCAATCGGTTTACTTTGTCATTGGTATGTTCTCTTTGACAGACTTTGACTGCGTCGTAAAATACAAAAGGAGAAAACAGTTACTTGATTTCTGTGAAATCTGTATAGGTCAAAACTATTGCCACTAATGGGAAAAATATTTTGCTTCTATTTTTATAATAATTTTATCTCAAATACTTAAATTACATAAGCTAAAAAGTATTGAGACTAGAATCCGATGCAATTTGATTTTTCATTTTGCTTGTAAAGGAACGTAAATTGTTGTCGCCAATGACAACGGTGTATTCAGAACAGAGAAAACAGCCTGTGGATTATTTGTCGAATCACGCTCTGGCGTTCTAGGCTTCTTTTATGGCTAGGCTAGGCTTTTTTTTTTGCTTTGGCAATTAAGTAATACTACTTTAAAGTATATGTATGGGAATTATTTTTGAATATTTATACAAATAATAAAACTAATACCAGTGTACTACATTACCTTATTAGACGTTATGTTAATTTAATGATGAAATGTACGGTATTTGGGATACGTATAAGTACAGACGATTTGTAACAGATGGCGCTTTTTTCAGTTAGTTTAGTCAATTCAAAAGTAAATGTACCTACCAATCTTTTGAGCTGAATTGTATCATAATTTGAGTTGTGCAGAGTGCAGTTGTTACAAAAATAAAACCCATTAATTTTAGTCAAAATTCTGTTTTCCGACTGTTACCGGATCTTATTTTATATAAATTGACAAGTAGGATTAGGGCTCGTTCATGTTTCAGGATTCTTGTTAGGTCCGAAACTACTCAGTAAATCATGATAAATACGCGTGAATAAATCGTCGAAAATATTATCCCTTGAAAAGTTACTAGTAAAGTACCTAAAAAAATATTATTTTTTAAATGGAGGAAATCTATATCTACTAATATATAAAGCTGATGAGTTTGTAATTTGTTTGCTAATCTCAGACACTACTGGTTCAAAATGAAAAATTATTTTTGTGTTGAATAGATCATTCATCGAGGAAGCGACTAATAGGAGCGAAAATACAATGGGATATGTGGAAAAAAACAGGGAAAACTATTTATCTTCGAGGGCTTCCGTTCAAAAGTTCCTAACGTATATATTATCTTCTAACCACGCGGACGACAGCTAGTGTTAAAAAAAAATAAGATACAATTTATAAGAAATTTACAGGATCAATGCAAAAAATAAGTATATTAAAATAAGTACAGTAATCATTTTTTTAAATCTATGAATTTAAATGCTACTATCTACTTTGCCAACAATGCCAAATTCACTACGAATATTATGTTTGCCACGTATGCCAAGAGAGCTACGAATGACTTATAGGACCTAGCTTCTAATTCACTTTACCTTTTTACAATTTGCCCTTTTTCCCTTTTTTCCTCCTTATTTTGTGTTTGATAAATACCTAAGCTAGATGACGACAAGATCTAGACACTTTACTTTACATCAGCATTTCTGAAAAAATCCCACGCAGCTAAATACTTACATTCATATTATATCAGTAAATTGCCTCTATCTTGATTTCATTCATCTTCGCAGCACAAGAAAACTATCGAAGTAGGGAGTTTTATTGTCTCATTCAAGTGGTGATTTAGTGCCACTAAAAGTCAATAATTATCTTTATACATGGTAAATGATTTTTCTTGAATTTCATTTTTATTTTATCAAGAGAATTGGTTGCTAGAGCCGTTTCGCGTAGTGCGTTCTTTTCCATATTCAGAAAAATCCCACCTAGCTCACAATAATTTATTTAATGTAGTTTTTTTTTCTAAGAGCTCGTGGCTAAGCTATAACCGCATAAGTGAATCGGTTACAGGTTGACGCGGTTGGTCCGTAGATGTTCGACCATCTTTGTCATAACCAGTTATTCCGTGTTTCGGAAGGCACGTTAAATTGTGGGTCCCGGCTGTTCGTCTGTTATTCCTACATATTTGACAGTCGTTACAGGTAGTCAGAAGCATGAAAGTCTGACAACCAGTCTAACCACGGGGTATCGTGTTTCTCAGGTACATAACTGGGTTGAGGAGGTCACGGTCTTGGAGACACTGGTACTTAGCCGACTCCGGTTAGACTGGAAGCCGACCATAAAATAGTTGAGAAAAGGCTAGGCTGATGATGATAGGTTTTTTTTCTAATTAGGCGATAACCTCTGATTAATGCACAGCGGGTATTCCTTTTCCTTTAATTAGCAAAATAACTGCTTTAAACCTTTCGATAACCACTCTGGTAGTACTGCAGTACCTACCTTAACATATTTTATTACAAACTTTTTTTTTTCGCTATAAAAGCAGTATTATTACCGTACTATACAGATATACATATGCACGTACATTGCCCCAAGGTAAGTACCAACGAGTACGTATGAAAAACACTACCGTTTCAGGAGGCAAGTACCAGATTACCATGTCAAAAGAATTTACGAGCGTGCCCCTGTTTACACGTTTTTGCCTGTCGCGTCATAACGCCGAAAAACCTACGAGAAGTTTATTACAGTGAAATCCTTACGAGAACTAAGTGTGTCGGGCCGACAGGAATTTCCGAAGTAGCAGTTGGGAACTTCGTTCTTTTGAACATCTGCTGAGCTGTGATATTGGTTTTATATGTGGGTATGTGGTGACAATTGGTTTTGAGTTTAGTTTTGTTTTTAGCAATACGCAAGCTGAATTATACAAGCTAAAATCCTTTACTTAACTAACATGTAGAATTCATACCTTTTATCGTTTTCATATAAGGCCAAAGCATGAAGTGAAGCTTTCATTTAATTTTATTTTATAAATTTTGAGTCCGGGGATTGTTTCTCTTTTCAGTTTTTTATGTTTCCACACCCAAACGAATAGGAACGGAACCCTATTACTGTGGCACCACGTCTGACTGTTTTTCCGTCCCTCTCTAGTCTGTCTCTCATCAACGATAGCTACACACTAACCTCTTAATTTCGAGACCGACTGCAATTTCTCGGGGCTGTTTAATAATTGACAACAATTCCTACAGTTGACAAATATATTATCGCAATCAACAACGCTAGCGGGTATCATATACAATAACACAATAAACGTCAGCCAATAAATAACACTTACAGTCCCCTACAAAAGGGCTAAGGGGTGAAGTTTAAATAGTCGCCACCCTCATATTAGGTGCAAATCTTAAGATTGTCAAACACCAAATAGATACTCCGCCGAATCTATTCTTCGCAAACCACTCGGATTGTTTGTTTCAACCAGGATAATTGCCTGCGTTCTCCTATCTTCACTCCCACTATTTGGAACAGTGGTTTTCAAACTTTCGTTGTTGTTTAGTGGTAGGTATTTTGGCAATTGAGAATTGTAATGTGTGAGATTTTTTATGAAAGGCTTGAACGTCTGTGTCTCTTAAAGCAGTCTCCAGCTGTCATCCACAATAGCAATCGCCATACTTTTAGACTTCATATTATGTATTATAGCTTTTACTAGCTGATCCAGCAAACGTTGTTTCGCCGATTTTTTTTTCTAGTTGTATGTAATTTAATGCCACGTTAAAAAAAAAAAAAAACATACAATTTTGTCCAAAAAATAATATATTTTTTTTAGTGTGAGCAACCTTTATCACTTCGGGATTTCGAAAAATAGATGTTGTTCTATTCTCAGACCTACCCAATATGTATACAAAATTTCATAAAAATCGGTAGAACCGTTTCGGAGGAGTACGGTAACTAACATCGTAACACGGGAATTTTATATATTAGAAGGCGGTAAAATAAATTGAGACTGTTTTGTGAAATAACAGCTCATAAATAAAATTTTGTAAACATTTTGCTTTTTAAAAATAATCCTCTACATAACTTGGCTTGTATTACAATTAAAATAAAATAGCACAAAAACATATTATATAAAAACATATATATAATGAAATAGCAAGTACATTTACCGAAGTTTTTACTGTGTAACGTTAAAATAGTTGAGAACAGCTGTTCTGTAGCGAAATGTAAGTAAACACAGCACCCTTGAAAGGGTTCGGGCGTTCCCTTAGAGTGGTGAAATAAAACAAAATGAGCTTTTCTATTGATCCGCAAGAAACGTGCAGTTTATGTACAGTGAACTCGAGAATATGAATGAACTACGTAAAATACAAGAAGAATGTTATCACATAATTTTTGGATCAACCAAAGCTTGGAACTTATGGCAAGTGTTATCCCGAATTTAAATATTTTGTGGTGAAAAAGTAATATTTATTCTAAAAAGTCATATTTATACAAGCTTCTGCAAGCGACTTCTTCCGCGTGACAATGATATAATATATGTAGATCTAGGATTTTTTAAAGCAATAATTAATAGATAATTAATCATTCAACTAAATTAGTACAAAAAGAATAAGACTCATCCGAATCCCTTCAAAAGTTCAATTATTTTAAATCGTTTTTTTTAATATACATAAGCAACGTACAAAATGAAGGTTGGCAAGTACATTTTAAGGTAACAACGAATGCCAATTCAAATTCAACGGACTGTTTAATTGTCGAGTCTCTTTTGTAATTTTGGTAAATATTTAAGTAAAAGCGAAGCGAGTATTTCCAACGACTGAAATTATGCGAAGTAAATGACTTGCCGGTACCAAGCTAAAGTACTTAGTGAAGGGATGGTACTTACTTGGAAAATCGTTCATAATCGGAAGCGACAACTCTATGAATAGTTTAAAGTTAAAGATGGAAGTTGAGTGTTGTCTGAACATATAACGCTTTATAATAATAAAGCATTATCTACATGTTCGAGAATATTGGTTTTTTGGGACAAGACGGATAGTTGTAAGTTAGCATTTTCCTAATTTTAGTTCCTATAGACTACTTGGGTACTTCAAAGACAAAGTTCCCGCGTTTCCTATTATTGCTTTACATATTATTGTAACCTCCAAATAACCTAACTTTTGATCACTCATTGGCAGCAAAATAAACAGTCGATGAAAAGAGGCTTTCACGTGCCATACAAACAGAATTTATTTATAGCTCCAGTAGGCAGTAATACCAACCTGGCCATTACGGCGCAAAATTAAAAATTAATCCTGTCGTACATGTTTTCCGTCAGACTGCGGGCCCACATTAAGTAAATATTCCTGTAATTGCGTTGTCTAAAAAACGCGAAGATAAATTTTTTGGCCGCGAGCCGGGGCTGCATACTAAATGAGCCACACTGGGATTATTATTTGCGTAGCTGACATCCTAATTAACGTGACTTTTTTTCTTTGTCTGCCTAGCGGAATCCTCCTCGTTCAGATAATGGACTAACAGAATGACGTAGGTAAAGAATAAATAACAAAAGAGGTCCTGTTTCTCTTCATATTCAACGTTAATTGCACTTTTAGTACTTTAAAGTTCTTTAGTTCGTATTTCAAAGAAATGGAAGTGATAATTTTGAAACAAATTCAGAGCTCTTGGAACAATTAAACCGCTTGAATGTCAAATGGAAAAGCTGGACAAAGTTTGAGAGCAAAAGTCTTAGAATTCAAAGACAGACTTTCACTGGCTTCATTTACGTAGAACGGTGTAGTTCGATGAACTTTGAAGGTGAGATTATGCACACTAGGTAATACTATTAACTATAATTACTTTCAGATACTTAAGACTTCTATTAAAGCTTAAGTACCTCATAAATACAAGTGATAAACATTAACATACAAAGCTCGCTTCCAGATACTAATATAAGAATACTAAAAACACTTAAATTAACTACTCGTAGTGAAATTCACGTTCAATCAGTACTTTAATTAATCGAAGTCCGGCACTAAAAAGTTCTGCTACAAAAAGTATCGCTCGTCCAATTTGTGGCGCCGTCAACACAAATTGTCGTAAAAGGAACTAAGCAAACGGAGAGGCAGCTATTGCTATTATTATATTTCTGTGGCAATATTTTGTCGGCATCACGACGTTTATTAACGAGTTCGTGTAACGCCCCGCCGAGTAAACAGATTGCTAATATATCTGCGGACAATCCACCGATGTATTGTTGGTGCGAGCTCGTTTCGAAACAAATTAAAGGTCCCTTAGGATGGTAAGGTCTATGAGAATAGCTAATAAATTTTCTAGAAACAGAGAGAAACTCTAGTGTTTGCTATTTCAAGAACAAATGCGTTAGATAAAGCTATCCCAGTTGAGTAATGTTAATATTTCACTGTTATTTTTATGGACTCAAAAGAGACATACAAAACGTTCCGACCATGTAAATCGTTCATGTTTTTTGTAAGCCACATGCCAAAATATTTGTCACCTACATTCGAAAGATACCGTATCCACTCTGTATGGATAACTGGGGAAAATATATTACTGTATTCCCAAAGGGGGAAGTACGGCAATAAATTACCAATCAGGTGGTGTTACAATGGCGTGCATTCGCAGTCAGCCTAAACTTGGTTGAGTATGAGCCAAGTTGTAGCAACTATGAAATATTCTGTTGGTTCCATTTATCCGCTCTTATGTAAAGTGCACTTACTTGCACAAATTTGAACCAGGGAAACCATTACAGAGATGCGCGGACGATTTCGTCCCGTTCAGCTGGAAAAGTGCTATGAAATCGTAATGGTGTTGCGAATAATGGCATTTGAATTTTGGTTGAGTAAACATGAAGTGGAGGAGATTTAATTTTGTTTGGACGATTTAGCTGACAAATGCGCTGACAGCGAGACGGATTGTGGATAATGCTGTATCTTGTGATTTTGTGAATATCAGTCTGAGGATGAAAATGGTCACGTTATTTAATAAGTTCTGACTGACTAGGGTACTGTGACTTGATTGTATTTCTTTATTTTCGTGTTACATTACTTAATTCTACATCCTATGAGGTTTTCTGTACATCAATCCATGAACGTTTCTTAAACGAAACACAAGAAAAGAAGAAGAAGAAACGAAAAATCGCGTCTAATATCTTACTTTAATCCTTCCAAGATTGACTGAAAGAAGTCAGATAGCAGACATTTTACTTTCGCTACTCCTACAGTTTGGTGAAAGCGGAAACAAATCCATACTGATATTGGTACCTTCTAAGTTTGGTAGAAAAAAATACTTTAATGTAATCGACCTTCAGATTATTTGACGCTGTTACTATCATCGTTTGTTTTAAACTTCTACTTACATTATCGATTAGAATGTGTAATTTAAAGATATTTTACAATCTGGTCTTTTTACGAAACTTGGAATTGAATTCGGAACTCTCTTGAACCTACTTTCATAAAATTTTATATGAAAACTTCACATACATTGTGGACAAAAGAGGGCATTAAGAATAATCTATGTGTCGTGAAAACCGAACTTTTCTTTTCATTACCCTTTTATACCGAAGCGAAATGAGGCAATTTTAGTTCCAACGGTTTTAAGTTTTATATCCGTAATAAAAATATTTTAATATTAAATTTATTGTGAGATAAAAGTTACAATATTTTAAAGCAGTGGTTTTCTAACGAGACTTTCGGAATTGCTCTTTGATGTGAAACCTGAAATATAAATATACTATCAACTTTTGTCAATACCTACGTGATCCTTCAAAAATATCACATTGCATTTTCAATTTTCAAATCCAAGAGTCCTGAATAACTTATGATTTTATTCCTGATATGGCTGATATAGTAAAAGGAATCAACTTTAAAAGCATTCCGAATGTTTCTATAAAACACAACGTCGGAACCAATTTAGCTCTTGAAAAATACGGGGAGAAATCCTACAGCGAACGCTTGGGTGACTGAATACGATGCAGGACCACATGCACCTTCTATTTTATTATAAAGCCATGTTTAACTTACTTTATCATATGGAAACGTATCCACATGAGATATAAAAAGGTTTTTAGGAATATATTTAAAGGATTTTACGTATTCACGCATAATTTAACATGTAACGCAATAAAATATCCATTAATTTTGAAGATGGCCATTTTCCGCTGGGCTGAGCACCAAGACGTTAGATTCTGAGGGCAACTTTTCACTTGGAAAGGTAAATTTTGCGTTTTCATCTTACTTACGTTTAAGATATTTTTCTTTGAGAAAAAGTTTGGGAATATCTGCTTTACTTATAACTGCTTAAGTATGCCCCTTATTAGCCGTGATGATATGTAAATTTGTATCTACCGGAAGTAAAACATTATTACTGCAAGTAGAAGGAAATAAATAAAATAAACAATAAAAGCTTTTTCCTTAATCAAAAAGGGTGTCGGGAGTATTAAGTTCACACTCATTCTACACAAGTTTCATTTCCATACATTATGGGAGAAATAACGACCAGAATGCAAATAATATGCTATAAGTTATAACAATGTTATGTTCTAAATGATATATAGAAGGAAACACTTAAGAAGAGTACTTTTGCAGAAAACTAATATCAGTGTTTGCCAAGCAGTTCGCATTTCGTGAATTGGGGTGACAGCATAGACAATTTAACTAATAGACCAGACAGAGAATAATATTTGGAGTAGGATTAGCTGGATATGGCTGCGTCGATAAAACAGATTGATGGATGCGCTGATATACGAGAAATAAGGCCAATGCTCTTGGTATTAGAAAAAATCACGACTGTATAAAAAATACTAGGTCAATGACAAGCCTACTCGCTAGTATTATTGGGTCTCGTAAAACTGGAAATGTCAACGCAATCTTCACGAATTTGTATCCCAAAATAAAACTAATAACTTAATGTAATACCGGGTCTAAAGCCAGCAAGTCTAGTGCCAAAGAGATTCGCACAATACGTCGCTTATCGAGACGGCGCAACGTTATTAAATAAACAGGCAACTCGTACGACTATCGCTATCTCAGGACGAAGCAGACAGAACCTCGTCGGTAAATTATTGAAAGCCGAATTTGTCGATAGCTGGATCTGCAGATGTTTCGATTTGGCGCGCTTTGTTGTCAGGTAGACATAATTGGAGTTGTCGCATTTATTGTGAATGTTATTTGAGTTTAGAACGAATAATGGAAATTATGGGAATTTTGGCAGTTGGTAGGACATCTGTCAGTAGTTAATCACAAATGGTGTTAGATTAGTAGGCGGCTTTGGAACATCTTTTGTTGATCGCAAATGAAGATAAGATAATTGTTACGTTTTTGCTCATAACTTAATAATACTTTGCAATGAAAGTTATATAGATGACAGTAATTTAAATTTATTGCTACCTTAACGATTTTAGAAGAAGCAATTCCGGCAATCCAAATGGCAAAATAAAATACAAAATTAACGAGCTGACTCAGTTCCTAAAATGAAATAAAATCCGACACAGCCAGATTGAGGATTCTCAAGTTATGTGAAATGCATAGTCGACGGGAAGAGAACCGAGTTTTTCAAAGAGACGAATCCGGAACGATTCAATCTTTAGCTTCATTTAAACGGAAGGCAGAGCATTGAACTATGAGGAAACGCCTCAATAGTGGCAAATGAGGCACGCTCACCGCTTGCAGTTTTAAGAAAATTTCTTTAAAGAAGCCTTAATTCAACGTCTTTAGAAAATGCACCCGGATTTACTTTTAATGAGTTTCGAGAGTGCAACTTGCGGTTTACTTGCAAAATGAATGGCGAATCTAGCTTCTAGACTCTTGAGGATCTATTGCAAATCTTTATTTATTAATTTGCTATCGTGTTTTATATTGCATATTCTTGTAAGATTTAAGAACATATGTGACTTACTACAGATGAATATGTTTTATTTCGTTCAAATCTGGTGAATGATCGAATATAAATCACACTGCCAAATACTTACCTACGTCTATCTGTCTTGTTATGTGTGTTGTTACCTCTGTCATCTAAAAAAACGCAAATTTAAAATGCGATTTAGACAATTCTTTTCTTCAATGACTTTACAAAGGAACTGTATTCATACTTTTGTCAATTTAACACTTAAATACAATTCCTTCTTGATTTTAGTGTAGAATCAAGTGAATGTGATGAGATGTTCTTGTGAACGACAATTTCAAGATTGATTGACAGCAGTCATCTCACTTGACGTACGGATACATAGAAGCAGAATGCTCTCATAAATCTTAGTTACGGCTGAGCTTACATGCTGCTAACACACTTTTAATGTAAGTACATAGATAGGGCTGTAAGTTAAAAATACTTAAAAGTATTCAAAAGCTTGTGATTGAATCACTCTGAAGTTAACTTTTATGGAAGAGTATTATTACTATTGGTCTATTAAAAAGATACTATAACGGTTTACATTATAATTTTAGTATGTTTTGCTTGATTTTGTTAACCAAACATTATTCTAGAACTATAAGTATGAAAAACTCATTTTAAAAACTAAAAACCTTTATTTAAATTATTATTTACCTCAACTGTGATATCCATTTCGTTCGGTACATATAATATAAAATAAACAGTAAAAGTTAAAATAATAATAATAATAATAATAATAAAAAATGTTTATTTTTCTCATTATCACACAATGTTACAGTACTTATTTTGTGTACTAAAATAGAGACTGGTGTCTGTGATAGGTAAGACCTGTGTTACAGATCACCAGGCTACCCTTCGAGGAGACAATGTCGTTTATTCCTACGTCTTATTAATTATTTAACAAAATGTGAAATAACCTAATTTATAACTTATTATGAGATCAACAATTTAAACATAAAACTTAAAATTAAACTCTATATAAAGTAAAAAATAATAAAATTAAAGTATAAAAGTAATTTATATGGACGAATAACTGGAAGTTTCAATTGGTTTGTGTGTGTGTGTGTGTGTGTGTGTGTGTGTGTGTGTGTGTGTGTATATGACTGTGCGAATGCGTGAGTTTCCGCGTGATTGTGAGTGTAATGTTGTGGGTGTTGGTACAAGTTGTTCCTTATTTTTATGATATATTTTTTCTTACTCTTAGTTAATAGGTTTTAACAATTGCTCAGTGGTATTATAGTCTAATTCATGCAGCCAAGAACTTACTCTTTCTTTACATTTCGCCCTTGTAAGTGGATAAATGTGTAAATCTTTATTTATTTTATTGTATAAGTACGGACCCAGAAACATGTAGAAGTTTTGTGAGAGACTATTGTTGCAACGCATTCTTTCACAAACCGTAGAGTTTATTCTTTTAGTTGACATTTGTTTTTTATCAAATTGAATTTCAGAATGTTGCTTGAGAATTGTGGCCAAAATAAATATTTGACGCACTGTTAGAATTTTTAGGTTTTGGTATAAGTCATGAGTTGGGTACCGAATAGGTAAAAATTGGCTTACCTTGAGAATGGCTCTTTGAGCCCGCTCAAGGTTAATCATAAAAGATTTTGCAGCACCACCCCAAG